>NC_060154.1:4330158-4354784 GCF_021292245.1 Micropterus dolomieu
CGGTTGACGATGGATGGATGGAGGTATTTCATAAGTGGTTCCTATAATTTGATTAGGCATTTTGATTTATAATCGAACACACAATAATGAAAGAAAGTTGTTTTCATTTATTTATGCATACTTTGAAAAATGTAGTGAAAATAAATAGTCCTCAGCTGTACATGTATAATTTTATTGATTAAGAATAGAAAGTCCTCAGTTGTTCACTTTCTCAGTTTTTCTCCACAATTATATTTTCTCTACAGTTAGCAAGTTGCTTGAGGCCAAGCAGCCTGATACTAAAGAAAAATCTCAATTGTAGTCTGCATTGATCAAAGCATAGCTCTTGGCCATAGCTTGATTGAGTGTTGTGGAGTTTCTGCTTAACAGGCAATTGGCAAAGTGCATAATAACTCATTTTTAGTCAGTTCATCAATAAGCTAACACTAAAATCTATAGCACTTATCATGCGGATAACTAAAGCGCGTGTCACTGTGATTTTTCACTCCTTGTGAGTCAGGAATGGAGTTGAGCTGCTGCCAGAATCCAGATTTTTATGTGTTGAGAAAACTTTAAAGCGCTGGCTGCAGTCAGGATTGCTGGGTTTGATTCCATGTCAGGTAAAGACCAGGTCCAAAGGATTCATGACTGAACCAACATCAACATCAGAAAATCAGGATCTATCAAAGGCCAGAATTGGCAAAAAACCTGTACAGTAGGGTTTTTCCAAATGTAAAAATACTATTCAACCCTGCCTTAATCTATGTTACTAATTGAAACATTACATTTAATAACAGCTGAGCTAGAGCTGGACTTACATTTGTCAGAGGGCCAGAAACTCAAATTGAATGATGCTAACATTGCTTCATGTCTGCTGGAAATGGAAGTTGGCAACTTTAGACACAACAACTTTTTAAATCGTGCTATGTGGTGGCTGTTTGTCGGCTGATTTTCTGCCCCCTAGTGGCCAAAAATCGATCCATGCAGCTTTCAGAAGTCTAGATGTTTCTGCAGACATTTGAAGACATTTTAAATGGTATGTAGTATCATTAGTAGTGCTAAGAGGACAATACCGCAAGCAGAGACCGAGTCAAGAAACACATGACTCAAGTCCAAGTATTAGCACTCCTGTCAGCTTAATACAGACCCCTTTGTTCAGATGACAGGAAGCATGAGCATGCAGGGTTAGCAGGATAAAAACGAGATTAGCTGCCAGATTTCTCTCTGCTTTGTTTGGTCTGTGGGAGCTTAATTTCACATCAAATGGCTTAAAAAAATCTGCGCATTGGCAAGTGATAATCAGTTTTGATTGATCAAAAAAAGATCTGCGGTAGGGTGAGTGCGTTTTCCTGGATCGGCACTCAGTTGTTGACTACCTATCCAACCACTGCCCTCAAAGGCAGAGTGGCCTTCCAGTGCAACACAACAGATACTATGGCAGCAATATATTTCTCAGACAGAACAATTTATAGGACCATCACTATTGATCATTGCCACAGAAAGGCAGATTGCCTAACTCATCTGGAGCCCTCGTAGAAATGTAATTCTCGCACTGCCTAAAGTGCTTATAGGGGTGAGCTGCAGATGCATTTTGCCCACGCTCTGGCTCAGTCCTACACTGGCATGGCAATAAGCTGTGTTGATTTAATATCCGTTTGCCGCGTGCATTTTCTTGGACATGTAATCAGTCCACAAGGTTCTGCAAGAGGCTGTCATGAATCTTGTCGGCTGTACTGTTGCCCCCCCATCCCCACCCCCACCCCCTCCAGCCCCTCCTTCTCCAATCACCAGCTCACCAGCAGGACATGGCAGATCCAGCAGCCACTCCTGATTACACTCATGACTCAGTTGCCGATTGGCTGTCAGGGTGCAATCACACATACAGTTTGTTTTCTCTTATTTGGTTTTCATGGTTTTCTTTGGTGGAGCATTACCTTTTTGGAAATTTGGTCAAAACTAGTGCTGTGTTCGTTAACAGGGCCGATGAAAATCGTCCATAGGTTGATGGATGTGGATCAATCGCTGGGACGCACACACTCCAGCACAGGTTTTATTGTGAGCATGTGAAACAGTCTCATTATAGTTAATTTGTTGAAGAGGGAAAAAATGCAAATTTATGCAAAGGGGAACAAACCTTAAATTGCGAGGCCTGTGCACTTCTAACTGAGCTAAACAACATGACAATGGCGGAGATTGCTAGATATTTAGCAGTTACAACTCTGTTTCAACACATTTGTTTCTAACATCAAACCTGCGTGATGACAATAACTACATAGAATATAAACCCCGTCCTTCGAGCATCGCTTTTGTAGAGCTGAGCAGCATAATCTCCGCCTGCGCTAGCAGCTTCGCTGTGCCCCGCGAATGTTTCCCGCTGTTGCTGCTGCAGAGCTCAGCTCAACGCTGTTCTCTAGTATATGAGTGATTCTCTGAGATGGGTGCCTTTTGGGCATAGTGATATTTCTGATCATTTCATGTGATAGTAGATTAGTTGTTTTGGAGTTCAACCCCGTCACAGACCACTTGGACCCTGTGTAAATATGATTTAAAAAGATTTTCAAGTAAATTCTTGTAGAAGCTTTTTAATGAGATGTCCCTTGTTTGATATCATTTATTGCATGTAGAATTTTATTTTTAAATACTCACCATTTGAATACCAAATCAGGTCATGAAAACCGTATCTAACATTGGTCTTCATATCTTATCACAAAATATGCATTAACATTAGGATTTAATCAAGCTTTCATATTTTTTTCCGAAAAAAAATTCTATGTCCCTACCTTTTTTCTCCAGCTCAGTGCTAAAAAGGAAAAAATTGCCCTTCTGCTTGTACTGGGTAAAAGGCCCATCACTAAAAAAGTGTATCACAGAGACCTCTGGGTGTGTTGCCTGCACATAATCCAATACAGGGTTCAGATGCTCCCAAATAGCTGCTGGGCTTTTGTGCTTTGATGGGGATATTGTGCTGAAGCAGGTCGGTTCTTGGCTACGGCATACACAAAGAATCCTTGTATGTAGTGTCGCCTGTTGATGAGATGATCCAAAGTGCACTGCTTGGATTTCAGAACTGTACTTGCAGGTGAAGTTCTCAGAAAAATAGACATAGACATTCATCAGTGGCCATGCTCTTTTTCAGCTCACGGTAGTAGGCATACTGCCTAATATTGAATGAATGCTTCTTGAACTTGCTCAGGTGTGTGTGGAACAATTTGTTTAACAGATATCTTTACTTTTGGCCCCTCCCGATTATCCATTTTTGCCTTCTCTTCTGTCCCCCACTGAGTATAGGACACTTTTTTTACACTGTCGTACATACTAGAGAGAGGAACAGTTTTATCTTTACAGTTCTCATACATACAATCCTTGCGAGTGGTATCACAGGACACAGTTTTAGTAAGTCTCTCCAGATCTGATGTCTCCATCAACTTTAGTTGATTAAGCTTTTCTGCTAGAAAGCTTAAATTTTCATGTAGTTTGCACTGGCATGTCTTACGATCAGACAAAGAGGGGTGCACAACCCAAAAGGGACGTAGGCGGCAAAATGAAGAGAATGAGATCCTCACATTATTTTCTGCTAGACATTTTCTGTGGATGTTTCTCATTGTGTCTACAAGAAACCTTTTTTGCATCTTTACTTTGTATCTTGTAATGGTTTGTTTTCTTCCTGTAGTTATCCTGCTGACATCATCTCTGTTAAAGAAGCTCTTTACGTTCTTCTGAATAGATATATCTGCAAACCTGTTGACAGTCTTTCTGGTAAAACTGGTCAGGCTTTTGCTCTTCAAAAGGTTTCTGCGTTTCTTTGAAAACCCCAATGCCTGATCTGACCATCTCTGCAGCCTATACTTTTTGACAATCTTTCCCACAGTAACCTTGGCTAAGATTTGCTTATCTCTTTCATTTCTGGCATTCTGGTATTTAATTTTGATGTCAAAAATGAGTGCTTCATGAAGTAGTAATGTTTTTCTGATTCTGCTGTTCACAGGACAGTTCTTCACCAGTTCACGGACTTTGGATCTTGGAGATTCATTATGTTTTGCTGATTGCTGGAGCCTCTTTTTGTACTTTTCTTTAAGTTTCCTCTCCTTTGTGAGTGCATGTTGGAGTTGTGCTATCTCTTTGTGCAGTTCGTATCTTGCTCTTCGGGATTGTTTCTTTCCCTCCAAATGTTGCCTGAAACAAAACCAGGTAATAAATAATTACCAAAACTGCAGCCAACATTTAAAATCTCACACGGACAAACCCCTATATACACTTACATACAGTATACACTTACACTCTCTAAAACACACTAACTTACACTCAACTTCATCTAATCTAAATTAACTCCTTACAACTGACCTCGAGGACACAGATCTAGGTTGCTCTGCATTTTGATTATCAGGACTTTATGGAGGGGTGTCGATATTCCTCAAAGCTTCCCTCTTCTTCTGTCTTTTTTTAGCATCCCTCCACATCTTTCGCTTATGTCGTTTAGCTCTGTCACCCAGATTGCTTTTTTTTTTCTTTTTCCCTGCCTGTCCCTTTTCCACCTTTCACGCTCACTCCTGAGATATGTTTCCCTTCTCTCTGCGTCTGTATTCCTTCTTGCTCTGTACTGTCTTTGCCTCTCTGCTGCTGTTTTTGCCATTGGAATGTCGAATTGAGTTCACATCACAATACAACAAGTCTACAATTGAGTAATCCAAGAAGTGTCAAACATTCAACCCTGTCACAACGATTCAACCCTGTTATAATAAAAAATGTGACAGGGTTGAACGTGACGGGGCTGAAGTTTTTGGCTAACAGTAGCCATAACTCCATACTTAGCTAAGACAGTAGCACCACATGGCATTTAGGACATCATAAAATTATAATGTTTTGCAAAACTATTTTTTAATTCTTCTTAAACCGTTGTTTGCTATCATTTAGTCATACAACAGAGTTGAAATGTTGAGCCTGATCTTAATCTGACAGTGAAAAACATGAAATATAGGTGCCTTTCTTTGCAGCATGTTCTTCAAGAGACTTGTGTGATGTCACTTCCTGGATGTGAAGCTACAGGGATTGATCCATTATTTTTATAGGGGGGTAAATATTATGGCGTGACGGGGTTGAAAACAAACTGGAGGACGTGTATAAATATTGCAATTTCATATATAATTCATACATTTGTATATATATATATGTATATTTTAGTTAAAGTAGACCAACATATGATTATATTAGCAGCAACATTTTGGTATTAATTGCACTTTTTATTTGTTTGATATTCAATGAAAATGTAATGATTGTTAGTGAGGACATGCAAACATGCTTGTTGTCTACTACTTAGGCAACCCATTATCTTTAAATTAAATGTTTAAAAAAGCAATTGTGTTGCATTATAATGCAAAGGCACCTGGTTCTATTAATTGACAGCGTTAAAATGCATTTTCTGATTTCCTTCAATTGAAAATCTTTGAAGTAAGTTTGGGGGACTTGAAGGGCACCCAATTCAGAGAATCACTCATATATATATTAATTCTGAACATGTTAAGTGTTAAAATTGCACCAAACGCGACACTGAACTCCCTTGGTTCCCCAGCAACACACCATCCACGTTTTAAGTCAATTGGATGAACGGTTACTGACATAATTGAAATACAGACAGACAGAGATTCCTGTCTTTATTAGAGAGATGATTGAGAGGGTGTTGCATGCACAAAAAGTGAGAAAAAACAGAGATTTTACTTTATATAATACGGAATATTTTCCAAGTAGAAAAGTTTTGAGATAGAGGAGAAACCATAAGATATAGGCAGTAGTTTGAAACACAGATGGGGACTTGAGTTAGAGACTCGGACTCGAGTGCGACTTAAGTCGCACACACAGTGACTTCAGACTCGACTTGAGACACGTCCTCAAAAGACTTCAGAATCGAAAAATGTTTATTTTTTAGGAAACTTATGATGAGCTTGCCGTTATTCCCTCCCACCGTTACCTATAACCTGCGTAGCATCTGCTGCGTGCGGCTGCACGTGAGAGAGGACAACAAACACCGGCAGCTGCTGAACCATTCATCATAAACTTTGGCTTTAAAACTTCATACAACAAGACCCAAACAAAGAAGCGCTGAACACAAATAGATTAGTAACCTGTGTTGAGTAAACACCACCAGCTCAGCATTGGCCATCTAACGTTAGCTTGCTTCTTGCTTCAGCTACGGCCTATCGGAGGTTAACCACGACTGTTGTTCGTTATGAGAAGATAAATGAGCGTTTGTTTACTTGCCCAACTTGTCGCAGTCGAATTAACGTAATCATTTACGTCCCGCTAGCTGCCGTCAAGTTAATTATTAGCGTTGGCTAGAAAGGGGTTACAGGTTTATTACGTTACAGTTTTATAAAGTTATAACTAGGGCTGGGCACATTAATGCCTTATTATCGCGTTAACGCATTAATTAATTAAACAACCAACAATTATTTTATCACACGTTAATGCAGTTTTTATTTTATTATTATTAGTTTGAAAGTTTCTTGCTCACTGGCTCTGAATACACATAAAGTCAAACCATGGGTCACAGGAGGGGCGGGATGTGGATCCGCCTGCAAATCACCCACCCAAACAAGCAGTGGAGGGAGGCTTCAGCAGACTACGCTGTCATCTTCTTTCCATATTTTTCCAGGTGATTTTAGCAGGTGAGCCGCTTGCTTGTTAATGACGCAGCCTATAAAACAACTCAAACGGCCGAAACCAACATCTGCAGCCGGTGTTCAATGTTGCTTTAACGTTACCTGGTCTGGGCTTGTAAAATATCCACTGCGACTTGTAACGTCATTTCAAGTTTTTAAGCGAGTGAAGTCTGTGCAAGTGAACACACACACTGACCCCGCTGAGGTTTACAATAAATATTTTATTGCTACTGTGTAAAGAGAACACTGCTGGTAAAAAGCACCTTATTTATTTAAAGTGTTTGCAAAACACGTTATTGCCCTTTTGTGTATATAGCAGTAGGCTACATTATATTGTAAATAATTGGGAGACTGCTGGCCACCATGATTAGCTTTTCCTCCATTTTGTTTGAAGTTATTTTACATTGTAGAGTTGGAGTACAACACAACTATGACCTTTTGTTTTATTAGGGAATCAAAAGAGCACAAACAGTTGTTGCAATTGTTGTTGATAGTAGCAGGAATACCTGAGGGCTGTTTCACAAAACCAAGAGAGCGGATTAAGCCCGGGATTTTCCTGATATCCTGGCTGAATTTAGCCTTGACTCAGTTTCACGAAAGCAGTGGCACATAAGTTACCATGGGATTTGTTCTGTGCACCTAGCCTGCTCCAGACCAGGCTAACAGAAAGGTCACTCTGATCAGAAACCATTTATATGTGTTTTACGCAATTTTTTTATTAGCCTTCATTAAAATACCACAGGTAGCCTACATATTGGCAGTATGTAGACTACATATTTTATTTATTTCAGTTAAGTAAAGCCAGTATTTACAACAATGTGCTACATTACAGAAGAATTCTACCAAATTGCAGGTAACTTGGATGACATATTACAGAAACAATTACAGCTACAGCTACATTTTGTGTTCTCAGTCAAATTATTTGATGGTGGACTGAATTACTCACACCTGGCTTGGCATAGTCGCGCCTCCTCTGTCTGGTTTGGCCTTTGTGAAATGGATAAAGCTAGGATGCACTGAACACATTAGGTTAAGACTCGCTTTTTTATTATCCTGGATTTCTAAATTCTGCTTTTGTGAAACAGCCTTCTGGTTACCAGCAAATGGGCATACCTGCGAGAATGCCATGGCATCAGGACCATGGAGGGCATTTGTGACTACCTTAATCCATGTTTAGGGCCCTGCACTCCAATCATTCTGTCTGATTAGACATCTGCCCATGTTGACACTATGCTGGGAATTACGTTAAGTCACCGGACTCAGTGTGTCAATGAAAATGATTTATCCCACCTTGAAAGGTACAAAATGTCTGTACAATCCCACAATGGAGATTAACTGAAAACACCTGTATTGGTGGACAAAGGGTGTGACAAGGGATTACTGTAAATTGTTTTATTCCCTAAAACTATCAATAAGAAAAAACATAAAACCTGCTGACGGTCTGCTTGGTGTGAATGTATTTTAAGATTGTAAGGTAACTGACATAGATCAAATCAGCAAACTTGTCTTCTCAGGTAATCTGCTGACTGTTATCAAATTAATAAGAATCGATGTACATCAGGCCAAATGGTTTTTCAACTGTTACTTATGAATAAGCTCCAAACTGGGTGATTTTAGTCCAAATAGTACCATCACAGTACTTCTTTATGAATAAAATATGTGTGTGTTGTTGGGGTGAAGCATGTCTTTATGTGCATATTTTGGGAGGGACACAGTGGACTCTCAGTGACCCTCATTGACCTTTGTGTTGCTCAAATAAGAAATGAAAACATGAGTTTTGAGGCAGCACTTTATTGCAGAACGTTTTTCTTTATTTATGATAAACCTTTTCTGCGGCTGCACAAAGGCTGTTTATTTTTTCAATTATACATTATCAGGAAGCCTAAACCCTCCAAAACATAAACTGCTATTTTCGTTTGCAATTACAGATTAAAATATCTTCACAGGGCGAAGAAAATAATGTGGACAACACAATAACAGTACAAAGTTCAGTAGGAACAAAAGTGCTTTCTTATTTTACAGAAACACCAAGTTGTCATCTAGATGAAGGATTACATCAAAAACAGGATTAGGGTTATTAGAAACATGTGTCCACAATTCTGTTCATAGGGTTTAAATGAATTATACGATCCCCTGCTGCTCATGTGTCATCTTTAGTTTTTAAATGTCACTGTTGAAAGATTTGACATGACTTGTGTCAGATGAGATGGGCTGTGCTATTGACGGTGACATTTGTTTTAGGGAAGGTTACGACAATGTGCCAAGTAAGTATTCTCCTGACTGCTGTCAACACGAATTGCTGTTTTTGTTGCTGCTGTCGAGGCGACAGGTGGAGGGACCACTGTTGACACAAATTGGATTGGTGGCATGTCAGGTTAGTGTTTAAAAGTCTAAAAAGGATAGGTTCCAATTCTTTTGACTGCGCGTGTGTGTGTAAGAGAGAGTGTTGGAGGATGTGTGTGTGTGTGTTTGTGTGTGTGTGTGTGTGTGTGTGAGGGTCGGGAGAATGTTTCCTTGTTATTCAGGATGGACGCTGGACAGCGTGTGTTTCTGTGATAGGAGAGGCGGACACCAGTTGTTTCAGTGGCTTGAAGTGTCGGAAAAGATTTCACAGCTCCTTGAGCACAGTAATCCTGGAGCTCTTGATACAAGATGGCAAATAAAACGGCCCCGTGGACGATGCTGAAACACTTACTGAACCCTACTTCCACTGATCTGTATCGCTCCACAATGTGAAGTGCTCTTGTCCCCTACAAATAAGGTCAGCAACACCCAGCTATACAGTGTTATTCTCTCTGAATTGATAAAATACTTTTTTTATCACTCATATAAGCTGCACATTAAAATGGTAATGCATGAATACGCTGAATGTTCAAAGATGCTTGATGTGTTGCACATCTTGTCCAAAATTTTCCAGTAAGCTGTGTTTATATTTGATTGACATTTAAATCAGAGGTAGGGCTGGGTGTCAAAAAACGTAATATTCATTGTTATTATTTCAAAGATGGAGATACATAACAGTTTCAAGGCGAGTCAAACCATTAAAATGTATGAAAGCATTTAATTTTATTCTTTTCTAACACCTGACACCTGATATTTTAATGACACATCATACAGGACAAGGTATGAATGTATTATCCAAATGCAAATGTCTTGTACAAATGTTTGACAGATTAAATCATTATTTTTGAATTTTAATTCAAAATTTAAAAATGTGAGAAAAACTGGCTTTGATTCCACGTGGGGGAACCATTTTTCTACCTGCACTCTTATCAAATCTGACCCAAGCCAAACGAAGCATGTGTAATTTTGGTTTCATACTGAAGAGGGCAGAGTTGCTTTGTTGTATTGCTCAGCCAAAATGCAGTGACAGCCTGACAAGGACGATCAAATCAATTGAGGAGTGAAACACTTTGCACCAGAAACAAATTACACTTTTGACACTGTTGTACTATTTATTCTTACAGCAAACAATCATTTGCTTTGGTTTAATATTACTGCAGTTTTCAAATTTAATCCCCATTTTTTATGTTCAATGTGGAGATAAACAGAACAATTACTAATATGGTTATGTAGTGCAAAGTTGTACCACACATCAGGGGGAAAATATAGCATTTCTCTCTAATAATCCTCGACCCCTGAGGCTCAGTAGGCCAAGGTAGATAAGTAAACGGCCTGTCCCTGCCACTGTTCCTGTGTGGGTGGCCTGCAGCAATCACAGATGACGTCCTGTTGGCTGTGGAAGCTGGCGATCCATCTTCCCCCAACTCTCCCTTCCTTTTCTTTTTCTCTCTCTTATCTTTTTTAAGAATCCTTCCCCCAGTGCAGTTTTATCAGCTGGCTTTAGAGCCCCCAAGCAGAGCTCCTGGTCTCTATGAGTTGCTTTAACTGGAGCCGGAATTACGTTGACCTTGCAGCAATTTAAACACTTTATCTGAAGCACAATAATCTTCTTCAGCGGGAAGGCACATCAGCAGAAAAAAATAAACGAGTTGCAGACTAGTGGGTCTCCAGGTTGGCACTGCAGGGTTACAGTGCTGCTGGCCTTAAGTCAAAGACAGCGAGATTTCAGCATGCTGAGCATCATTGTCCTCAAAGAAAGAACAAAAATATGCTCTTTACTGCAGCACTTTTATCCATCCATACAGAGGGAGAAACACATTCATAATTAATGTGTTTCATGTGTAAGAAATAAGGTACTCAATGTGTTCTGTCATTATTACGCACAATATTTATTCCTTTTGAAAAGCAAGTGTTACTGACAGTGAATCCTTTTATGCTGCCACAGAATTGTGCCTGTTGTTTTCTTATGTGGTGTTGAAACAAGGCGATTTTCTAGATCAGGATTAGAAGCATTTGACCAAAATAGTTTGCATTTAGACTGAGTGATAGATTTTTGTTCTCCCAACTTCAGTTTTCTACAAATGATTTTGCATTTGTCTTCTCTGATAATGAGCCGTTCCCTGATGCATCCTGAGATGACTCTCCTAGGAATGACAAACCACGTATCACTTTCGTCTTCTTGGCTGATACTTCTCTTATCTGCAGGCTCTGTTTCTTAATATTCTAACACACCATTTCATTGACTGTATTCACACTGCATCAGAACCAGTGGCACACATCTGATGTTGCAGGGCTAGGCAGATACAGAATTTGCTGCATAAATGGGAAAAAAAAGCAATGACTCTAGATGAGCCAGTATTTGCATGGAAGACGTGCTTGCATTTGATAATGTCAAGACAAACTGCCATTATGATCTGACACTGGAGATTACTGCTGACACAATCAGCCAATCAATTGATTAGCCCATCAACGGGACAATTTGCCTGTATCTTTCTTTCTTTCAAAAATTACTTCTATTACATTTACATGCCAAGAGCATCAGTGGGTGGAGAGGACATCACAAACGCTGCTGTTATCACTCTTTTACCTCCTTTCTCAGAAAAAATATATTCGCAGCACAGTGGCCGTCTGTGTGGAATTTGCATACCCCCCGTCTCCAGTTTCCTCCCACAGTTTAAGGACATACAGATCAGGTTAACATTTTAGTTTGTATGTTCTCTGTTTACGGTTTCTCCCAGTTCCTCGCACAGTCTAAAGACAGGTTAGGTTAGGTTAAGTGGCGAATGCAGATTTTTTGGAGGAGTGAAGACATGTTAGACCTGTGATGGGACAGTGATCTGCCCACCACGTACCAATAGCCTCTACCAAATTTGAGCTGGGACAGGCTCCAGTCTGTGACCCTGCATAGGATAAACAGGTATACTGTAGATAATGGTTGGATGGGTGGAAATTGGAAACCTTTTCTGCGACTTTACACATTTCTGTTTTCTATAAACTGCATACATGGGTTTTACAGCTGCATATTAATTAATCAGTTTAGTGCTCTGGTTATTCATGTATGGGCAGTCCTCATTAGTGTTGAACCAGGTAGATGATTGCTGGATTGACTAATCGATGTAAAAAAGTATTTTGCAGATATCTCATTACTGTTCAAACATAAAAACATAAATTATGCTGCAAAATGTGGTGGAAACAAGTAGCAAAACATAATTATTGAAAGAATCAAAAATTAATTTGATATACATAATGTATGCCTACAGTGTATGGGACTGAATATTGCAATTACAGTTTTAGGCATGGTAATCAATATTCCAATATATTGTACCTTAATAAAAATAGAAAGAACCTTTATTAATGTAATAACCATCTATGGCCAGAGGAGTACACCTTAGATTTTATGCCACTTTGGTTTTTTTCAACTGCATATTATTTTCCTTAAAAAAAATTAGCTGTTCTTGAAATGGGCCCAAATTTTATTGTAAATAGGCTGGACTGTATTTTTGTAATGGAACAGCTTCAATGCATTGTATGCATATTTAAAGATGCACTCCAGCAATTTAGTGTTGAACTTCCATAAAGTAAATGCAAGACACGTATAACAAGAAAAATATATTCAAAATTGGTGCAGCAGAGGGCAAGACATTCTGACTTTTAGTCCTTAGTATGTGTCAAGTCCTAAAAATATTGGACAACTCCCACAATGCATCTCGATAGCATTTTTTCTTTAGACCTTACATGCCTCGTAAACACCCATGTGCTGTAGCGCTGAAAACATAATCACATACTGTCAATTGTTGGTAGCATATTACTATAAAGCAGGTGAGTTTTTTTCCCCAACAATGCACACATTGTGTATAAATACTCAAAATTAGCTTGTATGGCCTGCTTGGATTTGATCAGCTTCCCTGACTGTAATGCAACAGGCAAACCTTTTGGTCTATTACCAGTTACAACTGTGGTTGGAAAGTATAAATGGAGAGCTAACTGTATAGGTCCAGCTTATGCCTCTTGCACTTAGCTGCTGGTGGCAGTGGCACCAACAAGAGACAATGTTGTCACGAACAAGAGATTTATTCCTCTTCTGTGGCAGTAAACATTACACCCTGGCCCACCTATAACTTCTATATTCAGAGCTTAACAAGATATTCAGGGCTGTCAAACAGTAAAGTTAAAACAATAAACAGAAGAGGCTACAACTATGTACCAGCACTCTCCTGGGTAGGTCCCAAGGATCCTATTTTCCCCAGATTTACATGGCACATAATGGGAACATGATATGGGTCCTATGTTCCCCAGTTCCAGGGTTAGGGTTTGGGGTAGGTTACAAAGGACTCTGGGAACATGTATATGCTCCCACACACTGGACAGCCCCTGTTAGGTAGAGCTGTTAGCAGAGCTACAGCACAGGTACCCACACAGTAACTCCCTGAAAGGGGCATAACTGTGCATCAAGTGACTGTAAAGAACAACTGGACTCCTCATCTTTCCATCATGATACATGGAGAACCCAACAATACACAACACTAAGTTAATAATTTCAGACCTGACAAACATCCTTCAGAACAATTGTGGTAAATATGCATTCAACTGTTTTCATGGGCTGAGCAGTACTCTTCATGATGAGGAAACTGATCTTAATTGTGCAGTCTCTGGAGTGTCCATTTAACAATTAAACAGGATAAAAAAGATGCTTTGTAACAACATTTTAAGTTGTGGATTTTTTCATCACATGCCTATGTGGATTACAACCATGAGTTCATACGGTACGAACATCCACACAATCGGCAGTGAGCAGCAGTTCGAAATTGAGCATGAAAACCTGCAGTGTGACAGTGCAGCCTGGCAGACATGGCCAAACACAAATCATTCTACATGCTGTTTTCTTTGATCCTTCCCTCGGTATGTTAGTGTGAGCCTCTGTGTGTATATTAGCTTCTTTTCTCACCCACTATGCCGTCACATTCCATCTTCTGCTTCTTCTCTGTCATTAATATTCTCTCTCTCTCTCTCTCTCTCTCTCTCTGCATAACTCAGGGGATCAATCACCGGTTGCCATGGCAATGAAACCACCCTTGCAGGTGTGTGTGTTAGCGTGACTCTTCCCAGTGTGTGTATGTTTGTGTGTTTGCTGTACACTGACTGTACCTGCTATTCACCAGTCAGAGCGGTGAGGCCTCCACTGGTGATGCGGCTCTCCTGCGCTGCCCTTGCATTCAGAGTGGCTTTGACAGCTGTCTAGTCAAGATGCTCTCACCTGCCACACTTGGCTTCCTCTCAGCTCTGTGCAGAATAATGACCAAATTCAAAGGGAAAAAAATACACGCAGCGCTGTCAGACTTGTTTTGTTTCTCTCCATTTAAAGACACTCTTTGTGTGAAGGCTATTTATTGAAATATCTCTAAAATGTTAGCAGGGCTTGAATAAAAGAAGCTCCACAGTGGAAGAGCCTGTCATGATAAAACAATGTTTTGCCCTCTTGTAGCTCTTCTTTCAGCATGCAAAAAACAGCTTGGAGGTTATACATCTCTCTCCCAGAGGTACAGAGCTAATAATCAAACAATTCCTGTATGGCCAGGTTGTTTAGAGACACAATGATGAAAGAATAATCTGTTCCTCAGCAGAACTGACGCAGTTTAGAAGAAATTTGATTCTCAAAGTATTCAGTGTTTTAGTTATCCTTTCTATCTTTTATACCTTCTCTCATCTCCCTCTCCTCCCTTTTCCATGTCTTCTTCCAGATTTCACACCTTTACTTATCTCTCCCCTCCCACATGCTTTTTTCCTGCTTGCTTTGTCACTTCCTGCAACCCCCAACCCTAAACCCCCCACCACTTCTCTTTTCTGTCCTTCTCAGCTGCTTGATTTCTCTGCTTCCCCCTTTCAACCTTCCCAGCGATGACTGATCCAGTGTATTTATAGGAAGACAGACTGGATAATTAGAATAAACCAAGAATGATGGTGCTCCCTTTTGCAAACAGTTGACTTTATTATCTCTCCAGAGTGGGAATGGTGAGCTGTAGTTACTGTTGTACATCACATGCAAAAGTTGACCTTGTGAAGGAAAGGTTGCTGTGCATGGTAATGAGAATGAGTGTACAATGAGAGAGAAAGGGGGCTGGCAGAGAAAGACTGCATCACATTCATCAGGCCTCAGAATGTACTACACCAACTGGGTTCCAAATAAATTAATCATGTTTTGTAATTGCAGGGAGTGCCGGAGGAAGGTGGTCAATGAGCGGTCAGATGGATGTCAGAGGAGGAAGAAGAAAAGTCTAAGAAATACGAACCAAACGCAAAGTAACACCAGGAATGGATTCAAGTGAAAACAAAGTGGAGAACTTTGATTGAAATGAAACAGCAAAATTGGCAGTGTGACTTAATCTTTCCAAATCTTTGGGTCAATTAGCTTCATATGAGAAAATGAACTGAGTAAAGCTTCTTGTCAGTAGGTAAGTCAGAGATTAAAATCACGTTAATTCTCTTTTTGATGCCTGTGGTTCTGTGATCATTTATTCATCATCTGCTAAAATGATGCATTTAAAAAAATGTCCAACTGAAGATTTAATGAATGAACATCGCACTGCCTCCCCCCAAAAATAACATGACAATAACAAGCACACACACACAAAGTCTTACTTCAAAGGGAATTTTCTGATTTTATTTCACATTTTGTCTGAAATTTTTTATTTATTTTATGATGTTTTATGATGCAATCTGGAACTTTGGAGAGCCCTAATGAGTTCTTAATGAAAGTCACACTGGGTTTGGCGAAAGTGAGGAAAAATAAATAAATACATAAAAACAAGACACTCCCCGGCTGCAGACAAAGGGTTTTGTTCCTCAAGACAAGCGCGATTGATGCCCCCTCCCTCCAGAGGGTAATATCGCCCAGACCAGAAACCAGCCAACCTTGAATCCCTGCATCACTTCTGAAAGTTGTGCCTTTGGTGGAGCAGTAGCAGCAGCAGCAGCAGCTGCAGTTGCACTTCATAAAATGTTACAGTGGATGGATAGCCAGTGAAGGATATACTGAATAAAGAGTCTTTAGAGGTTGAACAGGCTGTTCTGCTGCACATCAAAATTTCTCAAAACTCTCCGCCAACAAAGTGTTGAGTGCGTCTACCCAAATGCTACATGTCCTTCATTCCTGCAAATCTTGAATTGCAAAGCTTTTCCACATGTGCTATGGTGACAAGTATAAACTTAAAGAAATACTAGAAAGTTTGTATTTAGGTTTGCAATGTAATGATCTACGCCTATGGCGTGAGATCATTTAACATTTTTTCAATGCTTTTTGACTTATTGTATCATTATATTTCCTTGAAGTGCTTGTGTCTTTAAGGACTGCAACTCCTCCCACTGGTATCAGGATAACAGTACAGTACAACTAAGAGGACAAATTATTTCATGAGATGTGGCAGATATGGATCACAATGTATCCTGGACCTATTTCGACACCAAGTAAATATAAGAAGTAATAGTGTATAGTGTATTTTGTTTTATTCAAGGTGTGTTTGCATGTAATAAGAACAGAATATGTGACAAATTAAAGTCCATAAAGTCTTCTTTCTAAGCTTAAACCACATCTCATGGTCACTTTGTTTGACTTGGTAAAGTGGTTGAATGTGAGGGCTAAGATCAGAATATGTATCATATGTGTTGTCTAATGCCATTGGATTACAGAGAATGAAGACAACATTAAGAAAGTTTTACAAAAATCTTCTCTTTTCTCTGTAACTGTGTGTGGGTGAGAGAGAGTGAATCTGTCTGCTGCTTATCTACTGGATCCATCACCCTGATGTTTTTTGTGCACTTTTATGACTGTATATTCAAGGACGTCCCATGGTTGCAGTAATTTATTGACAGAGCCTATCGTAAAGCCTTGACTTCTGTCTTTTCAGCAGTATTCGCCATTCCACAGTTACAACATAGAAAAAGGCATTTCCAGCAATTATAGGGTAAAAACATACCTTGTCTGTTGCAAGCCACATTTTTTTTATTTGTTGTGGCTCAAAAACTGACATCCATAGGTACCTGATATGTTATCATCCACAAGTTATGCAAGATACAAGATTAATAAATTCCAATTTTTGTTATCTTCGCGGCCATCTTGACTGTAAGGTTCAGGTTTAATAATGAGACAAGGCCAAATAGAAGTTACATGAACGTGATTCCAGTTCTATAATGACAATCCATCATCGCTATATATCACAAAATGAATGAAAGAATGTAAACACTGTTACTGTTACTGTGGGTAAGACAATTAAATAACTGTTGTGGTGATCCCATCAGTAGATGAAACCTAATATTGAACAACAAAAAATTGAACCGCTTTGCATCAACTATAAACCAAGCTAAACTTCAGAGAACTGTACAAGACTGAGGATTAGTTTGCAGTATTTCGGGAATTTAAAGCTAATGGTCACACCAGGTAATTAGCATTAGAAACTAGCATCAAGAGGAAGCTGTTAAGACATTTTCATCCTCATTACCAAGAAATGATGTGAGGTGATGTCAGTAAACTGCACACAGCATACATATAATTACCAACACAGCTGGTATGTGATACTTGATGATAAAGGATAACATAAGCATGATTACAGAAAGATCCAATGTATGAGTTACACTTTCTTTGAGCGTTATATCATTTACTGTCAAGGAAGCATTTTCCTGCCATGACTGTGTTGAGAACACAGTCTTTATATTGTCGTAATTAGTCAACATGGAATGGTTTTCTCAAATGCAGCCTCACTTTGTTCATTTAAGGGTGTGACTTTGCAGCCCTGCCTGGAGTAGGAAGGTCAGCCATTGGGGGGCCAGCTAGAATAGGTTTGGCACCTGGGTTGAGTGATGAAAAGGGGTTGGTATGTAAGGCTTGAGTGAAACCTGGACAATACAAGGTTACACCTCCATTATCACCAGGGTTTTGAATTTGAAATGAGCAGCCACAAGGAAATGGCAGAGAGAGTGGATGGAGGAATTATACAAAAAACTCGGGCTTGTTCTTGTACTGCAAAGCAGGACTTACACCAGCCAAGACCCATAACAGAAACTCAAAACTCAATGGTGGATTGCATTGTCTAATTACAATTACTCAAGTACTGTGCTTAAATATATTTATTTTATGCCACTTTCTACTTCTATCCTAATACATTTCAGAGAGAAATGTACCCCACTACATTAATTCAACAGCTGTATTTCTTTAGTAGGCTTGTCAGATATGATGCCTTGTTATAGATGAAACTAATGGTAACTAGAAGCCCATTTGAGATATTTCACCTCCACAGTAAAATGATAATTAAATTTTAATGTCAAATCACCACTCATGATCAAATAATATAATATGGAATAGCAGGCCTCCACACCGCAGGGAGTAATGTTTAGAGTTTTCTGTCAATAATTCCATAAGTTTACTTAACATTTATGAAGGACTTTAATTTGAGTGTTATTACAGTGTGGCAGTGCTACTTTTACTTTACTCTCCACCACTGTCAAAACCCCTTTTTTAGGCAAGACATGTTAGCTTTGGCTAGACAATGTAGTTAAGCTGGTTTTATCCTACTATACTTGATAATAGAAACTGAGTACCTTGTTATTTTAACAAAGGAACAGTTATTTGTTAGCATAAAACAGCATACTGAGTTATCTTAGCGGAAGCATAACTAGCCTCACAGGAGCTAGCATAGTTACTGAATGCTAATTGGTCTTTTATCTTATCATATTCCAGCATTTCAGAAAGAATGATCAATACAGTAAAACTAACTTAGTGTGACAGAATCTAACCTGTGACAATATAGCCCAAAAGAAATGCTGGTAGTCAGACAAATATATTTTCTAAAGAAAATCTAAAGAAAGCTGAAGTCATGACGTCAGTAAAAAGGAATCGTGTCTCTGTGATTTAGAAGATAAATCAGTTCCACTACAGCACTAGCTATTAGAATTTAAAACTTTCATGATTTTAAGGGGGGTGGTGATGAGGCAGTGGATAAGACACATGCCTTTGGTGTGATAGACGCAGGTTTGATTCCCCACTGTGACATCCACCAATGTGTCCTTGAGCAAGACACTTAACCCCTAGTTGCTCCATGGGCATGCGACCTCTGACATATATAGCAATTGTATCGCTTTGATCGCTAAATGAATAAATATAAAATCTAAATCTTAATAAAGCTAAGCAAGTTTATGAGCATACAGAAAACATCAGCTCTGATGAACATTTACAAGTGCGGCAGTGATTTCATCCGTATCCATAGAATTTACCAACGCTTTCTTCTAGTAATGTTTCCATTCATTAGCTGTGATAAAATAAAATAAAAATAAAAACTTTTACAGTGTTCGCTCCTCTCTGTCGTGCTGTTACTACAGACATGTCTGAGCTCCTGCACTTGTTTATGGACTCTTTTTTACCCCCCAAAGATCTGGGGCTTGTGGAAAATGGTGTTTGTTAAAGGCTACTCAAAAACAGAAATATTCAGTGAACATTATATTGTTTTCATTTTATCTAGACATATGAAGTGATCTATATGACTTACTGTTGAGAAAGGCTATGTTACAAACGGAAATGGGATTTGAATGAGTGTTTTTATACTTCTGGAACAGAACCTGGAAGTTCTGGTTTCACTTCAGCTCTATGTTAATGTGTGCAATGTTTGTGTTGATGTTTTTCATAAGGGAATCTGTTAAATAGGATTTATGCTGTGTATCTCACTGAGTATTACTTACTATCAACAGATTTTTAGAGGATTTCTAATGTATTTTTGATGTTCCACCTTTGATTTGTTGTGTTTATTGTTTTCATTGATTTGGTTGACAAATGTTCTGTTGTAGTGATTGTTGTGGAATCAGTAAGCATTTTGACAACATGTCATAGGTGCCATTTAATATGGAAAATACAGTCAAAATACAGATGCAGATTTAAGCTTTAATGGAAAACTGCAACAGTGAATCAGTGTTCATCTCCTCATCTCTGATCACCATCTCTCTGTATTGAACGAGTCCTGCATGCTACTTAGTACTGTAGATGTTTTCACATGAGCTGAGCTAGAGTGGTCACTTTGGCGTGGGTGACAATGAAAGTGCTTTCTTGTGTTAAATAAAGATAGGACTGTTTATCATATGAATATAGGTGCTGAAGAGCACCCATACAATATGTAGTTCGGTTTATTTGGGACAATGTGCATATCAAGGTACAAACTAAGGTTTACAAACCTGACTGAAGTTTCGAGAGTCAACTGCACAGCGGGCAAAGCAATGCAATGACAAGCAGAGTTTGGCCCCAGGCAATCAATTCAGTACATGCACTATTCCTTATGTTGTGTTTTTCATGTTGTGTTTGTCAAAGAGGTGGGGGACACGAGTCAGACTTGAGTCCCAAATTTGAAGACTCGCTTCAGTAAAACAGACAAAAGACACAACTTGACTTTGACTTGGTATTCATGACTTGAGACTTGGCTTAGACTTCAGACAGATGACTTGAAAATGACTTTTTTATTAAATACTTGAATTCGCTTATTCCAACATTTGTGGCATGATCCTTCAACCGTGTGTGCTTTCACATAGTAGTCCGGATCTCTGTAACCAGCGGCATAGAAAAAGACCATTACGTGTAATACACCACATACATTCAAGGATTATGTTGTCGATGACATTAGGAAGAAAAGAACAGCGGTGTGCAAGGTCTGCAGCTCAAAAATCACTGACACAACCACCACAACATCCAACTTCATCCGTCACTACAGAACAGATAAAGAAACATTACGTGACTGTGGCTTTTTAGCTAATTTATAGGCTGGTTGAACGCATAGAAAGCTAGCTAAGCTACACCCAGTTGTTTAGCTGCAGTTTGGTGCTTATGTGAAAACATCTTAACATCCCAGGTGGTAACAGGTCCTGATGACAGATTTTGTTATGTGCCCACAACTGCTATGTTAAGTTCATCCTCATATGGTACACCGTTTGAAAGCTAAAATCCTTGTGATTCGACCAATGCAAACCATTCGACCAGTTCAAGGGACAATCACCACAATCAGCGCCTCTGTCATACGAACCAGTACAATTAAAATTGACGTAACTCATCTATGAGCCTCATAGTAACTTAATCCACCAATTGATTATATTCCAACAAAAGTGGTCTTGTTACGTTGTCAAAGGTCCAGACGATCCAATCCAGCAAAAACATTTAGTCCAAAACACATTATTCCATCAATAAATCCCCAGGGACTGCTGTTGCATCGTTTCATATTTGCTGGCAGATGTGGCTAGTATGTCATTATAACCATAATAACTTCGATTGGACGTAAACGAGTGCAATATCTTGTAATCAAATTAGCTGCTGAACTCTGACCTTTCGGCTGACAGCTAATTCGACCCCATAGGAGCTCACACATGCCTTTCACAGCCTACAACATCCAACGAGAGACTGTGCTGTAAAGACAGGCCAGCCACTATTATTTCGTGGGTGGGCCGAGGCAATTGCAACCAATTGTGCCGATGACTGGCACTTCGTGTAGCCAATAAAATTCTGAAAATAACGATATCCAGCTTTAAATAGGAAGTTCATGATCTACCAGCAAAAAAACACATCTCCGTAAATCTACGGAGTGATGCAGCAGCAGCCCCTTGCCACCAGGGGACAGTACTGTTTTAGAAAAAATACGCTAAAACATAGAAAAACATTAATTTTTCATGGTATTGGTGTAAAATTTAAAATTGGACTAGGTATGGCTTTATGCTGTGGCCCCATAGTGTTTTGCAGTAAATGAATCCCAGCTGTAGTGGTCTTCATGCATTTGTTAGCAGGATTTTTCAAGGGGAAACGAAAAATTAGTTAGTTACTAAAATTAGTTTTAATCAATTCCAGTAGCACTTACAGTGGTTCTGACTTTTGGGTTAGATACATCAGTGTGTTACAGAGTGTTGGCACTCAGAGTTCATTCGGGGAGTGTAAGAGTGTTATCTTTCAGAGATACCATGTATTTTCTCCAAATGGTTCAAGAACTGCATTCAATTAACTTTTGATATGCCTTGCATAGGCGTTTAAAATTAATTTTACAGAAATGTTAAGAAAGAGGTTACTGTTACTGACAAATGTTTTTATTACTCTATTTTTCTACCCCATTTCAATAATCAGTGAAGCCAGTAGTAGACTAAAAAGTACTAATTCTTTGTGTATAGTTCAATATAGTTACAACAGAAAGACTCACTACATCTTCCAAAATGATCATACAGTTGAATTGCCATCAGGAATTCCTAAGAATTTCATATGACTTGACTTGTGACTTGCTTGACCCCAGACTTGCTTGAGACTTGAAGGATGAGACTTGAGACCTGCTTGGATATGTGTGGTTTGTCATGTTTGTTTGTCATATGTAAAATTGTGGGCAGGAAGCCTAGCTTTAGAGTTGGTGCCATGAACAATGTGAATGTTTTGCTTTTATTATCCAGCCTGCGACAAGAGAGAAGACCTCTATGTGGAAAGTACCCAATTCATAATCATAATAGTATAGACTAAATTTTAGCCTAGAAATTTGTGGAAACAAAACAGAGCTGAGAAGTGATTTGTTTATTGGCTTTTTCCACATTTGTTGACCCGTTTCAGCTGTTTTTTTCCATTCAGCTCTTTGTTGTATAGCCAGTGTTTGTCCATGTATTAAAAGCTTTTGAGTGCACAAGTACCACTTCCTTTTCCCCAACAGGTCCCATGGGATGGACTAATCTAACAGCTTGTCCAAACATGTCTTACTCAATACACTATGGTCCAATGGCTTATTCAGGTTTCATATTTCTTTCATACTACAATCTCTGGACCATTTTTAAAAGTTTTGTTTGTGTGCATGTTTTAACCTCAATCTGCCTAAGCTTCAGCCTTATCAAGCTTGATTATCTCCTGAGAATGTCTTCTTATTGTGTTTAAAATCTGTCAGACAAGAATATTTCTTTCTCACGGCAGACATTTTGATTTGTCCAACACAGCAAATAAGGAGCAATATGCAACATTGGCTGTCACTAAATGTTGCACTAGAGCACGAGCGTCTCAGACAAAATTAAATGGGCAATACAATCCACCAGACTCAAGAAAACAGTTATTTTACCTCGCAGATCATCGTAAAACATACGTCATTCAAACTGGACAGAAACAAAATAAACCAACAACCAACCAACCAACAATCACCAGCTCTGGTTTGGTTGAAACAAACTGTTAATTCACTGCATTAGATGAGAAAATAAAGCACTTTTCAAAACAGAAAACAAAGTGCCTTACTCACACTGTGGTGTACAATAATTTATATAAAGCATACAAAAGTCAAAATTAAAAAAATTAAGATAAAAATTGCCGTCACACTGATTCACGACAATAAGTATATAAAACATAAACAAGTCAATATGCAAATAAGTAAACGTGTGTCTTAAGAAGTGAAAACTGGGACTCTACAATCCAGCAAAGGTCCCGTCTCCTTCAGTTTTTATCCTAGACCTAGGAATGGCTAGCAGCTCTCTACCAGAGCGGGCTCACAGGAGGAGAAGAGCTCAGCAATATATGACGGGGCTACCCTGCCTGGCCTTAAAAGTAACTAAAATTATTTCAATCCTAAGAGAAACAGGCAGCCAGTACAAGGATGCAAGGATCCTGAGACAGGTATTTAGGGAGTTACAGTAGTCGAGGCTGGAGGAGATAAATGCATGTATGGGTTTTTCCATAATGACCTAACCTTGGCTATATTTCTCAAATGATAAAAACATAATTAAACAAGTTTCTTTACATGGGGTTCAAAACACAAGTCCTGGTAAAAAAAAAAAAAACTACAAAAGATTTTTGGCCGAGGGCTTAGCATAAGTTGCTAGTTCCGTTAGTTTTGAAGAGTCCCGCCCACCTTTCCAGTCTGTCAATGAACATTTTGTGATACTGTGTCAAAACAACGCTGAGGTCCAAAAGAACTACAATGGAGCACTCACCAGCATCGTCGTTCAATAGCAGTTTATTAGACTCCGAGGAGAGCAGCCTCAGTGCAATGGAGAGATCACATGCCAGACTAGAATATTTTGAGTAAGTCATTGTCTGACAATTGTGCCACTAATTGTTTGAAAACAGCTTTCTCTAGGACCTTGGATAAAAATGTAGTTATTCAGAGTGGTGGGATTTTTTAAGGATGGGATTCAACCAGAGCATTTTCAAAACAAAAAGGTACGGAGCCGGAGATCATTGAGCTTTTTACAATAGCCAAGATGAAAGAGCCAACAGAAAGCATCTCTTTCTGTATTCTGGTAATGACCACATCCAAGGCGCAAGTCAATGACTTCATATAGTGAAGTATTTTATTAAGTGTGGAAAGAGAAACAGATGTAAAGGAAGTCACGGTACAATGTCACATGATCTCAGCATTCAACAATATCTTCACCATGAAACTTACCAGCAAACTCAGCACTCTGGCTTTAAATACAACACTCTGCAACTGGATATCAGAGTTCCTCACAAACCGATCCCAGTCGCTGAGGTGGAGCAGGTGAACAGTTTCAGGTTCCTGGGAATCAGCATCACAGAGAACCTGACATGGTCATCTCACATCTCCACGCTGGTGAAGAAAAACGACTATATTTCTTGAGGAAGCTTAAGAAGTCCAAATTCCTACAGCAAGTTCTTGTCAGCTTTTACTT
>NC_060154.1:4354884-4361393 GCF_021292245.1 Micropterus dolomieu
AGAGTGTTGGCACTCAGAGTTCATTCGGGGAGTGTAAGAGTGTTATCTTTCAGAGATACCATGTATTTTCTCCAAATGGTTCAAGAACTGCATTCAATTAACTTTTGATATGCCTTGCATAGGCGTTTAAAATTAATTTTACAGAAATGTTAAGAAAGAGGTTACTGTTACTGACAAATGTTTTTATTACTCTATTTTTCTACCCCATTTCAATAATCAGTGAAGCCAGTAGTAGACTAAAAAGTACTAATTCTTTGTGTATAGTTCAATATAGTTACAACAGAAAGACTCACTACATCTTCCAAAATGATCATACAGTTGAATTGCCATCAGGAATTCCTAAGAATTTCATATGACTTGACTTGTGACTTGCTTGACCCCAGACTTGCTTGAGACTTGAAGGATGAGACTTGAGACCTGCTTGGATATGTGTGGTTTGTCATGTTTGTTTGTCATATGTAAAATTGTGGGCAGGAAGCCTAGCTTTAGAGTTGGTGCCATGAACAATGTGAATGTTTTGCTTTTATTATCCAGCCTGCGACAAGAGAGAAGACCTCTATGTGGAAAGTACCCAATTCATAATCATAATAGTATAGACTAAATTTTAGCCTAGAAATTTGTGGAAACAAAACAGAGCTGAGAAGTGATTTGTTTATTGGCTTTTTCCACATTTGTTGACCCGTTTCAGCTGTTTTTTTCCATTCAGCTCTTTGTTGTATAGCCAGTGTTTGTCCATGTATTAAAAGCTTTTGAGTGCACAAGTACCACTTCCTTTTCCCCAACAGGTCCCATGGGATGGACTAATCTAACAGCTTGTCCAAACATGTCTTACTCAATACACTATGGTCCAATGGCTTATTCAGGTTTCATATTTCTTTCATACTACAATCTCTGGACCATTTTTAAAAGTTTTGTTTGTGTGCATGTTTTAACCTCAATCTGCCTAAGCTTCAGCCTTATCAAGCTTGATTATCTCCTGAGAATGTCTTCTTATTGTGTTTAAAATCTGTCAGACAAGAATATTTCTTTCTCACGGCAGACATTTTGATTTGTCCAACACAGCAAATAAGGAGCAATATGCAACATTGGCTGTCACTAAATGTTGCACTAGAGCACCAGCGTCTCAGACAAAATTAAATGGGCAATACAATCCACCAGACTCAAGAAAACAGTTATTTTACCTCGCAGATCATCGTAAAACATACGTCATTCAAACTGGACAGAAACAAAATAAACCAACAACCAACCAACCAACAATCACCAGCTCTGGTTTGGTTGAAACAAACTGTTAATTCACTGCATTAGATGAGAAAATAAAGCACTTTTCAAAACAGAAAACAAAGTGCCTTACTCACACTGTGGTGTACAATAATTTATATAAAGCATACAAAAGTCAAAATTAAAAAAATTAAGATAAAAATTGCCGTCACACTGATTCACGACAATAAGTATATAAAACATAAACAAGTCAATATGCAAATAAGTAAACGTGTGTCTTAAGAAGTGAAAACTGGGACTCTACAATCCAGCAAAGGTCCCGTCTCCTTCAGTTTTTATCCTAGACCTAGGAATGGCTAGCAGCTCTCTACCAGAGCGGGCTCACAGGAGGAGAAGAGCTCAGCAATATATGACGGGGCTACCCTGCCTGGCCTTAAAAGTAACTAAAATTATTTCAATCCTAAGAGAAACAGGCAGCCAGTACAAGGATGCAAGGATCCTGAGACAGGTATTTAGGGAGTTACAGTAGTCGAGGCTGGAGGAGATAAATGCATGTATGGGTTTTTCCATAATGACCTAACCTTGGCTATATTTCTCAAATGATAAAAACATAATTAAACAAGTTTCTTTACATGGGGTTCAAAACACAAGTCCTGGTAAAAAAAAAAAAAACTACAAAAGATTTTTGGCCGAGGGCTTAGCATAAGTTGCTAGTTCCGTTAGTTTTGAAGAGTCCCGCCCACCTTTCCAGTCTGTCAATGAACATTTTGTGATACTGTGTCAAAACAACGCTGAGGTCCAAAAGAACTACAATGGAGCACTCACCAGCATCGTCGTTCAATAGCAGTTTATTAGACTCCGAGGAGAGCAGCCTCAGTGCAATGGAGAGATCACATGCCAGACTAGAATATTTTGAGTAAGTCATTGTCTGACAATTGTGCCACTAATTGTTTGAAAACAGCTTTCTCTAGGACCTTGGATAAAAATGTAGTTATTCAGAGTGGTGGGATTTTTTAAGGATGGGATTCAACCAGAGCATTTTCAAAACAAAAAGGTACGGAGCCGGAGATCATTGAGCTTTTTACAATAGCCAAGATGAAAGAGCCAACAGAAAGCATCTCTTTCTGTATTCTGGTAATGACCACATCCAAGGCGCAAGTCAATGACTTCATATAGTGAAGTATTTTATTAAGTGTGGAAAGAGAAACAGATGTAAAGGAAGTCACGGTACAATGTCACATGATCTCAGCATTCAACAATATCTTCACCATGAAACTTACCAGCAAACTCAGCACTCTGGCTTTAAATACAACACTCTGCAACTGGATATCAGAGTTCCTCACAAACCGATCCCAGTCGCTGAGGTGGAGCAGGTGAACAGTTTCAGGTTCCTGGGAATCAGCATCACAGAGAACCTGACATGGTCATCTCACATCTCCACGCTGGTGAAGAAAAACGACTATATTTCTTGAGGAAGCTTAAGAAGTCCAAATTCCTACAGCAAGTTCTTGTCAGCTTTTACTTTTATAGAAAGCATCCTGACTGGAAACATCACAAACTGGCATGGGATGTGCACGGCACAGGACTGGAGGGCTCTGCAGCGGGTGATTAAAACTGCTTGGAAGATCATTGGTACCCATCTCCCGAGCATCAGCGATATCGGTGAGGTGAGGTGCCTATGCAGAGCCCAAAGGGCACTAAAGGACAGTAACCCACTCAGCCACAGCCTGTTCGCCCTGATGCCTTCA
The DNA here is from genome assembly GCF_021292245.1 of Micropterus dolomieu. NCBI lineage: Eukaryota > Metazoa > Chordata > Actinopteri > Centrarchiformes > Centrarchidae > Micropterus > Micropterus dolomieu. Next base: position 4,357,851 of record NC_060154.1, read on the forward strand.
AGGAAAAGATATAGGAGTTTCTGCTGCTGCACCAGGACTGCAGAGCAGCTTTTTCCCCCAAGCGATCAGACTCTTAAACTCTAATTCATCCTCAGCAACGCTCCATTGATTATAGTTTATTTCTTTTTACCATTTTTTATAATTGATTCTGTAATAATGTATATTGTCTGCTATGTAGCATAAGGGAGTTACAGACGGTTATGTCTGCCAGTTCTTTAGGGCACTGGTTCTGATTGGGGCAACTGAGTTCAATGTTTTCAGACAGAGGATGTGATAAGAGTGCACCAGAGGGTCAGTGTCAGAGATGAGAAGCAGCTCAGGTGAGAGGGCCAAAAATGCATAACAAAATGTTCTAGCTAGTGTTGAGTTAAGGATGCATGAGCATATGGAGGGCAATGTAACTTTAGGCTACGGAGACGAATACAAATTAAACACTAGACTACAATCAGATAGCCGTTATATTGCTCTTGTTATATTAATGATTCTCATACACAGAACCTTTAATAATGATGCTGTTCCAGTTAGTAAGCTTTAGCTGTATCCAAATTTCAGAGGGTTGCTGGCTCGATTCCTTGCTCCCCCAGTTGCCCTCAAATTGCTTGATGGCTGTGCTGTCGCTGTAGGAGTGTGTGTGTATGGATGAGCATTGGATAGGAAGTGCTATATCCCTCCTGATGAGCAGGTGGCACCTTGCTTGGCAGCCTCTGCCATTAGTGTATGAATGTGTATGTGGATGGGTGAATGTGACCAGCGCTTTAAAGCTCTATACCAGAAAAGCACTGTATAAATACAATCAAAGTAATAGTCATACTTCAGATAGATCCATCTAAATTAATAATCTAAATCCATCTGATGCACAAAGCTCTAGACTAAGTAAGATTAAGTTTTTTCCCGTAAATTCTGGATCAACTAAGACTCTTAAACTAAAAAACACTGTTGGGTGAGTGACTGTGTCCCCCTCACGCACACACCTTTTCCACCTTTGCACAGTTTCTGGAGGCTTGGTAAATTCGCTTAGTTCTCTTCACTCCAGCAACCTTCTAGAAAACTTAAAAACAACAGCTGCAGGAACATTTGACTGTGAAAAGTCAGCAAAGAGTTCAACAATAGAAAAACTATCCAATAACACAATGTCAAGACATTGCACATCTGTAACAGAGCTGAGATACTGTGGCCTTGTCATGTTGCAGGGATCAGTACTTCTGATAAGTTGTCAGTCAGTTTCCTTGGTCAAACAAAAATGACTGACAATGTGCTTTTCTTTCTGTAGCGTTGTTACTAGTTTAACTACTTTTCTCAGTAGCTTGGTGGTAGCATCGCTATTTTCTGAATCAAATAGCTTTTCAGTAACAAAGCTCTTTTACTGACCTAGTAGCGTGGTAGCTTCCACACACGCTACATTTTCTCAGGCATTTCTGAAGGATCAGTAAGTGACGCCACCGCCACACACGGACCTGTATGTGCAGCCGGCAGAAGCGCTTCCGTGTGACGGTGACATCACGTACCGATCACATTTATAAACAATAAAAAAAATATAATTAATTAATAATGTGATTATTAAGTTACTTTATACAAACAACAATGGTTCTCTGTTTGTTGCATGAGGAAATACATTTAGCTGCAATGTAATGGCAATAAGTAGGAGAGTTTCTGTGTGTCTGATTCAGCTCTCTTTTCCACACACGCACTGTTTGGAGCAGGTTTTTAGTCTTTCTTCTATTGCTACTGTGGTTAATTCAATATAAACTAGGCCTTTACTGTGTGTGTGTGTGTGTATATATTATATATATATATATATATATATATATATATATATATATATATATATATATATATATATAAACTGTCAATATTCGAAATCTACACAGCTGATTTCTCACCTCAAAACTTCTCAGAAGTGGATTTAGTGTTGAAATTCCATACAAAAACTGTTAAATATAAAACTTTCTGTTTCTGTGTCTGGCGCACGCAATGATAATGCAGTGAATAGTGAATATTCTCTCTGACCAATCAGCAGTCTGTTGTGTTTTCACGTTACATTTTAGTATCCCTCAGCTTGCTTGGAACCTCGATGGAGGTGAGGTGATATGAAAAAAGTACCTGGGAGCAGGTACAGGTACAACAACTCTACAATGGAAAACCAAACAAAAGGCGAGTTGAGCCAAGTCGAGCTGGTACTGTGCAGTGGAAAAGGGGCTTAACTAAAATCAAAGGGCCTCCGCTCAGACTAGCTTGGTTTGAGGGAGTGCCTGACCCCTGCTAGCCGCTTGGCAAGCTTTATGACGCATTTTCATTGTGACAGTGCAGTTGAAAGCAGAGCTTTCTGTGGGAGATAGGAACTCCCTTTGGGATGGCTTTTTCACTTTGCAAACCTATTACATGCACAAAAAAGAGATATAACTCAATAAAGGAGAGGGAAAAAGCACAATACCACCTCTTTAAATGAAGCTTCACTACACAGAAGCTACCCCCCAGTGAAACGTAGCAAGCTATGCTACAGCAAAGTAGCTTAGTTACATTTACTTTTAATTTTTTTATATTTTATAGTTCATATATATATATATATATATATATATATATATACTGCAGCCATAGTAGCAATAGAAGAAAGAATAAACACCTGCTCCATACGGTGTGTGTGTGCCTGCCAGAGAGCTGAATCAGACACACAGAAACTCTCCTACTTATTGCCATATCATTGCAGCTAAATGTATTTCCTCATGCAATAATGGGAGAACCATTGTTGTTTGTATAAAGTCACTTAATTATCACATTATTAATTACTTATATATTTTATTATATTATATTTTACTTATATATATTTTTTATTGTTTATATGTGAATTTGTACTCTGGCAACATTGCAACCTAAACATTCATGGCAATGGGCGAGATAGAGAGAGAGCGAGAGAGAGAGATGTCTCACAAGAGGTGTTACAATAACTATCACAATAGAAAGTAAACTCAATCGCGCGTGTCTTTATTCCCCTGCAGCAAAGTCGCAGACATCAGCCCAAGGATCGGTACGTGATGTCACCGTCACAGGAAGCGCATCTTTTTTTTTTTTTTTTTTTTATTGAACTTTTCCTTATTACAATAAACAATAAGGGAGTCTGACAAAAAAGAAAAATATGACATCCTCAAAATGTACAAAATAAATCTTATTGTATTATAAACTAAGAGTCACACCTCCTGCAAATCATCTGACAAGACATTTTCTATACTGTTCACATGACAAGGGAGAACAACTTAGACTAAAAGAGCTCAAAACAATAAAAATAAACTAAAACAAAATAATAACATAAACAAACCAAACAGAGGGACTCAGCTCATCTGAAGTGATATTAAACGATTATACAGTTTTTTAGCCTCGGCATTCTCGACCTTTTTAAGACAGTTTTGAAACAGCAAAAGTTCATTTTTAAATGCAGACCATGGGGGAGGATTTGGCAAATCGACATTTATGTATATAATATTTTGTAGCTATAATTAGATTATTGACCAAAAATTCATCATTTTTATTTTGTAGAATTACACCCATCTG
>NC_060154.1:4361493-4444292 GCF_021292245.1 Micropterus dolomieu
TTTCCTTCCTTTCTAGCCTGGTCGATTTTGGGCCAGAGAGCCTGTCTGGAACGCCAGTCCTCTTGAGTCAGATCTTCAGTAAAACGAATCCCCTCTTCTTTGCAGATTGGAGAAGTTTTTGTTCGCCTCCAGATGTCATCTCTCACTGCTCGTCGCACAAATAAAATGATTATTTGTCGTTGCCGGTTGTCCATCCTTCTTCCCACTCTGTGGACGTCGACTGCTTCATCCAACTTTACCGCCAGGTCCGGTGCAATCCTGCGAAGAAGCTCCACCACCTCCTCTCTTATGTTTTCATTATCCGTTTCTTTTTTCCCTTTGATGCGCAAGCACCACCGTCTTTTGTATCTGTCATTATTCAGTACTCGACCCCTCATGTCTTCATTTTCTTTAGTCAGTGTCTCCACTTTCTTTTCCAGGTGTTTTATTTTCGTTTTACACTCTTTTAGCTCTTGCATGCTCTCTGCATTGAACTGCACCGATTTAGCAATAGAAGCTAGCATGGAACTGTGCTGTTGCAACTGCGTGCTAAATTCTTCCATGCGGTCGTCTACACGTTGACCGAGAGAGTTGATAGCATTCAGTATGGTTTCTGTGTTTGTTTCTTCTTTCTTCTTTTTTTGGGGGTTTCCACTGGAGTTGTCGGCCCTCGTTTGTTCTTGCTAGCGTTAGCCATATCTGCATAGTCGTGTACACTCATCAACCCACAGCTTTCAAATGGGAGATTTTTTTGCGCCGGAGGCTTTCCGCTGTTATGTTTCTTCATTTTCGTGCTGAGAACTGGACAAATGGCAGTTAATAGTGGATATGTCTTTTTAATTAACTATAACATCGGGACTTCTCGAGGGGCTCAGTTAGATGCGACTGCACGGACCGCCATCTTACCAGAACCCACAGGAAGCGCATCTACCGGCTGCACATACAGGTCCGTGTGTGGGGGTGGCGTCACTTACTGATCCTTCAGAAACGCTTGGGAAAACGTAGCGTGTGTGGAAGCTACAGCGCTACTCGGTCAATAAAAGAGCTTCGTTACCGGGGCGGCTGTGGCTCAGGAGGTAGAGCGGGTTGGCCGTTAATCGGAAGGTAGGCGGTTCAATCCCTGGCTCCCCCTGGTTGCATGTCAAAGTGTCCTTGGGCACAAGATACTGAACCCCGAATTGCCCCTGGTGGCTATTCCGCCAGTGTATGAGTGAGTGTATAGTCCGCCAGTGTATAGTTTCCGTTTGAGCACTTAGGCTCAGTGTATGAATGTGTGTGACTGGTGAATGCAGATGTAGTGTAAAAGCGCTTGTGGTCAAAAAGACTAGAAAGGCGCTATACAAGTACGGAGCATTTTACATTTACATTTACCGAAAAGCTATTTGATTCAGAAAATAGCGACGCTACTACCAAGCTACTGAGAAATGTAGTTAAACTAGTAACTACTTGTAGCGACGCTACTGCCCAACACTGGACAAAAGTTGATGCTCCTCTCATTAAACATGACCCATGTGGGTATAGAGAGCTGTAGAGGGGGTATTGTTGGAAGAAGTATACATGGTCACTCAGAACAACTCCACTGCAAATTCTCTGTTGCATTCACAGATGAAGATCAATCTGCAGTGGTTAGGCCACTGTGGAACCAAAGCTTATATTATATACATCTGCTCTTATTAACAAATTAGAACTGAAATAGTCTCTTGGATAAGGGACGAAACGTCTTCTAGTTTTTCTTCAACCAAGTCCAGTTGCCCTTGACCTCAACCTTCGTTGGATATGAACAAATTAATTAAGTACTTGTGGTCAACTGTATTTTGCAGCCCAAAAAGACAACATTATTTATGATACAGCTTGTTTAAACACTGTCTTTTAAACACTTGATCTACTTTCTTAATTCTTACTTTATGTCAAAAAACCGACATCCCAAGCTGATTATATAACAGTGTTTTGTGGTTAATGTTCTCGGAAGGAACACACACAAATACATTAACATGCATGAAGACTATGTACAACATAATCCATAAATGTGTATGAATATATACCACTTTAAATCGTCACCTCCTGTACTTCTTTTCTGTTATTATTTAAGTACAATTCATCATTTAGAACCATAAACCAATACATTACACATTCACACATTCACATATTTCCGCCCCTGAAATTTAACCTTTAGTCAAAGGTATATATCATAAAATGCTAATATTTGTAGGCTGTGTTTGGATGCAGGGACATTAATACATTGTAGTCATGTGTATGCAGGTTGTCATTTCAAACAAATAGTACAATAGAACAGCAGCTGATGTCAGTGATTAACACACCTTTAACCAGGCAGGGCTAATCAGTAAAATCCCCTGGTACTGCTGCTGCTGTATTTTATTGGTATTTTACATGACTCCTCCATTACACATGCTTGAACGACTTCAGTGCTGAGGTCAGTAGTCAGTGATATAAATACACTTGACTTGATGAACAGACAGACATAGAGAACAGTATCAACTACTTTTTCTTTCTTAGACAGGCATCTCTGGCATTGTAGGCCAGTGAAGTATCCTTAGGAACTATGTCCATATTGGACAATTCTGCACCTTGCACTTTATGTCCAATACCAACATTCAGTGCCAACAATATACACATATACAGCAAGGCAGACAGTGAGGGTCAGGGTGAGAGAAGACCATTCTTCAGATTTTCATGCAGGAGACTGACGTTTGTGCCCTGTCCCATCACAGACCTGCACATTTTCCCATTTATTAACCGTAATCTCTCCCTAAACCTAACCTAACGTAAGTTTAGTTGCCAAACTAATCATACCTTAACCATAGTGTCTTTGCCATATCAACGATTTCCCAATCCTTTACCATACTGTAAAGGTTCTTTTCAAAATGTATGTCTTATCTGCATTGCCATGTGACATAACTTTGTCTGCCATCATGCAAGATCTAGAATTGTTTTAATCAAAGTCACTTTACTTTTAAGACGCAAATGGAGCCTAAAGAATGCATATCAACATCATGTGTTAATGTCCTGCCGTGTGTGCAGCCAGGAGCAAACACAGACATCAAAGAGGGCTTGGACACCTGCCCTTTTTTCCTGTAGAGAAAGTGCCCTTTTTTCTGGGTTGCTTTTTACAAAATGAATATATAAATATTCCTTTGCTCACAGCTTCCCTGTCCAACAAATATATTAATTAAATAAAAAATCAAAATATCAGGCTATCAAGACTTTGTCGAGTTCCGATGCCCTCCGTCCTTCTTGAGCTCCCTCAGTGCAGACAAAAAGCAAAAATGCTCTAATTTGCAAAGATTTGACAAGGCGCTGCAGGTGAATAGGTTAAACAAAATAACTAAAGCACATCACCACAGATCTTCCTCAGTTAATGACTGACATTAAGAGTCTCTTCCCTTGAAATGTTGTGTTTAAATATGCAGATTAGCTTGTTTTAGTCAATTTAGAATTAATCTAAAGATGCAAACAGATGAAGGTTAGTAGCTTAAAACAAACACCATCTAAATGTGTATTTTGGAATTTTTCTGTCCATTTGAGTAGACCAAAATCTCAAAATTGACCACTTCTTGAAAAAAGTATCCTGCCTTAAACTGTAACCTCATCATTTTAATAGTCAGCTCCTCATCTAATAACTATCTATTATTCTAGTAGTTTGCTGTATGCTGATAGATCTTTTGATACAGACAGCCCTCCCTCAAATATAAAAACTAAATATCCTTGCCACCATCACACTATTGTGTGTGTGCATGTGTGTGTGTGTGCTAAAGAAGACTATGGTCTCTGTATCTGGATGAAACTATTGCGTGAGTATGATAGTTTGCAGGCTTCCATTATTTGCATTGGCAAAAAGGTAATTTGCATGCTGCAATTATTTGCATAGGCAAAAAGGTAATTTTATTTTCAGAAACAAGCAGAGCTTCAAAATAAAATGTGTAGCAACATCATGTCTTAATGTTGTACCATGTGTGTAAAAGTAACCATTTGCGGGCTGCCATTATTACTCAGTGGCAAAAATGTGCAAATGCGAACAAATTTGTTTTTGTTGTTTTTAGATGTTCTAACTGAAAATCTTTAACAGAATCAAGTTTGCACAAATTCAAACTAACACACCTTTAACCATGTGTAGCATAATGCGCAAGCTGTGACTGTCACATACAGTGACAGCATGTGTGGTCAGTAATATCCTTCTGTCAGAGGTGACCTACCCTTCAGTATCATCTTTATATCTTCCTGTGTGGTGTCATACTGCTGCACTAACCCTGTTGAATAGGCAGTCAGGTGACATTGCTCCACTTGTTTCTGGTGTCACTTTAGTGGCAAGCTAGGAGGTGAGTCTTCTGATTTGCTGTCGTCAGTGGTGGACTGTAACTAAGTACATTTACCCAAGTACTGTAAGTACAAATATGAGGTATCTGTACTTTACTTGAGTATTTCCTTTTTATGCTACTTTATACTTCTACCCCACTACATCTTTGAGGTAAATATTGTACTTTTTACTTCACTACATTTGTCTGACAGCTTTAATGACTTGTTACTTTTTAGATTACAGTCTTTCATACCTTTCATGTCCAGTAAAAACCATGTACATCCAAATGTGGTGATTTTCAATTTATTTTTTGAAGGATGAAGTCTTTCTGTAAGAGTTGAGAAAATTACCCTACTTCTTAATCTAAATAAACTATTAAAACCAATCAGCTGGAAACAGGGCTGTTTTTCTGAGCTCATGTAAAGTTGACTTTTTAGAGATAGAGACAGTATGTGGTTGTCACAGGACAGCGACGCTACAAATATGTGATGATCTTATAGAATATGATGCATTGCTGTAGATTAAACTACCCAACAGTATGTAAAGTATTTGAAATTAGCACAGCCCTATACATCTACAGAAGTAAAATGCCACATAATGCTGCAGTAATATTAATCCTGTTGCATGGCTGCACAAACTGCTCAAAATTATGGAAAACACTTCACATCCTCTGCATGAATTGTTAGTCGGACAACAAATCATCTTCACTCAGAGACTCCTTCAGCTAAGGAGTAATAAGGACTGCTACAGGAAGTTAGTCCTTATAAGCTCCCTTACCACATACCTCGTGTGTTTTGTGTAAGCTGTGTTTGTGTCGTAACTGTAGTTGTTAATTTCATGTAAACCTACGCAAACTGTGAGACTGCAATTTCGTTTGGGGGTGAATAAATTACTGACTATTAATATTATCTATCCATCCATCCATCCATCCATCCATCCATCCATTACAGTTTTTTCGCTATGGTACTATTCACAAGGATGTGGTAATATTTACTGTTAGTACAAAAAACACAACAGATCATCAAAAAGGACCTTTTTTCACAGCAATTAGTACATCTGACATTGAGTACAACAAAAACATGTCGAATGACATGTTGCCCATTGAAATACATAATGTTTATACAAAGTGCATGCATAACTTTGGATAAAATTTTCTATTGTCAAAATACCTTTTACTGTCACATTTTACTGAAACATTTGCTTACAGTTTTTTTCTGTCACTATGGTACTATTCCACAACTAAGTGGTACTGTTTCACTTGTCACACAACAGATCATCAAAAAGGACCATTTTCACAACTATAAGTACATCTGACATTGACTCGGTACAACAAAAACATGTAGAAATACATGTTTCATATTGAAACACATTATGTTCATGTCCATGCAGAATGTTTGTCAAGATTTTCTTTTCTTTTCTTTTTCTTTTGTTAAAATATCTTTTACGATCACTATGCTCATTGTTCCTAATTGATCATTGCTGAAACATTTGCTTAATATACATGTATGTATTGTTGTCTCATTTGCCAGATATATTCAGATTCAAAATTTCAGAATCTCTACCGTAAGGCATGTGTGACCTCAGTGGGATTGAAACCTACAACCTTAGTGCAAGTAGCTTAGTGCTTTATGTAACAAACAGAGCCACAAAAGACCACGGCAATGATTGCATATGTACAATACAATACTGTAAAATACACTATATTTTTTTGCTAATTTCACATGGTGGTAAACTCAATCGGTAACCATATACCGTAAAAGGGGTTGTGAACACCAGCAATTCCTTTCAACATGGATCAGAATAAACAGCAAGGCAGTGGAATCGATCAGAGAGCTTGTGGACAGGCTCAGAAAGGTGGGCAAGGCCCCCGTTAGAAAGGACAGGCTCAGAGTTAATTAATTTTTATTAGACCTACATGTTGCAATACAGTAAAGTACAGTGATTGTTTCTTGCATCAGTAATTGTTGTAGCATGGCTAAATTAGTTATGAATTTTAATAAATTTATGAGAATTAATACCCAATTATGAATTTTAATATTTATAAAATCAAAAACATATTCCTCGTTTCGGGGCACCACCAGAGTTGTTATAATCCTAGAGTCTCCGGACCTCTAGGTAGCTTTTAATAATTATACAATTATTACTAGTGATCAGTTATATAGTTATAATCGCTAAATTATCTTAAATCAATCAGTCAGTCTCATATCTAAAGGGTCAATTCTCTTGGCAGGGACTTGGAAATAGGCAACACACACAGTTTCTTTGATTACAGTGAATATATTAACTAACTAAAGCGATATAAAAGGGTGGTTAAATACATCAGGGCAATAAACAATGGCTGAACAATGAGAAATGGAGGTTCGATTGTGGGAAGCATTTGACTCATACAGCAGAGGAGAACTAATGAAAGTAAGCTATGAGTTTAGGAGTTAAAAGGAAATATTAACATTTCGGTACATCTCTGAACACAGAATGTTTGTTAGGTCTTACGGCTTGTCGACGGCCTGCTTTGGCCTGTTGCACGGGTCCCACGCTAGCTGCCCGATAGTATAGTATGACATTTCTTTATCATCATTTCTAAAGGAATTTTGTGAGAAAATATTGTGAACAAGCATTAAATGAAGGAGTGTCATTAATCTTGCTGAAAATAAAAACACTGCAAAAGTAACTTATTTAGATTATTTTCAGCACTAACATCAACAACAGATAGCAACAACATGGCAACATAACTACTCAAATAGAGGCAAATGTAATCAAGTAACTAAAAGATTTAATTAAACTTAATTAAATGCTTTGAGTCTTTGGAGACTGCAGTCTTTGGTTATTTAAAGTTCGGCTGTCCTGGGTTATGTCACACTTAGGTGAGACAAGGAGTATCCCTTTGATGGGGTAGTGAAACACAGAGCAAGATTCAGTTACCACGGTTACATGGGGGGGGGGGGGGCAGTTTAGGATTTCCTGACCCATCCAAGGAGATTCTGATAGGCTGTTCAGGGAAATGCTAATTGCTGGTTAATGTCCCTTTGTCAGTTTAACAGACAGGCACCTCGTTATCAGCTTCGTAGATCAAAAAGGTGCCAGTTTTATGGTCAGGGATAGCACTTACAGAAAGCAACTTTCCCACTCCCCTTCCATTGGGGTCTCTTCAGCAAGCTGTTGAAGTTGATCTTTAACCCCCCTGCTCCTCTCTGGGAGAGGAAAAGAGGGATTTGGAGTAGCTCCAAATTTATTTAATATAAAATGCACAAATCCACACCCTTGTCCCACTACACTGTAGAGGTTGTCTTCATTAATCACAATTTGATTACATATAGGATAGATATTATGGAAATGTCAGATTCTGACTGTAGCACCGCTCACGCCACACCCCTCGCTCATGCAGTGCCCCTCGCTCACACAGCGATTCAAACAAAGCCTATGTAGTGCAATATTAACAAAGACAGTTAAAAAAGAGTAGGGGAGAGCGGAGTGAGTTGAGCCACCCCTTGTTTCTCGGCAACCATAGACATAATTGGTCATATGACCACACATTTTTGAAGAGTCATCCATTTTACTCACCCTGTGATGGAAAGAGGCCCATAGAATAAGTTAATTTAAGTTAAAAAAAAATGTTTTTTCTAAGTGACTTTTTTATGTTCAAGGATTCCTGATTCTTGTTTCTGAACAATTACAGACAGGTTTGAGAAAATCTTATGCATGTGCTAGTCATTTAGGAAGTTACAATATGAGGCTATACTGTTAGCATGACGTTACCCTTAAACAGCTAGATGACACAATTTTGTTAAAATGGCAGGGATGGGGTCATTTTACTGTAATTTTACATTGGATTCTTATGCATCACCGAAATGAAGTGACATTATGCATTTTAGACCAGAAACCATCATGTCATGCTTCTAGACTGTAAATGGAACACAGACAGGCTTCAACTCCTATTGTGGATTTGGACAGAGCAGTGGGAGAGGTACAAAAATGGGAAGTCCATACATCAGGTGGCACGGGACATGACGATGAACAGGATGACTTTAAAGCGATACATTGATATGAAACGACTAGGAGACATAGATGCAATGTTTCACCATATAAGTGCAATTGAATGTTGGAACCTGGTGTTTGAGTTTGCACAATGAAATGACATTGATGTCCTCGACCACCATGTAGCTCAACCTTTCCTCTCCCTTGGCTCAACTTGCCCCATGAAAGGGGTAAGTTGAGTCCACTTTTTTTTTTGGAAAGACATATTATGAAAACAGTTAATTTTATATCCAGGGATGCACCACATCCTAAAATATATGTACACATTTTAGTTGGAGAAATTACTGTCATGTCCTCACTTTAAAGCCACCTCAAGTAAAAACTGGTTCAACACACCCCGCTCTACCTTAATATTGCAAATTTCTTTCATTAATACTACATAAACATTTTTAAACTTAAACTCCGATCTTGGTATGCATGTTTCCACATCAGTGAAAGCTTGACGTTAAAGGCTAGCAGTATCAACAGTTAACAGTCCCATTGCATGTTGGCATAGTAAGCAGGCACAAGTAGAAAAGCAAAGACAGTAACACAACCAGCACGATTGGTGCATCTGTTTATTGAGGATGTCCACAAATGTTGCATCTAAAATGTACAGAATAAAATACCACAATACAATAAAATAAAATAAAAAACAATTATACAGAATTATATGATTATTTACATTAGTTTTTCGCTTTAGTACATTTCTCAGATCAGAATTGAAATTCTCAGAACTGCATGTTCCATCTCCATATCATCTCGTCTTTTGTGTACATCATAAAAGCAATTTCTCATTGCTTTGAACAATTGTCTGCTGTTTCCTACACTATCAATTGCTTATGTCACGCTGATCACAATGTATTATACCATTCTCTGTTGAATAGTCTTACCCCCCAAAATATCTAGGTATAAGTTGATTGCAGAAGTCACTACATGCAAAATGGCTGAACATGTTGTCAAAATATAAAAAATGTAAATGTCTCCTAAATTGATGAAAGTATCTGTTGTGATGTGGATAAGAATGTGTGACCTGACAGACAGGAACATCAGCTTAAGGAGGTTTCCCTTGTTTACATTTCTAATTTTGTATTTTTTTCCATTGTACATTCATGTCTTTTTCTTTTCTGCATCACAAATTCATGCTCTGTCAACAAATTATAGTACAAACAGTAAAGGGATAACTGTGGATCCTGTCCAATCACTTGCAATGTGTTAATTTGTACTGTTAAAATTGATAAGCCATATTGAAAAAGTGCAGCCTTGTCCTAGCTGCTCCAAGGACTACAGACCTGTGGCACTGACCTCCCACATAATGAAGACCCAGGAGAGACTAACTCTGGATCAGCTGCTGCCCATCTATCTATCTATCTATCTATCTATCTATCTATCTATCTATCTATCTATCTATCTATCTATCTATCTATCTATCTATCTATCTATCTATCTATCTATCTATCTATCTATCTATCCATCCATCCATCCATCCATCAATCCATCAATCCATCCATCTAAAAAAATTAAATATAAAAATCTATATATACACTTGTATCCATATATTGTATATATGACATCTACTGGTGTATATTATGTTAGTAAGCCCCCGTAAAACAAAACAATGTTTGCTTGCCATGTACACGGGGTACATGACAAGCAAACATTGTTTTGTATTAAACATTCCAATGCATATCTATGAGTGGTGAGCAATGAAAGCATGTTTTGATGTTCCCTTCTCAGACGTTTTTATTTGAATAGTCAATAAAGATTAATGGAGTAAAGAAAAGCTTAGAAAAATGTGGCAGAATGTTGTTGTTTAGATTTATTCAATTGCTCTTGCATTCCCTTGGGGGATCTTAAACCACAGGTTGGGAGCCAATAGTATACATGTTGTGGTTGTAGATTAGAGGTGTAACAGACATGAATGATATGAGAAAGTAGAGTTGTTTCATTTGTCAGCACAAACAATCTACGGTACTTCATCTCGATGGCCATGGTGAAGTGATGGGATATTCAACCTGGTCTCACATTCAAAACCATGCAGACATCATAACTGTGACCTTTACTCTGACACTGGTGATATCAAACAAATTAAAAACCGAAAGTGAGCCTTGAATATATTGTTTGTCTCAAATTGTCTGTTTTTGGAATTAAGTGAGAAATGGGACTGATATCTATTCAATTTCAAGGCTGCCACTTTTATTTAGGCCCCCTTCGCCATTATCTTGATTCTTGCATTTTGTTTTGTTTTGTTTTTTAATGAAACTCTGGATGTTACAAGTTAGTGCACAGCATCAATCACCTCAATTAGGCAAGAGGGAACTTGTATTCATCCTTTATCCCTCTGTGTTTAATGCGTGTGTGTGTGTGTGTGTGTGTGATGGCTGTAAAGACATTCCTTTAAAATAAAGTGAACTTAAAAATGCTCTACATCTTAGTGTCCTATATTCAGTTCTTTTGCATATATATTTGCTGCGTTATAGTTAATATAGCGTGTTATATAGTGTTATAGCTGCTAAATTTGTATGTCTGGATGTTGTCATTGTAATTTCGTTCATCATTTTTCTCTCAGCTCACACATTCTTCTCTTTCTCTTTTGCTACTGTTCACCAAGGTCATTCAGCAGATAGAAGGGACGAGCACAATGTGAGATTGTCAGACCTGTCTGCCATCTCCAAAGAGCCTTGTCACAATCTCTTCTCTCAGCCATATATCTGGCCCTCCTGCAAATAGCTGCACCCTCTATGTTACATATAGCTGCCTGCATCCACCATCAGGTTCTCCTGAACGAGACAGCAGTAGTTCTACAGTAGAGTTTGTGGATGAAAAGTGTGAAAGAGAATGGAGGATTTAGGTGTGTGTGTGTGTGTGTGTGTGAGTGTGTGTGTGTTTGTGTGTGTGTATGTGTGTGTGTGTGTGTGTACTGAAAGAGATGAAGGAATCCCTGCCAAATTGATGTCAGCATTAGGACTTAATCTAGCCGCCATTGGCATTGTTGACTGCCAACACTTAATCTCTGGATCATTTGACATAAATAAGGTATATCACATTATAAATGTTCCAGGTTAGACTTTTTTGATAAACTCTTTTAAGGTCTGCTTATATGCACATGTTGAAACACCATTTAAAGCAACAGTATTTGCTTCCTTTCTGACAGTTAGATAAGAAGATGGATACCTCTCTTTTATCTGTCTCTTAGATTTTAATAAAATTTAAATTTTAAAGAAATGGTTTGCTTATCTTAGCTCAGCATAAAGACTGGAAGCAGAGGGCCTGGCTCTGCCCAGAGGTAACACAGTTTGCCTACCAGTACTGTTGAACACAAAAGGAACTTCCAGGCGTGCATAAGTTTAAAATTATTTTACTCCGTTTCCTCTGTAAATACAGAAACACAAGCACATCAGCAGAATGTTGTGGCTACGCACAGCAGGCAGTTTACATCTTCCGACTGACCTTATAAATATTCAGGTTCCCTCTCACGTGAACATAAAATGTCACTTAACTTGCAAAACTCTGATATCAGTCTCATACCAATATTACTGTTTCACCCCATTTATACATCTTTTCATCACTTTTACTCACCTTTAAAAACATAAACACAACAGCAGAACGTTGTGGTTATGACTGTCGTGTGTGCCCTTTTGCCAAACCCAAAGGACCCCACACACTGCCCAAAGTGCCTGTGTGAGCTTTACTCACATTATAACAATTCACTAGCAAGGACCACACAATCAACAGGTACGATGAATGATTTATTGATGATCGAAACAGAAGATGAACAAGGCTTGCAGTTGCTGAATAGACATTCAAAGTGTTGTGGGGAAGCTACAATCCTTCGTAGCAACCGGTCATGACGGATCCCCTATAACAGAAGGAGATCAGGAGGACAGAGAAAGGGGTAGGGGGAGGGATGCAGAATGCAAGAGCAAAGAAGAGGAGCGGAAGAAATGGGTATTTATGGAAATGCTGGCGATGACGTGTCTAAAGCTCACAAAATACCATGTTTCTTGGCCTGGAGTAGTGACTTCCTGAAATCTTGTTGTCACTACAAAGTTGCCATGCAACCCGCGGAGGTTTGCTTTATTTATTTGATGGATAGGTGTTAATGGGAATACTCCTATTTTCCAAAATTTTGAAGTATTCTTTTAAATCCACATCAGTGTTTTTAAGGTACTTAAAAGTTCTTTTACTCAGGCATAGTACTTTAGTACAGGACAAATTCCTTTCAGTATTTTTACTTTGGGAAACTGTTTCCCAACATTTTAAAGGGACATTTGATTTTTTACACTTGTTGATGCTCATTTCTCTAGCACATATATTTAACCCCTTCTCACTCCCAAGTCGTCATATATGGACGCATGGTCAAGACTCCTTGTGCGTCGGTTTGTAACGTGCTGGGAAGCCCTTCAGCATTGTTTTTAAAAGTAGGTGTAGTATATAAATAACAGAAAAGTCTGCATAAGGAGGTGGTTGGGGTGGTTTGTTTCCCATGTGAAACACAAAGTCAAAGTTTCACAACGTTTACCACATCAACCACGTGCCATTTCAAAACGTTAACCGCTATTTTCGAAAGTCTAACTAGATGTTGCACATTTATTATTGCTAACTTGAGCGTGGACATGTGACAAGCTGGGAGTGAGATTATGAAGTCATATTAGTACAATAGAATGGACGGTTATCTGACATTATTTTCAGAACAGCTTTGCCTGAGATTTTGAGAATATCCTCAACCTGGAGAGAACTAATTATTTCATCAAACTCTGCCCAAATTGGAGAAATTGCATTTTAATTTTTTGTTTTTCCATTGACTATGTTCACAATTTCTTTAAATTATGTGCAACAGAGACGGAGCTGCACTTTCTAACCTCAGGTCCTAAATATAAAGCCTTAAGAAAAAAACGCTTCCCAAACATTTCACAAATATACTCCAAATTCTAGTTTAAATCAGACACAGAAACTCCCATATTTACTGTGAGAAATGCCATAATGCCAAATCATTGCAGCAAAATATATCTGCCTGTGCCACGAACTGAGGACAACCAGTGGAAACTCAGACTACTACTAGACTACTACCTAATGACCTATTTTGTTGAAACCTTAATTGGTGTCACCAAAATTGTCCTTAGGTGTGGATGTGAGTGTGAGTGGTTGTTTGTCTATGTGTGGCCCTGCGATGGACTGGCGACCTGTCCAGGGTTAACCTCGCCTTTTGCCTGATGTCAGCTGGGATTGGCTCCAGCCCCCCATGAACCTGTAGGCAGGATAAGCGGTTGACGATGGATGGATGGACATCAGAATGGGGGTGCCCACTGTTTAGTGTTCATCAATGTGAGATCAAACAACAGTCCATTAACAAGGCCAACATTACTCTATGTCTAAAGCTCACAAAATACCATGTTTCTTGGCCTGGAGTAGTGACTTCCTGAAATCTTGTTGTCACTACAAAGTTGTCATGCAACCCACGGAGACTTAAGGTTTGCTTTATATTTGATGGATAGATGTTAATGCGAATACTCCTATTTTCCAAAATTTTGAAGTATTCTTTTAAATCCACATCAGTGTTTTTAAGGTACTTAAAAGTTCTTTTACTCAGGTATAGTACTTTAGTACAGGACAAATTCCTTTCAGTATTTTTACTTTGGGAGACTGTTTCCCAACATTTTAAAGGGACATTTGTTTTTTTACACTTGTTGATGCTCATTTCTCTAGCACATATATTTAACCCCTTCTCACTCCCAAGTTGTCATATATGGACGCATGGTCAAGACTCCTTGTGCGTCGGTTTGTAACGCGCTGGGAAGCCCTTCAGCATTTTTTTTAAAAGTAGGTGTAGTATATAAATAACAGAAAAGTCTGCATAAGGAGGTGGTTGGGGTGGAACCAGCGTTTGTTTCCCATGTGAAACACAAAGTTTTACAACGTTTACCACATCAACCACGTGCCATTTCAAAACTTTAACCGCTATTTTCGAAAGTCTAACTAGATGTTGCATGATGTTTATTATTGCTAACTTGAGCGTAGACATGTGACAAGCTGGGAGTGAGATTATGTTGTCATATTAGTATAATAGAATGGACGGTTATCTGACATTATTTTCAGAACAGCTTTGCCTGAGATTTTGAGAATTTCCTCAACCTGGAGAGAACTAATTATTTCATCAAAATTTGCCCAAATTGGAGAAATTGCATTTTCATTTTTTGTTTTTCCATTGACTATGTTCACAATTTCTTTAAATTATGTGCAAAAGAGACATAGCTGCACTTTCTAACCTCAGGTCCTAAATATAAAGCCTTAAGAAAAAAACGCTCAAAACTCACATATTTTCTGTGAGAAATGCCATAATGCCAAATCATTGCAGCAAAATATATCTGCCCGACAACCAGTGGAAACTCAGACTACTACTAGACTACTACCTAATGACCTATGGTGCGCGCACCGGCACACACACACACACACACACACACACACACCCAGTTACTGTTATTTTATTTATTTAATGAACTGCATGAAATAAATTCTTCTTTTGTATTGTTTTTGCTTTGGCAATATTATTCTTTGACATTCATGCCAATAAAGCAGAATTGAATTGAATTTAGTAGACTTTTAACAGATAATACTTGTTTATGATGACTAAAAGTTGCTTTAACCAGTATTCTTTGATTTCAACAATTGATCAAGCCTCCAGCTTTACTGTTTTTTGTTCAGTCTCAGCATAGTTGTTTCTCTGATAAATCCACTGTCCACCCACTCAGACAAAGTTAGCGACTACCAGGTGAACATAGCGGATCATTTAGCAGCTAAAGAGCCAGATACTTCCCTCAGGAGTTTGTGGAGAGTAAAATAGAGCTAAAAAGATGGGGATTATTGGAGCCAGGTGGCCATTCGGAGTCATTCCAAACATGGCTCCGAATGAAGGCTAATGTTTTCCACATTGCAACTTAAATAGACTGTACATTTTTTAGGACATCCCTGGCTTGCTGCACAGATTTGATCCTTTGTGAGAGGCTTAGTTGTGTAAGCTGATGAAAGTAGTATACACTAGAAAAAACGAATTACATCAATATTTTGTTAATCTGAGTGATAGGTCACTGCAAATAATGGATTGACCCACCATAGCACTAATACTTTTTGACATTGGATTCCATGATGACACTACAACTGTGTTTCAGTTTCATGAAGTATGCACTATACATTAATCTGCATATGTTTTGGCAATTAAGGCCTCTACAAGAAATCAGTGCACTCTTACAGAAATTAAACTGGATGTACACCATCAAACTATTACTTTAGAATGCTGCTGGCAGTATAAAATTTTTATTTAAAAAGTTAAATAATAAGTACCCCACTGCCCCCCAAAACATTTTATTTAGTTATTTTGTTTGTTTCTTGAGATGTACCTGGATATCCAGCTCCATACAATTACATTTGTATTCATTTTTTATTTTACAGAATAGGCTCTTCATTTCTGTGTGCATTGCTTTGTGGTGTCAATCAGAGCATACTGAAATCTTTGAGTGTGTAGTATGGAACTGGGACACAGCTCAGATTTGTCTAACCCAGGTCCCACACCAAAAGGGTTTAGGGAGCCACAATGTTAGAGAATCACTTAAATAAAATGGGTACCATGCCGTTCCCAAACATGTGTCACCAGATATAGATACCAGATATTTGCCTGAAGCACTAAGAAGAATTGTTACATAGCAGGAGCTTCCACCTTGCCAGATGACACCTCTGAGCTTCTCCAGGAAAAAGCATTTTGTCAAGCTTAAAGTTTACCAACACATAACCCAGTAACCCTACTAATGCACTCTTGGCTTGTTATTTGTACTCAATTGTCATCGCAGAAAGTGCAAGGTAAACATGAGTCTGGCAGAGGTGGCAGAGCGGCATCGGCTGCTGCCCTCCACAACCTTCCATCAGTGAGAGGGCGGACAGGCCTAAGGAGAGATAATTAGTGCCTACCTCATTGATTTGTGTAGATTAATGTACTTTTTAAAAAAAGCCTTTATTCTATTTTTTCTTACTGGTAAGAACGGTTTCAAGAGTGGTATCAAATATTAAAAGATGTACTTTACAATGGCCAGTAACAGGATTTGGTGCATTAATATAATAAAGAACATTGCCACTTCATTTTTCAGATGCGTTTGTAAGCTCAGATGAATCTGTATGGTCTTACTGTGGTAATACTGTACTTGAGCTTTTTTTTGTTGTCACCATCTGTGGTGCGAATCACTCATTGCTGTGGTCTGTCTGCCATTTCTGGCAGTCAGAGATCACTTGTCAATCAATGTGGGTGCTACTGTGAAATCTCATTTCTTGGATTTTCTCTGTTGATGAAGTTTATCTCCTTGCAGTTGGCACTCTTTTTTATGCTACAGTTTATTGTACTGTGTTATTCTGAACAAATGGGAAACTCATCACTGCATGTGCACCAGAGAATTATTCACAAGTCGCAGAGACTTACAAGACTTTCTACAGGGCACAACAGGGTAGATCATGAATGTATTATACAATGTGTTGTGTAAATATTAGAAGAGTAATACATTTTTTATTTTGGTGGCTACACTCCAGTATATTATAATTAAACAATGACAATGTGGTTTAAGTGCTGACTTTCTGCTTTAATTTGAGTGTATTTACATCCAAGTTAGAAAAACAATGTAAGAACTGTTGCTAGTTTAAACATAGGAAAACCCCTTTAAAGTAACTGCACACAATTAACAAACGTAAAGGGCTTTATGTGCATCATTTAAAAATGTGCTACAAAAAATATAAATAGAACATAAATGAGGGCTGCCCCTGACTAAATGTTTTCCTAGTTGAATAGTAGTCATTAGTTCCAGCCATTAGTCGTACAGTCATTGCATGTAAATGATATTAATTTAATTATTTAACTATTTATTTTGGGGGCATTAGAAAATGGGTTCCAGGTCTGAGAAAGAATGTTATAAGTAACATTGTTAAAGGGTAACCTTTTAATTGGTATTTTTCAACCTGGACCTGGGAGTTGCTGGTCTACCACTGCCACGTTTGGTTAATTTGTTTGTGTTATTGTGTGACTTTGTTGTTTTTGTTTGTTTGTGTTATTGTGTTAAAAACAGCAAAGTCACACAATAACTCAAACTAATCGATCAAGGCAGCAGTCAGACTAGAGAGGTAAAAGGACAATTTTTGTCAAGGCAGTTCCCAGTCTGGGCAGAGTCACCTAATAGGACCGCTAACTGAGCTAACTAGCTACAGGCAGTGCCTACAGTTAGCTGCAGTGCAATATATAATGATGCCATAAACACATGTATTTGAATAATACATCCATGAGCAGTGCGTGCTGGTAAGTGACTTCTGTGTAACAAAAGAAAAGGAACGTAGGCCTATTGAAAAATGCCCTGATACTTTTGTCCCAGCCCTAACAACCCAGCTCCCTAATGGAGTTTGAGGTTGTTGGGGGTTTTTGTGCGACTATCTGACCAATGAAAATTTAGTTGACTATTATCAGGCAATCCTAATATGACTAAACTTTTCTGCACCATAGTGGCTTTAAATATAGTGGTCTCTGAAGTCTGAGGTCTACAAGCCACAAACATCAAGAGAAAGTATCTTCCCAGATGATTCTTTGCTAGCCCTGCTGCTAGTTTCCTGCTAGTTTCTGGGCTTTTTCCGGCTTCAGTTGTTCTTCACAAGGGCGTAATCAATTGGATTGGGATCAGACCTGAGCGTTTTTTTTGCTGCATTGTACTAAAATGGGGCCCACATCCTTAAAGCTGAGCATCAGCACTTTAACAACATAGTTGTGTGCTTGAGTCAAAACCAGTGGTGTGATGTAATGTGTCAACAAGTTCTCCAACCTAAACGACAAGATAGGTCATTTTAACAAACCTCCATACAACTCATATGATCAAACATGAGTCATGACTTTTTTGTGGCTGAAACAACCTATATGGTTGTTTTTCTGTTGAGGACAGACTATAATGTGTCACAGCCCTAACACCTATCTACTGCACTGTCAGTCAGTGATAGTTGCTAACCTGACATTCACTACGGTGTTGCAATTTATAGCTTTAATAATGAACACTTCAAATAAATAAAATCGATGTCTGTATGCTTTTGTCCACTCAACACTGGAGAAATTATACCTGACCATATTGTATGGCATTAACTATTCTGCTCCTAGTGACCCTTGCTGCCTGCGTGCAGATTATCCATTATATAACAATGGCCAGCTTCCCTTATAACTGCACTGTAGCTAATGGCCAGAGTTCCATACAAACAGCACCACATGTCTTCAGAAGGCCCTTCAAAGTGCTAACAGGGTTGGATTTGTTTATCTGGCCCTGGCAGGTTGGATGTCCAGCAGTTCTCCTGCAATGTGGAGTGTCACTGTGAAATTAAATTTATAAATAGATTTTGGCTCAATGCTGGCACCACCCCATTGAGTCCTACGGTCCTGGCTGGAATCTGCCATATGTCTGAAAGCGTATGGGAGTTCTGCCTCAGCTGAAGAGACGCAGAGGATGTTGCCTGCGTCCGTAGAAATGACTGTAAAGGGTATATTGGCCTACAAAAAAAAGAGAGAGAGATGTAGCTTGCACAAATCATGTTAATTCCATAAAGTCTGGCTGAGAAAGCAGTTGTTACTCTGCTAAGCTAGTTACCTTTTAATCGCAATCTGTCTACCATTAGTTATTATTGATCTTGAAATATAATTAATTAAGCTATAATTTAATATATTTAAACATGTTTTAGAGGTAGCTTGTACAAATTCCTCTAGAGGATAACAGTTACTAAGCTAGACTATTTTTTCCTATTAGCAGGATTTATTCTCTGACTGGTTTTAGCTTCTGTCTGGCTGTGTAGTAATTCATTTAATATCCAAGATGATAATAATAATAATGATAATAATAACAAGAAGAAGAAGAAGAATTTTATTTATATAGCACTTATCACACAAAAGTAAAGTGCTTTACAAAACATAAACACAGGATACAAAAGGGCACATAACACCACTATAAAGATAAAATACATGTGGACAATGCAAGATACAAAATACAAAT
This sequence comes from Micropterus dolomieu, assembly GCF_021292245.1. Classification (NCBI taxonomy): domain Eukaryota; kingdom Metazoa; phylum Chordata; class Actinopteri; order Centrarchiformes; family Centrarchidae; genus Micropterus; species Micropterus dolomieu. Next base: position 4,380,841 of record NC_060154.1, read on the forward strand.
TAAAAAGAAATGGAAATCACAAGTAGGCAAAACAGATTTACTATAAACAAGAGACTAAAATAAATAGCAACATTAAATGACTAAAAATAACCACCGTAAGATAAAACAGGCAACTCAGATAAAATCATATGCCCTCCGAAATAAGAGTGTGTTTTAAAAGGGATTTAAAAGAAGACACTGAGTCTGAGAGCCTTACTTCCTCAGGCAGATTGTTCCAGAACCTTGGGGCCATGACAGAAAAGGCTTTGTCCCCTTTAGTTTTAAGCCTAGTCACAGGAATAGACAGAAGACCCCTGCCAGGAGATGTCAAATTTCGCAGAGGTTCATAAGGAGTTAAAAGGTCCTGTATATAAGCAAGAGCCAGACCATGGAGAGCCTTAAAAGTAATTAATAAAATCTCAAAATCAGTCCTAAAACAAACAGGAAGCCAATTTAAAGAGGCTAAAATGCGAGTAATATGATTGTACCTTTTAGATCTAGTTAACAGCCGAGCAGCTGAATTCTGCACAGTCTGTAGACGTTTCAAGGGTTTATGATTAAGAAAAGAGAAAAGGCTATTACAATAATCAAGATGTGAGGAAATAAAAACATGGACAACAATTTCCGCATCTCTGACACTTAGAATAGACCTGATTTTAGCAATATTTCTAAGCTGATAAAAACAAGACTGGACAAGTTTAGTTACGTGTTGTTAGTTAGTTACTGTCAAATAAAACACCAACATTTCTAGCAACAGGCTTGATGTGTTGCGACAGGTGACCAATAGATGTCAGTATTTGTTTAGCGAGGTGTTGGGGACCAATAGCATGAATTTCAGTTTTGTTGGTACAATTGTGTATCATTGGCGTAACAGTGGAAAGAAATACCATGTCAGTTCATCAACATTTAAATTTTTCAATTACAAGAAACAGTTGTGGGGTGAGCCTCAGTGAATTCTGTTTTCGCCAAGGCTAGTCATGGCTATAGTTCTCTTGCTTTACGATGCCAGAGTGCAGATCTGTGGTTTGGCTTAGTTTTAAGATTTGTCTTGTAGCTAGGCTGCACATTTTAAATACTGCTTTCATGAAAGTTTCTATAAATTTTTTCTATGGTAAATATATTCTGGTCTTAGCTCAGTTTTGACTAAATATGTAGCTGCTGCATTTTGACTTTATAGACAGCATTTATTATTATACAAAGCCATTTTCTGCTTAAAATGTTGATTTCCCTGCTGTGGAAATGAGCTAAGGGGTTTGCAGTTGCAGTAGGTGACATTTATCATTTTCTTTGTCAAATTCAGTTATTCCTCACCTATAACTTCCAGTAGGATTCATCAGTCATGTCCACAGAGAGGTATTAGTCAGGTTCCAGCCCTGGCAGTTATGGAAAGGTCAGGAGATTTGTCTCTTCCTCAAGTGTATTTTCTCTTCTCTGGTTTCTGAGGAACAGTGAGCTGTGATGTTAACGCCGGGCCACAGCCTACACTCCATCATGGCAGACATCTCAATCCGTTTCCACTGTTAGCCTTTTATACCACGTTTACAGCAACACAGGTTTTCAATACTGATCGGTCACTGCTCCTTTCCCCTTCATTCATCACTACCTCCTTCCTGCTGTTTCTGTTTTCCTCCTCATCCTTTCCTCTTTTACAGTCGCCTGCCATCACTCCCTGTTTTTGTACACATCGCCCCACAATGCTTCTTCCTCTCTCCAGTAGCAGACCAGTCCATCTATCTCTGCCTCTGTTTTTCCTCTCACCTGTTTTAGCCTTCCCTCCTCATTTCCTCCCCCACCCTGTCTCGTTTTCATCATTTGTTGAAGGGCTGAGTGCAGCCGGATGCTGGTAATCTGGTGCCCTGATTGCACAGGACATGCATGAATGATACCAAACCTTGTTCTTAATATCCACTCGCTTTGAGTCATGACTTTAATCATTACAAATGGAGGGTGATGAATACTTGGGACTGGTTGAGTATTTCATGGATTGCACTGTGGTAGAATGACAGGGGCTTTCAGAGGGAAATTGGATTTCCTTGTTTTTTTATGTGGTGACTACAAGGTTTGTTTAATGAAAGACGGCTGGTCAGTGCATTGTTTGTGACACGAGTATTTTTGTTATTTAGTACTGATTTTAACCGGCAGAATACCCCCATACATACTGCAAACCTTTCAGATGATACCATAGTCAGTAAAGGAGCAAGAGGCACAGCTATTAGAAATTGCAATTTGGTGAAGCTTTCAAACGCTGCAGTAGCCAAAACACATGCTGATCTCTCAGCTTTTGTGGGAAGCTGTGGTCGGGAGTCAGGGGAGTTACATGGCTGAGCAATCTGCATACCTACAGTGGGATGGGGTGTATTTTATCCACCTTAATGAAAAGAAACTAGTGAATTAGCTTGGACAAAATAAATCTAATATTAAGGTCCATTTACATGCCTTACTTTTCAATTTCAGACATGAACTTTCAAGGTTGGACGTTCAGTTTTATCTTTTTTCTTTTGTTTATTTGGCAAGGGTTCAGATATTATTTTTATGCCTAACATCTATTGTGTTGTTGACAGTCTTGTCGTGTTTTTTATTAGTTCAAAGTTTTCATTGTTTTACTTAGATCTCGAAAAGCCAATAATACAATAATTAACCAGATATAGATCTGAGTTTCTGCCAAAATGAAAGATACCATGAATGAAGGGTAAATATGTTTTATATGGCAGCAAATCCATACATTATACCTGAAATACAACAATTTAAGGAAAATTCGAATATACAGGGAAAAATAGAAATGTTTAAAAATTGGTTTAAATGGAGCATTTGTTAGTATTGCCTGTAGGAAACTTAGCCTGTAGGATTAAAAAGGTATTGACCAAAATTCAACTTGCCAAAGAAACTGATGGGCACACAAGTATGTTAATATTGACTGGGCAAAGCAAAGCAGGGACAGCTCGTGTCCTGTTTGTGTGTCTGGAGGCCAAAACATCAAGATGCCTCCTGTTGCATATTCCAAAGCTTGAACTACCTTTATTGAAAAGGATGCGAAAAAGTGACTGAATTAATTGGTGCAGACAGACCAGGCTACATGTGATAGACTCACTGACCTCAGGGGAGGGAGAGGTTTGTTCATCATGAAAGGTTCAAGAGAAGACGTTGGTTGGTGAGCCATGAACAGATGATAGAACTAAGGTCACTACAATTCCAGTCAATCCATTTATTGTGCTGACTGTTTTTTTCTATTAAATAATAATTAGATAAAGCACAAGACTCTGATATTGCATATTGAAGAGAATAGAGGAGTCTGTCTTTGGTAAGACATCATGTTCAGGATTTTGAATGATGCCCTGCTCCTGAAACAGGTGGTGTGGCATAAAATACTTCCTATATTATGGGTGAGTGTTCTGAATACAGACGCTGCAATCTTTTCCATATGATATGACTTTTAACTTACCAAGTCGATAGGAGCCAGCTGTATGCATTCCGAACCTGTCTATAGGTAACCAAGGCATTTAGAGTAGATCAGTTCATTTATTTATTAGAAAAAAGGCAAGGCTAGTTAGTTGCTACAATGTTAAAAAGTGTGAAACAACATGAAATCACAAAAGTATGCCAAATGTTTGTTCCAGGTTTCTGTAAACGAGAGAGCACCTCTTGTTTTTTTAATTCACTCCTGCTGTTCCCTTTCTTGTTTCTGCTGGTTTCATCTTGTCACTTCCTGTATTGCTGAGCCATAAAGGCAACTTAACAGACTTTGTAAAACTGCAGTCTATATGTTTGCCTAAACTCTTACATGACTGCATGCAAAACAACAAATAAAACTGTTGTTTCCCTGTCTGTGGCTTTCGCATCAAATGTGCTGTGCAGTTTATCAGAGATTAGCATCTTGATATTCTCTCTCTCCGCTGTCTTTACCGTCCAGATTCCTCCTCCCTCACTACGCTTCTGCTTAGTGATTAGAGGCTTAAAATATACTATTGTGTGAACTTTACCCATTTTACAGCTCCCTAAACAGAATCACTCAAACGTATAGGTGATTAAAACGAGACTGACAGATGTGCAATGAAGTCTGTGGAAAATGTGTGAGAGCTCCTGCTTTCCATTAGTTTATTTAGATTACTTTGATCTGATATATGCTATTTTAAGGCATCACTCTATTTAAATATACTCTTTTTGTTGGTGGCCCTGAGCACTGGAGTGTGTATTTATTTATCGCCTCCCTCCACCCAATATGCACACACACCCGCAAACACACACGCACACACACACTCTTGCGCAGGCTGAAAGTTCATTTCCATCTTGTGTAACACTGGAAGCCTTTCAAAATCATATGCATTTATTTTTAATTAACTTAGGTGTTTTGATGCAGAATATTTTATATTCTCCTGGGACAGTGAAGAGTTCAATGTTTAATTAATTTATCATCACTCAGCCTTGAGACTGGTTGTCTTCACATTGTTTCTACCTGACCCAAACTTCTCTGAATGTTTTACTTTTCTATTTGGAAGTCTCGGAATATTACCTTTTACTTCACAATAAGTGGTTGTGTTTGTAGAAAATACACTGAATTGACCTTTGTTTGTTCAGAATTATGTTTTTAAGATGGCATGATTGTTCAGTAACAATTCAACCACCGTCACACAAGCAGGGGGAAAAGGAAAAAAGTCTGGGCACTCAAAATAAGAAGGATGAGTTATGTGAATGTTGAATTTAATTATTTGGCTCACACCCTCCCCAAACAAAAGGATTCTGCACTGAGTTGTGTGTAGTTTTAAACCAGGCATTCATTAAATCATGTTGTTAAGAAATGTCTGTACTATTATGTAAATTGGTTGCTAGGAAACATATTTAGCACCATCGAATCAAAAGTAATCAACTATGTCAACAGAAACTGTAGCAACACAAGCTGCCACATAACAAAATACAAGGTACAAGGTAGATTTATTTAACATTTTACACCAGGGTTGTATAATGGGATTAGATTGGAGTTCCTTTTATGCTACTCACAGGAGAGGCAGAAACAGAGATGCCCTTCCTCCTACAATGTAAACATTCAATGAAATAAGGACGTGGTCATGGTCATCTCACATCTTCACGCTGGTAAAGAAAGCCCAGAAACAGTTGTAATTCTTAAGGAAACTTAAGAAGGCAAAATTCCCGTGCCAAGTTCTTATTAATTTTTACAGAGGAGCAACAGAAATCATCCAGACTGAAAACATTACTAACTGTCATGGGAGGTGCACGGCTTAACAAGTTAAACTCTGTAATTTCAGATTTTAAAGCGCTGAATGACCTTGACAAGTTGTTACTACAACAGCAACCTGTTAATTAGGACAGAGTAGTAGCAATGGTTACCATCACCAGCTACACCTTCTCATCCAAATATGGTCAATTATGGTTCCAAAATACCAAGCCATCAAGGCTTCAAAATGGTAGGCCACAAACCAATGGGTGACGTCACAATGGCTACGTTCACTTGTTTTATACAGTCTATGCATCTATGTACAAACAATTTTGTGCGGTGCAACCCTTTTTGAATTAGGGGTAAGTAAATGTCTGCTTGGTAAAGCTAAGGTTGAGCTCAGCAGCTGCAACTGTCTCCTGTTTTCCAAATTAGTGTTTGATGCTAAGGCTTGGAGGTATGAATATCACAATATGGATACAAATATTTGATGATGATTTGATTTTTGTGATTGATTTTCTATGCAATTTCAATTGTGCTCCATTGGAATACAATAACTTTCAACAATTTGTATTCTTAGTTTAAAATATTGATCAAAATCATTGATTCTTTGACAACAGAATAAAATATAAAATATCAAATCATCACAATATGAGTCCAGTAATAATACTGAATTATGTCCCAGCCCTATATTTGCTGCCCATGGTTTGTATATACAGTATAAATTATACAAAAGGTGCTTTAATTAATAAAAGGGTCCAAGATAAAACACACAAATGCAACATAATGAATTCAATACATTTAATTGTTAATTGCACATTTGCTTAAGTGCATCATACTCAATGTAAAGCTTTAAAAAATACAATCTCAGTCATCTCTGATGTGATTCTGAGTGCTTTTACGTAGATTTTTTTTTTTTAAATAAGACAGTATATGACAGATAAACCTTCTCTTCTTTAGAGTTGTTTGATAAAGCTGTAAAGTAAACACTGAGAAACAGGGCAGCATAACTGGTCAACATCAAAGATACTTTCATTCATATTTAGGTAGCTTAACTTCAGACTTAAAGAGGTCATATTATGCTCATTTTCAGGTTCAAAATCTTATTTAGGGGTTGTACCAGAACAGATTTACACGTTTTCACTTTCAAAAAAATCCATATTTTTGTCACAATGCACATTGTTGCAGCTCCTCTTTTCACCCTGTGTGTTGAACGCTTCATTTTAGCTATGGAGTGAGGCATCTTATCTCTGCATGATCTTTGTTGGGAGACCAGAATCAGAGTAGGGCGGGTTTTGAGAAGCCGGTAAACATGGCTTCAGTTCAGCTGTATATCCCCTTGCCAGCTTACCAACATAGACTGGAGCAAGATGAGTTATGATGAGTTATTAATTTGTAACAAAAGTTTCATCCATAAAGTTATAACTGAGCTCTGTCTCTACATCACAGTAACAACTTTATGTCCATTGGTAGCTAATGTTTGGAAGGGAGAGGAGAGGCAGCAGATGGATGTCTTGTCACTGTGTGCTGCCACACAGTGTTTTTCCACTGGTGTTTTTGAGGACGTGTCGCTAGGCGAGCATTATGATACGGATTTTGCTGTGAAGTCACGGGGATCAAAGGACAAAGGCCTTTTTCACTTTGCAAACCTAGTACATGCACAAAAACGATATATAACTCAATAAAGGAGAGGGAAAAAGCCAAAAAGCATAATATGACCTCTTTAATACTTGTGCATTTCCCTTTGTCTGTGTAAACACAATTTTGTCTTTTTTTGATTTGTAAAGTGACATACTATACTACCCTTTAGAGGAGAGCCCTCACATTAGCGGTAGCATGAATTACCACCTTTCTGTTGGCACCTGAATTATCATAAACACCACTCTTGAGCAGCAGCACTTTTGTGCATGCTTCATATCACAGACTTGCTTCATATCTCTTTTAGAAATAGCTCAACAGTTTTACAATACTTAACGTTTTTTCTCAAATTAAAAAAATAGTTTGGATCATCGACTGTACACAATACCAAAAACAATGTGCTTATCCCCATATAGTGTATAGTGCTGAGTTCAACATGCCTTCCATTGGCTGTAGTTACAGTGCGCCCATCTCCCTTCTTTGAGGCGGGTGGTCTTCACAGGATGCATCAAGGAGGCCTCTCTCCGTGAAACTTTCGGTGTCTGTACCTGCCGTTCTTTTCCTTGGCCATGTTGATGCAGGCGTTGTGCTTGTTGCTCTGCAGGTGGTTCCAGTACTTGATGAGTTCGTTGGGGTGGAACTGATGGGATGTTATCAGGTGGCTGTACTTACAACTAGAGTAAGACACCCGCCAATGGTTGAAGAGGAACTCATTGGGAGGGGGTGCCGGGTCAATGCGCAGCTTCGCCAGGCAGATCCCCACATAAACGTCCTCCAGGTGCAGCCTGCGTATGCTGAGAGAGGCCTGGTAGATGAGCTCGGCCATGTCCCCTGAGAACACGTACCCTGTGCCGGAGCAGAATATCGGGTAGCGCTCGCTCGGGTACAGCTCTGGCGGCATGTACCACTTACTGTCCTTGTTCCGGTTTGGTGCATAACCCCTCATCAGGTAGCCAGTGAAGTACCTCTGCCTGGGAGGCAACTCAGGCTTCAGCAGCTTTTGGATGAGATACTCAGTATTGACAAACATGTCGCTGTCTGTCTTCATAACATAGGAGGCGTGGGGGCAATAGCTGGCCACCCAGTTCATGCCCATCAGGGTTTTGATGGTAAGGTTGTAGTATGTGTCCTGATAGTCCTGTTGGATGATGTCGTGGTAAACACGGCTCTCTTCTTCTATGCTGCTCTGGAGGAAAGTGTCTGAGGTCTTTCCTGTGCCAAGCAGGAAAAGACGGACAAACCCTAGGCCCATTGCTATGCTCTCATTCCCCCATGTCTGGCGGATGGCGATGCGAGCATCGGCCTGGCCAGGTTCCGCAGCGATGAGGAGGACGAGGAAGGGCATGCTGTCCCTGCACTTAAAGGGCTCATTCAGGATGTAGCGGTAGGGCTGAGCGCTGAGCCTCCCTCCCACACCCATCTCCTTCTGTAAACTGTTGTTAGTGCTCATTGAGTCCCCAAGCCCCATTACACCCATCCTGGCTCCTGCCCCTCCCCCTCCTCCCGCAGCCTCCCCCGCTGCTCCATCCGCTTGCTGAGAGCTGAGGTTGAGCAGCGGCTTTGGCGCTACATACCCTGTCTCCTTCCACAGGCTCCTCAGGGAATTGCTCTGGTTGGCTTCTCCCTTGGGGCTGCGGAAGCCCCTGACGGTGTAGGCCAGCGGGTTTTCCCGGGGTCCACTACGTCCCGGCAGCCAGTCCTGGTGACTGAAAAATAAGAAGAGGGTGAAGAGCAGAGCCAGAGAGAGGAGGCCAGCCACATGGGCACGGAAGAGCGAACGCTTGACGGTCCAGGTCATCTTGATGGGACAACAGTGCCGCCGTCTCCACTGCATGGTGCAGATCGGGATCGCAGGAGGCTGCTGCTGCTCGAGAATGGGCGGCGGCGGCGGCGGTCACATAAAATCACCTCAAACATGTGGTTGCCAACAGTCAGTCGGGTTATCTGAGCTGGCAGACGGATTGGAGTGGGCCTCCCAGTGGAGTCAGGGGAACGTTTGAGCCCCCCAGTGCAGCTTGGAGCAGGTCTAAAAGGGCTCCTGACGGAGCTAGGAAGGCGTTGATTCTCTGGCCATGGAGGCTTCTCCCTAGATCATCTTTGGCACTGTAGACAAACACAAGATCATGCAATGTGCCTCGTCTCCTTCAGGATATGATAAGGGTTACCTCCTCTGTGTTTGCTCTCTCTAATCTGAAAAGAGAAAAAAGAAACAGAGAAACAGTCTTAGCAGCGGTCCAAAAAGCACCTCCTATTCATTGGCACTGAACCACATGTCAATTGTTTGAATTGCAGATGTGTTTTTATTCTACTTGTGGGGACAACTGAGCTTATTTCTTAATCATTTTATTAATGGTTTGTTTTGACACACTGTAATTCTGAATAAATTTCTTCCAGATGCAAAAGCCCCAATTACAGCTTTCTGTGGAGGCAGTGCCCACTGTGGTAAATGGCACTTTTGGTGAGCTGACTTTACATTTTGAAAGGGAGAGGCTGAATCAATATGACAGTGGTATAGCGTCTTTGATTGGACAGGGGCGTAGAACACAGCAAGCCCTGGGGATGTGGTTTTCTGAGGAAAGAAAATGGGAGATTTAGAGAATAATGTTGCCAGCAGGTCAGTGGCAGAAGGGATTGCTGCGCGAAAAAAAAATACTGTGCATACAGTGCATCTGTGTGGTTAAAAAAAGCCACTTCTGGATGTGTTCCTTGTTGCTGAGATACAGCAGAACACATCAATCTCATAATAAACACAACTGATTAGATAAGCACATTTTCTTATTACTTTACACAATGACAGAAAATAAGAACATTTCCTAGATCATCACAAACTCATCTTACAGTTTACACCATCTAAAAATTGTGAAGATTAGAAAATACGTTCATCATGGACACTATGAGCTGATTAGCTGGTGTCTGATGCTGGGAATGGTGAGATGGTGTTTGCTCTTGCATGTCATTATTAAGTTATTATTCAGTTATTGCCTCAGGCAGTAGTATAAATTGCAGGTTTGCTCAACGTGGTGCCAGCTAACGCTACTCTCAGCCGCTTGGGCGAGTGAGTGTCATCAGCCCCCCATCGCGCCTCAACAGCTAGGGAGGAGATGCATCTGTCAAAATGAGTTTTCAGGGTCCAGCAGGCAGTGGTGCCGAAGCCCGAGCCAGCCTCTGGCGATAACAGCTTTCACCCGCCATTCACCTTCCACCTTCAGCTTATCAGTGTTGCCTAGTGTCTAGATGAGAACACCCAGGCTGCTCGATCGTCTCCCACAAACAGGCATAAATGCAGGACATAAAAGGAATGCAAATGAATAAACAAGTGCACACAAACAGGCAAAATGTGTCGTGAATGATTGCATCTGTTGCCCTCAGGGAGTTGTGCACCAAGGGAGACCAAGGCGATCACGTATGAACACACTGATTCTCTAACTCACCAAAGCAAACAATTTGTGCACACTAGCATTACTAGCATATGCACACCTAATACTGCACACTTAATCATTTTTTTGTGCTCTCAGACCCACTGACACAAAATGTAACTCAGACCAGACTTAATGATGACAAAACAAACATACTATCACTCTTGTCTATACACTTGCACAAAAGATGCATGTGCACATCCCATATACCCACACTCGACACATACATCTTACAACTTACAACTTACACACACACACACACACACACACACACACACACACACACACACACACACACACACACACACGCACACACCAGAGCAAACAGAATATGTCAGCAGAGACTTGCAGGTTGTACTAGACTCTAGTGAATATTAATGTAGCAGCAGTGCAAGTCTTGAATCCATCCATCCTGACTGTGTTAATTTACTGACTGCCTGCGTCGCCCTATATTTTATTTGTTTGCCTTTTTAATAATTTGCAAATACCAAACAACAGAGCATAATTTTGTGAAAATGCTACATGCCGGTTTAGTGTGAGGCACATTTTCTAAACTTCCTATTTTCATTTCCTGCTATGTTTGCTCATTCATCATGACAACTGCCAAGGAACACGATAACCTTTTCAGGGGAGTGTGCTTACCCAGCGCAAGCAATTACAGGAGAATGAGAGGGACCAGGGCCGGCTTTGTTTTAAAGGTTAACATACTTTACATCAAAGCATATCCAGCGCTTGAGAAATTTCTGCTGTCAAGTAAATGAACATCTAGTTACATGAGCTCTGATGAAGTGTGCACACACAGATGGGCACATAACCCACATAAATACACATCTACACAGAGATACACACATAATGGATGCCCACACACGCCCACATCAACCCACCCACACACTCAACATACAGATGACCCTGCGTGGTTGAGTGTATGACTTGCTTTTTTGTTTTTTACGTAAATGCCAATTTCACTGGGAGATCAAATGTCCATTTTTACTTTTCAGCGGTTGCATTTAATCTGCCAATGCCTCTCCTCATTAATTAATTTTCTTGCCTACCATCAATTTCACTTCTTTGCAAGCCAATTAGTTACACTAGCACAAATTAAAGCCCCAGCGATTCTGCAGTGGTCAATAATCAGAAGGAAGGCTAGGGGAGTGACAGAGTGACATACTAGGCATACATTATAGTATTGTCCCTGTCACCACTTCAGCTTCAAACCTAGAGGTAATAAATAGAATAAAGACAAAATACTTTATGCCATTCTCCACAGTTTTCTTTCTTTATTTCCATGCCTACATAAAAAGCCTTGCTGATGTCGATGAGGATATGACCTTCATTCAGTATAACAGTGCACTTTGTGATAGTGGAAGATTTTCCTCCAGAAAAATACAGTTCCCATTTGTGGGCTTTTTAAAAAGGCTGTCTACTGAAGTTAGAGGTTAAATTTAGTTTTCTTGAAACAGGCCTCACTGATAATGTGGCTGAGTGATGTTTCTCTTCTGTCTAATAACACTGCCTTGAAGCAACAATCCTCATTCAACCACTACATATGATTTATTTTAATGTTGTGGCTCATGGTCATCATCAAGGTGAAGAAAAGTGTGGATACTTCCCTGACAAAGGCCATTTGAAAAAATAGTACTTTAAAAAAAAAAGCATGATTGTTGTGGCTGAACCATGTTGTGGACCATCCAAACCCAAGGTTGCAACTAACGGTAATCTTAATGATCAATTACCCTGCCAAATAGCCTATGTATAAAATCCCCATTATAATTTCCCACAGTCTAAAATCACATATTCAGATTGCTTGTTTTGTCCAAAAGTCTAAAACCATAAGATAGTCAGTTTACTATCATATATGACAAAGAAAATTTTGAAGACAGCAAATCCTTACATTTTAGAGGATGGAAGCAAGAAATTCTTGAAAGATGATCAATTAATCGTTTCAGCTCTAATCAAGAAAGCACTATAAGAATAAACTGAACTGGTTGAATAAAGTACTCCAGAACATTAGGTAACTAACTAAGTGCAGTAACTCAAGTATTACATACATGTATTTTATATACATGTTCTAGATACTTTATTTTAGTATTACCATTTTATGGTACCATACTTCACTACCATTTCAGATTGTACCTTTTACTCCAATACATTTATTACACTGTTTTATTTAGTAGTTCATACTACTTTAGTAGTTCAGTTTAGTAGTTCATATAATGTGTTTTAATGACAAAGATCTCAATAAATGACAAAGAACTTAATATCAACATTAAAATTGCTATAGAATATGCTACCTTACAGTATTTAAAGTAGTGCCATCTTGACTAACTACAAGAGTTAATGACTACTTAATACATTAGTAACAATAATCCAATTTTACAATATATAATAATATAACACTGATTGTATTGCATACTGAGTATATACCCGATATTGAGTATACTTTTGATACTTCATATAGATTTCTCTGATAGGCCTATTTTTTAGTTTTATTTATAGAGTTTTATTTGCAATGGAGTATTTTTACATGTTAGTATTTCAACCTCTAAATAAGAGGATCTGAATACTTCTTTTGCCACAGTTTTTTTCATAATCTAAACCCATATTATAATATATATATTATAATATAATAGCCAAATATTGAAGTAGTGTTTGTATTCTCAGCTTTAGCAGCACATCTGAAGTCATATCTAAAAGATATATAGTTCCTGATTTCACAAAATGATGCAGCCTGCAGCTATGGACTTTTATTTCATCTTCGTTCTCTACTTACCAGTGTTTTCAATTATGATGGAGGAAGGTAGGAATGTCAATGTCATCCAACATCCAAATGTTTTCTAGGAAATGAAAACTAGGCTATTCCTGTTCTATTTTGCCATAATTTTATAGCAAACCCTGGAGTGTTGCACTCCAAGAAGGCTTCACAAACCCCAAATCGGTCATGCCGTTTGTCTACTCTCAGTTTCCATTGTTAGTGTTCCAGTTGGGAGCCAAAAACCAAATCTGTCTTTAATATATAATATTAATATCTTTACAACAACTTTATCATCGCTCTCTCTCTGTGAGACCTCTCTTCCCATTCCTTTCTTACTGTATTGCTTATGTTGGCAAGAAACATCTGAACTAGTTTTACTGTCATGTGTCTTGGTCTACACAGTAATGACTTATAAGAATTTAATATATGATTTTCGGTAGAGGTCATGCTGGGCTCATCTTAGCCCAAGAATCTTCCAGGGAATGCAGTCTCAGGCTGGCTTTGTTCAGAGCAGTCACTTCAAAGTAAGGAGGTTGCTGGTGAGTCCACACCTCTCCCCTCTGTGCTGCTGCGGGCTCATCTTAATCACTCCCCCAATTCTGGTCACTTTCCTGCCCCTGCTTAGCTGCACTCTTCCTCAACAATCTGTATTATTATTATTATTATTATTATATCTTGAGCAAATTCCAAGATTTCATAAAAGTTATATTTATAAGTAAGTGGTTCCCAACTTTTTCTCTCAAACATATCCCCTCAGCCCTATCGGATGAACTACCCTAACTATTCATCTGTTATGTTGAGCTGTCTATAACTTTCTAACTGTTTATGACTTTTAGCATAGACCATTTATCCACTTCTTTAAGGTAACTGCTAACTTCTCTGATTGCTTCCTATTTAGTTTTCAAGCACACTCAAACGCAACACGTGGGGTACTCAGGTTTTACAGATGACTCAAAATGTGGACATACAATAAATCAAATTGTAATTGTTGTTTTATCAAATTAGTGGAGCTACTCCACAGTCTTTTCACATACCTGCTTGGTAACTGCAGAAGTAGGCAGCACTGGTTGGAAAATTCTGTTATAAGAGATATAGGTTGGATAAAATAATGGCTACATTCAGGTACTGATCATTTGCCAAAGTGCACTTGTTCTTCAATAGCTAGAAACTTTATTATTCTTCTGTCACGCTTTTTCAGTACATATCTCCTCCCAGTTTTCGACGTAGGGATTCCATTCAAACACCAAATTGTTCAGCTCAATGAGGAGAGGGTGCTATTACTTTTCTACATTGATACCGTGAATACTTCCCAAAATATTGAAGGTTTTCCAGGAAATCTTTTCCCACGCAACTGAATTGAGAGACGGTTAAAATCCTCCTCAAACCTACTCCACTTTAAAATTTCACTAGTTCAGCATACTTACAGCTATAGATGTAATTTAAGCTTTAAATAAGTCACAAGAAGTTTAACTATTAAATTTGTATTCATCATTTGACTCTTGAATTCTCCATTCGCAGCAATTATAAATAGTCCTGGAATTTCTGAACAACAGCAGAGAGTACCAGTTTTTCAAATCTCTGCTATTCTCAATTATTTTAACTTTATCCACACAATTATATTTTTACATGTTCAGAACCACCTTCTGGTGCTGACGATAAGGTCAATTCTTTCTTCTTTCACAAGAACTTTTAAAGTTTTCTCTCAATTTGCCTTCACAAACGCAGAAAGAATATCTACCAATATGCCGCATTCACTCATTCATACTAAACCAACCCTCAACCATGTGTGCTTTCACATAGCAATCCTTCGTCCCGGAACCAGCTGCGTAGAAAAAGACCGTTATGTGTAATACAACACCGGCATGTGTGGCTTTTCACCTTTTTATATACAGTCTATGCTTTTCACACAGACATCGTTCCAGCTCTGTTACTACCAACGTTCCCGGGCTCAGAGGCGGATCAAATCTGACCACCCTTTCCGGCACCATACCTTTCATACAGCGCAGCGCGACAGCATACAGGTGCAATAATCCCGGAAAACAAGACAGTGTGAAAGCGCCTTTTCTCAACAGCAAGGCAGTTTACAGGATCAAGATACACACAGGAGATGTTGATTGGCTGATTAAATATCAAAACACTTTGACTGGGTTCTGACTGGTGACTCAGCAGTGGCTGTGCAGAAATCAAAAAAGCTAAGTGTTATTGGCTTAATTAAAGGCCTAAGTTTCAGTCCAATATGCAGGGCTGGCTTCTTTTCCCCCCTCAACTTTATTGATGAGTCATTATTGGCAATATTGATCAGGTATTATTCAAGCCAGCAATCCACTTTAGTGCCTTCAACAGCCAGCATTCACACCACAATTTCTTAAGTAACTGCATTCTCATAAAATGCACTTAATGGAAAAATAAACAGCTGACTCCTAATAAGCTTTTTAAACATGAATGCATGCATGCATGAATGCAACCATAATTTACTAAATGAAAATTGTGCTGTACTGAAGAAGACTTGAAATAACAAATGAGATTATAAACTAATAAGGAAAGTGTTTATAGTGCTATTAATTCATCTGAGAAGTAGGGTCATTTTGCCATTAAGTCTAATGCAATCAACTAGAGGAGTCGCCCCCTGCTGGCCATTAGAAAGAATGCAGGTTTAAGGAACCTTCACATTGGCTTCACTTTTCAGATCCGGAGGTCTATATCCATCCATCCATCCATCGTCAACTGCTTATTCTGCGTACAGGGTCGCGGGGGGCTGGAGCCGATGCCAGCTGTAACCCCCCTACTTAAGTTAACTAAAATAAAGTAATAGTTTTTCACTCATTCCTTGTGTTAAGTCATGCAGACAGATCTTTAAAAGTCTCAGCAGATAAATCTGAAATAGACTCTGAGATTTAGGCCACAACCCAAATACAATGGAAGGGAATGGATCAAAGCATTATTAAATAAAATTCAGCAGCAGCATATCTTTAAAAAAAAACAGTGCCCCTGTTATTTGGATAATCCACAGACCTTTCTTTTAAAAGTTTTAAACAAAAACAAATGTTCTATCCCAGAAATAGTTCAAATAAAAAACTGTAAGAAAGAAGATAAATATGGGTACAGTAAAACTGACCCTTTGAAAATGTTTGGTGTATATCTGACTCAACTAGGATAGGACCGCTGGGAGAGAGAGGGTTGCGTTCTTGCTAAGTGTTGCAGAGCAGATGAGTGACACTGGATGGCCAGCTGTTTTTTTATTTTATTTTTTTTTACCATTTATCACTAGAGGCTGGTCAGATCTGGGCCAGGCCACTGGAGCCCCCTCCATCACACAACATGACCATTTCTGATCCTTGAAGAGTCAGTTCACCCAAATTACAACTCCCCTCATGCCATGCAGATAGTTTTATTTGCTACTGTTTTAACCATCTTGACTCTTGACTTTTTTGCAGGTTTTTTTTTTGATAAAAACTAGTTCCATTGAAAACGGTTCCCAGTGTAGGTCTGTGTATTAACCAAGACTAACAGGCTTTATTTCTTCAAAGTCTTGCTGTTGATTTTTTAGAGCTAAAATAAAAAGTACATTAATGAGTCAGTTGATCGACAGATAATTAGGTAATTTTCAAGCAAAAATGCCAAACCCCAGTTTCAGCTTCTAGATTTACAGGGTTTTTGTATTTTGGACTGTTTGCTGGACAAAAAAGCTATTTGAATATTCTGTGTTTTCGCTTTGTGACCAAACAATAAATTGGTTAATCAAAAAATCATCAAAATAATCAACAATTATTTAACTCCTATTTATCTTTTACATTTAACATTTCCATGATATTAGCACAAATGTAATCCCATTCACCTTCATTGTGACAGAGCGGAGGAAGAAACCTCACACAGACATATTTTATCAGATGAGGCGAAAACTAGTGAGAATACGTTTTTCCTACATTGTGTGAACTGGCCCTGCACAAGTTAAAGCCATATAATGTTGACATACAGTGCAACATTTAGATTCATATGTCCTTTAAAAAATGCAGTAACAAAGGATCGAGCAGCCTCTTAAAACTGGACTCAAAAATACAAGAGACCTCTGGGAAATAAACCTTTGGCAGCTCGGAGCTGCTGTAGCTGTTGTAAATATTATGACAGTGATTTTCTTCCACTCAATGTGAATGATATCCAACCCATCTCATTGTGCTGCTGCCAACTTTTACCACTGAATTTAAATCTAGCAGTATTTCCGTTTTACTTTGTTAATAAAGCCCAGCCGTATTCTCCTCGCTCCAACTCATTTTGGGGACGCCACAGCAATAAATCATTGGGCGGTTTGAAAATTAGACCCCATTAAAGTTTAATAGTAGTGGGCAAAGTGAACACCCAGATGGTGAGCTTAGCTCCTGTTTTTTAACATCCATCTCAGCAGATATCCATGAGCATGCACAGGCTTCGGTGCCAAATAGTTTAGGCAGCTGTATGTGATGAAGTGGATAAAAAGCCCTGTTAATTGAACTGGATCAATGGGAACTCCTTGGTCTCTTGGCAGATCCAAGAAGGGGTTTCCTAAACTTGAATCTTTGTAAACAAATTCAGTATACTGACTCCTATTTGCTTACAGTGATTGTACTTTCAGGAATCTCGGATTGGGTGGGCTACACTACTCTGGGCAAGGCGGAATGAAAGCTATCATCAACATTCAGTAACATAACCACAAAATCAAACTATTCTTATTTTTCCAGTGGTACGCCTGCTTTGGACACCTGCCTGAGGGGCCCTTGAGTGTCCCTGCAACATTTTAGGAAGCCACTGGGGGTCCAAAAAGTGCCTGATGAGATGTCGGATGTTGGGACATAGAGGAAGAGCACACATAAATGGATTGATAGGCTACTAGTCAAGGTGGCTGGGAAGGGTGGGTGGCTGGAGGTACTGGAGGGGAGAGGAGGGCGGGGAAGGCTAAATGAATAATGAGGATGTGGGGGACTGATGAGACGTGCAGTGCTGCGTACCTCCTTCTCCACATGCTGCTGCCGCTGAGGCTGCCGACTGGGCTGCGGTCGGCTGACGGAGTGCGTGAACCCCGGTGCCTTTACCCGCCGTCACCGCCGCCTTGGATTAGAAACAATTATCTGTACTTTAGTGCTTCTCCTCTTCCAGCGCCTTCTCCTCTAATCACACTGACACCTTGCATGTGTTACGTCCCTCCTCGCCCTCATCCCCACAGGCTCAACAAACCTGCAGGTTTTTGGTTCTCCGCCTGCAGCGACTCCTCCTCTCCTCGCTCTCCTGCTCCTTGTGTCCGTTATACACTGCAGCTTCCCTCTACCTCACTACTTATTAAATACGTTTGCTTTCACTCGCCGCTTCACCGCTGTTTTACAAGATCTTATCCTACTTCATCTCCCTCTTCAGAGCTTTTATTTCATGTAAAAAAAAAATACAAGTGAAAACACCACAGCATCCACACACGTTTATCCAGAGCTCTATCCGCTAAAAGGAAGGAAGAGTAGCGGCTGCAGAGCAGCAGGCGTGCGGCTGGTCCTTCACGAAGCTCGGCAGGCTGATGTACAGGATCAGCGCAGTGAAAGCGATGGAGAAAAACAGAATTTAAAAAATCCTCTCACACCTCTGAGTCCATTCACTGCCAAAACATGTTCCCCGAGTGCAGAAGGAATAACAAAAAAAACTAGTAGTCTACCTTCAGCTCCCCGCTTCGGTTTGGCAGGCAGCTCCTTCTTGTTTTCCTTCTCCTGGATTCTTCCTCCGCTCCGTCTTGGACCGAGCCTTGTCGGATTACCCAGCCGGACAAGGCAGCTGCTGGCCCGGGCAGGCTGGCTGTCAGACACCGCTACATTGACGGAACTCTACCACGTCACTGCATTATTAGCGGAGCATCTCACGTGACCCAGTTAGACGTTCATGTTGCGTTCATGGGATGTGGGTGAAACTACCCCTTCCCCAACACACACACAAACAAACACACACACACACACACACACACACACACACAAATTCACACAAACACGCCCAAGTTCAGAATGTTATCCAACACATACCGTTATAATTAAAACTTTATAAAGGTACAGTCCTTGCTATTACTGGTATTTTATTCCTTTGCCAAGCTATTATTATTCGAACATTTGATTAAAGTTTGAGATCTACACTATTATACCCTATTAAGTGGCAGTTGTGTTCGACACACCCATCAGCATTGATTTGGATGCAGCAATGAAAAAGTTACTTTAAACTTTAGTTTACTTTAGATAGTACAAATACATGGTCATATACACTTTGAAGATAGGCATAAAACATAACATTATTTTAGTTTTACATATTTTTACATTCCATTGGGAATGTCTCAAATATTAAACTTACATTCATAAAACCATTAGCTTGCTTGAAAACATTATGTTCATGCTTATTTAAATTGTGTACTTATAACAGTTTGGGTAAGGCTTGTTTGTGTTTCAACATGATGACAATGCGCCTGTGCACAAAGCCAGATTAATAAAGAAATGGTTTCCCAGTTTAGTGTGGAACTTGCATCCAACAACTCTGGGATATACTGGAACCTTATTGCCCGACCTTACTGCCCGACCTCACTAATGCTCTTGTGGCTTAAGGAAGCAAATCTCTGTAGCCAGTTTCCAAAATTCAGATTCGAAGCCTTCCTTGAAGAGTATAAACTGTTATTGCAGCAGATTAAAGCCCATGGTTTTGGAAGATATAGATGTGATGTTTGAGTGTCTACCTACATTTGGCCACTTGCTAAAATGCCTGAACTGATTACAAATTGATAAATGATTGTTAACTGTCACATTAAGTAACATTTAGATACAAGGAAGGAAGAGGAAGTGTATATAAAGCAACCTGCCAAAGATGTGATGACAATTTGTTTACAGTTACAGTAGATCATATGATCCCAAACAATGTCAGATGATGATTCAGTAGGATAGTGCAGCTATGAGTGACCATTCTTGAAAAAAAGGAGAAAATACACATTTGCAAACAGTGCTTTCCACCTGAAAGCTACAATGGGTGGTAGTTTCAAGTAGAAAAATCTTTCCTCCCACTTTTCCCACATTCACCTGAATGCAGCATCACTCCCTCCTTTCCCTCCTCTTCCCCTCCTCCAAAATCAACCACCCTGCTCCCTCCCTGTGGTTGGAAAAAAAGGGGATTTAACTCTGTAAGAGCATGGTGGCCAGTGGTCTGGTAACAGCTGGATTTGCCACCATTGTGCTCTTTGTTTAACGGTGCCTCTAACATTTCTCATTAGACAATACCCTTTTAAAACACATCTTTTGCCCTTTGTGTTACATTAGTGATGCATCGTTATGCACGCACGATTACCAACTATATTTAGCATGCTTTTACGTCCAGACTGACAAGAAAAAGAGAACACATGCTTGAGGTTGTTGACAGCACTGACTCTCTCCCTCCACCACAGCATGATGATGAAACCCTACCTGCCTTATTAATGACTTGAACACAATGCAAACGCTTCAGCCTTCAGTCATGTTTACACTCATGCACCTCCAGAGGCCAGCGTGTTTCTTGATCGCCGATGAAAGCAGCTTGTCTCTTTCCCTCTCTCAGTAGAAGCAGAGCAAATGGAATTATGGCTCATGCAAAAGCAGCCCACCACTTCAGGGACAGTAAGCCACTGGGAGAGCGGCTTCTTGCAGAACAGTAAATATTGTAAAGTAGCACCACAGCATAGGAGCACAGGTGACTGAATAATTAATAGGAGCTATGTCTTTGACAGATATACTTCGGAGGCCATTAGCTCAGCTACCTGGCAGATGAGAGCATATTTGTCAAAAGAAAGTAATGCCGGGGTGGTGATTGATTTTCCGTGGCTGCCAGGTTAGAGGGAGCGCGCCTCTGTACATTAATATCATGTGGCATCTATTAGATAGGTGACTTCCTCAACTCGTCTAACCCGGCTGCCTCGGCAAAGACCGGCATATCAAAATTTTAATTGTCATCATTAATTGCTGGTGCTTGGGGAGTATCTTGGAACACCACGTCGCCCTCTCCTGCTGTAAGTCAGAAACCCAGTCTGCACACAGACACATATACACAGATGTCCCCATGTACAGTACTCAAATGCACATGCACATAATCCCATTCTTTATTACTTTAACCTTAATTCTTGTGATGACTCTGTAGTCATTTTTTTATAAACTGGATTGCAGCTCCTGTAAAGTGATCTCCTTTTATCTCAGAAAGTTTACACACCCATGCCTTGAAGTGCAAAGGCAATAAAAGAATGTGTGCTCTTTGGCATGAATTGAGGTGCTATACACAAAACATGACTGCAGTGGAAACGCAAATAAAGACAGAGACACATTCCTGTTTTTTGGTTTTGTTTCAAACACACTTCCAAAAAGTATAAAAGTACAGCCCAGTTTCTTTTATATGCAAAGCAATACGTTCAAACATAAATGGTCCAACATTTGCATAGCAACCTGGAAACCTTTTCACATTTGAATAATTTCTAATTTCTATGCTTTCAGTCATGGTCAATTCACCAAAATGGAAAGTTCTGAAAAGAAATGCTAACTGAAGAGGCTAATAATGCAGTTATATCTTCCAATTCACATTGTGAGTTTACCCATTTGATAAGTCAATTGTTTTTTTGTTACAATTCTTTCGAAAGCACATTTACCTCAGGTTGTTCTGTACTTTACGTTCTCTTTTTGCTGGAGGAAGGAAATTTTGTTTATCTCAACGATACGCCTTTTAAGAAATGCAGTCCCAGATGAAATGCGAGCTGTTATTGCTTCTCTTAAAGAGTGCAGCTGCAATATCCTGTGGCAGAGCATCAAGTGCACGCAGGGATGTCTCTGTGAATATCTTTTCCTTCAGTCAGACTCAGGCCCTTGTTCAATGAACAAAAATCTGAGGTCAGTTCTGTCACAGGATGGGAATCTTACAGACCATTAAGCATTATTCATTTAATTTCATATTATCTTGGAAACTAATCATAGAGGAAAATTACACAGGTAACCTTTATCATTCAAATAACAGCAAAAAATGGATTTTGCGTTGTGTGTGCATGTTCTGATAAGTTAAAAAATAATGTGCGTAAGTCACAGACACGTTGTGTGACAGATGCAGGAGAAATGATATAAATGCCTAAAATGTCATGAGAGATGCATTCAATCACATTAATGATAAAGTGAAATTGTAATGTATGTCAGATCCAAATACATTATCCTGAGCATATCCAATCAGTAAATGCATGCGATTCACACAGTTGGCAGCCAGTTTGAATAGTAACATGCCTGTCAAAATAGATTGTCTGGAGTCTCGCAGATGGGAAACAAGCGCGTGGTGTTTATTGTCAATATATAGAGACAGAAAAATGAGAGCTTTCATACATGCATGTGTTTGTTCACAGGAAAGAGAATATACAGGCAATACATTTTAATTCCATGTGTAAATCGATTTCAACCATATCTAGACTTGTCTGGGCACAACATAGGTTTAATTCTGGCTAAAATAAGCCAGAGCTGTAGGTTCATCCTTTTAAGAAGGGATCTCATCATTAACAGTCTTTACAATCAAATATCAAGAACCATACCATGACATGAACAATAGCCCTAGTAGGCAATTTACCCAGAAAGTAGTTCAAATTAAATAAAAGAAAAAAACAGGACTACGTCTTGTGAACTGGTCTGAAAAAGCATTTAAATGTGGTCTGCTATAATTTGAACTCAACATAGGTGCTCACACTAGGCAAATGCAAATTATATGCACTAGCGAGAAGGACAGTAGGTAGAGATAGATTTTTTTGTCATTCTCAGCAATATAATCTCAAAAATCTAATCTTAAGGATCCAAATCAGAAGATAGGTCAAAACAAAAACATAAATGAATTAAGGAATAAAGTGTGGATTTGGGACATACAGTATATAGGAACCAGGGCTGCTGTTGAATAAAATAAGAAAACAAAACTTTTTTATGGGTATAGTCTCAAGGCCACTAAGTCTTTTTTTTGACTTATTCCAGTTTTTTGTCAATCAACCCAATGAATCTTTTCTCCTAACAAACAGTTACATCTCAGACCATTGACCTGGGGTGCCTCATGTTCAAAACCCACACCACATAACCACAATGCCTCAGTGTCTCTCCCAACATTTCTTGTCTATTGTTACACTTAAATAAAGGCTAAAAATTCAAAAAGTCTCCTCATATAGACATATTATACATTTTCTCTACATATTAATGAACATCACATTCCAAAAATATCATGTCATAAACATGAGCACTAAACAGCCTTGCAGCACTATCCCCTGTTGTAAGTAAGCACACAATAAAAGAATAAAACCAAATATAACTTTGATCAGCTATAATTCACTATTCAAGGCTGAATATGACATCAGAACATATCTCATATGTGATAACATAATGCATTTGCCATATAAATACATGCTGATCTGGCTCTTACAAATGGATAACAATCGAATCCATTCAGATGCTTCACATTATACTGTGTGCTATACAATTATCCAATTAGTTAGGTATTAATATGCTTTAAAGAGATGTAGCGTGTAGGAGGAAGGCAGGAAGGCGGAGTAGTTAGAGAGGCTGTCTGTCTACCACACAACTCAGCTTCAAGGCTCTGTGTGGGCCACCAGACACCTGGATGAAATGTCCTCTGCCAAGAGACTGTGTACATACCAGCTGCTGTAAGACGACCTCTGACCTCCCTGTGAAAGAGTAGATAAAACTGTAAAAATATCATTATCATCTGCAACCATGAGAACGCTCTTAATAAACACCATTTATTTCTGTGAATGTGATCACTGTAGATTGTACCATGCTGCACAGTGTGTGGGTGAAAATCATTAACGTTAGTTGCGCATTGATTTTATTGATCACGTGAAAGTTTAGTAGCGGCAGTCACTCATTCAATAGCTGCCTATCTGTGCTGAACAGGGAGAACCACGTCTCCGTTGTGTGCACCGCACAGATGGTCCGAAGCTGCACTTCCACATTTCCGTCGTTCCGTCAACATTACGTTATCAATTAACCTCTAGATAATCGATTATTGACATTATTGATCGATTCATAATTGTCCAAGTCCTCATCGCGATGCATCTAAAAATATAGAATTTTCCATACCCTTATTATTTAAAGTGTTTTAGATTAAAGCTCTTACTGTAGCACATCCCTCCAAAAGATGGTCTGACACTTGAACTGATGATTTTAGATTAATTGGAAATCCCAAAACCAAGTAAGAGCTGGTTTTCCCAGCCAACACCTTGGTGGCACATTTCCTGTAAGATCTTCTTCCCAGTGAGAACATATGTTGCAAGGAAGCCAAGGGGATCAAATATGGAGGCCACAGTAGACAATATGCCTCTACGTGTCGCTGGTTGTTCTTTCAAAGTGTTGTTAAATCTGAAGCTATCTGCCTCAATGCTCCAGTAAATCCCTATCGCTCGCTCTAGTGGTATGTCAGTGAAGGTCAAATCCTTTGTCTTGGCATCTATTGCATACTCTGATGAGGGTAGGCTCTGTAGGAAAGCATGGTTGTTTGACAGAATTTTGTGAAGACGGAGACGCATATCTCTCTTGCCTCGTGTGCCACCTGAATAGCCTCTTCCACTGTTTTTGTACTTGTGACTCAACGTAAAAGTCTCTTGCCATAAACTGAGATCCTACTGGATGCGAGTGACTGTTTTCCTTGACTAGGTATTTCAGCCCATAGTTCGCACAGCCAGGGGGTGACACTGCACCGAAGAGATGTACCTTCATTCGTAACTCTTGAGGTGGTGTGTCTGTGTCTCCTTGTTTCCACCACAGGAAGCACAGTTAGTTGCTATCATACTACTGGACATGGAACTGGTGAAATATTTTCTCTATGTCGCACATGAGAGCTATGGGATGCTGTCTGAACCGTATGAGGATGCCCATTAGGTTGTTCATCATGTCTGGCCCTGGAAGAAGTCTTGTGCCAACCGTACTTTGCTGAATAGTCGAACACGACGAGTTTACCAGGCTTTTTAGGGTGGTATATGCCATGATGGGGAATGTACCACCGTTCATCATTAGTTCCGTTTTCGTCTACCTCTTCAACATCACCTCTTTCAATGACATCATTCATGTAT
The DNA here is from genome assembly GCF_021292245.1 of Micropterus dolomieu. Lineage (NCBI taxonomy): Eukaryota > Metazoa > Chordata > Actinopteri > Centrarchiformes > Centrarchidae > Micropterus > Micropterus dolomieu. Next base: position 4,405,887 of record NC_060154.1, read on the forward strand.
GCTGTGTAGTCCTTAAATTTCTCATCCCTGTCAAATTTCCGTTTTAAGTGACAGAGCCTGATTTCAGCAAGTTTCTTATTATTGGGTAAGTATGGCCGTTGCTCATCCAGGTGCGGTGTTGAGCAGCCCGCAATGCTCCATCCCAAGTCTGTAAGGATGGCATAGGGTTCGTCGTCTTTTCCTGCTAGCACCTGCCTAGGTGTTAGTGCTCTGGGACAGTTGTAGCCAATTAAGAGTCCTACTTCACAGCAAAGGAGAGGTAGAATCTTATCGGTCATTGTTGTCAAGTGAGGCCATTGTTTTGCTGTTTCATGAGTGGGTATATGATCACGATTCACTGGAATGCAGTCTTTTGTGTATGAAGGAGGTAGGTCGATGTGAAAGCATGAATTGTAGCCTCTCACACAGTCCAGAACCCCTTTCACTCTTCATGATCATGCTCTCTCCAAGCATGGTGGTAAGTTTCAGTTTCACAGGATAGGTATCTGCTTGTCAGTCCTTGCTTACCTCATTTTCGATGAATGTGCTGTCGCTTTGAGTGTGTAATAATGCATAGACAAGCTGCTCCTGGGATGGATTTGTAACAGAGAACAACACAGGGACGACCATGGAAGTGCATGACCCCCTCTAGTGACGTTGAGTGCCATGGCTACTGTGGTTTCATCTGCTACGTTTAAAGCTGTGTTCACAATGGATAAAGGCCTTTCTCTAACTTCTAAGTTCAGGTGCCTTCCCTTGCACACATAACAAGTGTGGCGGTGACGACATTCCTTGACGCTATGACCTGGTTTCAGACGTCCGTAACACAGCTTGTTGGGACCTATCCATGAAGAAACTCACAAACTTTGTGAAATCCTCAAAAGTGGGAAACTCTTTATTTTCCATGAGGGCTGTCGTAACTTGGCGATTCCAACGGGATGCTACCCAATTAGGAACTTCCTGTGTTAGCTTTTGGTTTTCTTCACAGTAACTTAATATTTCTAGATCCTTCACATGAGGCATGGCTTGCAAGCAGGCATTTAGTAAATCTGAGAATGCTCTTAACCCTTCTGCATCTTCGGACTGTATTTTTGGCCATTTTGATAGTTTGTCCCTAAAGGCTCTTTGGATGAGAAATGGCTGTTGACTGACCTTATTCCATGCATCTCTGTATGCCTCTTCATCGTTTCGATAAAAGGTGCCTTCAAGGCATTTGTAAGCAGGGCCACTGACATATTTCTTTAGTATAAGTATCTTAAGTTTATCAGCTGAAGAAATACCCTTTCGGCTCACAAGTGACAAGAATGAAACCTTCCATTCAATGTAGAAAATATGGTCCCCACTAAATACCATGGGCATTGGCATTGGGAGTCTGTTTATGGCTATGCTGTCATGGATTGCTTGGGCCAGATAGGACATATCAGTAGGGGGCGCTAGTGTGGCATGGTGAGGGTTTTGGCTGTATACTGGAGTGTTAGGAGTGATCTGTCTGATGTTCAGCTATATGGGCTGACTATCAGTATCCTGTCCAATTTCTCTGTCATATATCTCAAGTCCCCGCGACCCTGTACGTAGGATAAGCGGTTGACGATGGATGGATGGATGGATGGATGGATATCTGAAGTCTGGCTCGAGCAGCCTCAACGTCCCTTTATGCCTGTAGACGCTCTAATTCAGACTCCTGCACTTCTAATTCTTTTTTATGTTGCTCTTCCATTTCTCTTATTTTCTCCCTTTGATTTCTTTCTTCCTGCATTAGTTCCTCCTTAGCAGCGAGCTCTAAGGCTGCATCAGCCCTTTTTGCAGATATGAGCATTGATTCTGAATGGCGACTGGCACCTGACTGAGAGGCTGTACCATATATGGAGTAAGCATAGTCGTGAGCTAGTAGCTGACGGAGCCGGTGCCTTTCACAGCCTGCATCAAAGTCGCCATCTACTGCTGATAGGCGTTCATAGATTAGCTTTATAATGTCTTTAGTTACAGCCTCACATGCATCAATTTTGTATCTTAGCTCAGGGGATGGTGTGGCCTGTCTTCTTATAAAGTCTCGTGAGATCATCCCTTCCCTTTTCAATGAAGTCTGCCATTGTAGCCAGTTCCGTTTCTGTTATGTTTGTCTTTAAATTTTCTTTGGATGTTCTGATTTGAATCTTCCATTGTCCATACAGGCTAAGTAGTCTTTTTTCCTTTTTACTTAGTTCCTCCTTTTAGTATGTGAGTATTTTCTCTGAGGGCACACTAGTACGTTCTGAACGACGTGGTAATGTTAACCCATCAGTGTCAACAATTTTGTGTTCAGCTAGATGTTTTTTTCTTACATTACACTCCTTACACTCCTTTAGTTCCTGCCTTGACATGCCTTCATATTCCTCTTGACCAAGTAAGCCTCTACCCTCTTCAATTCCCATTTGTAGCTTATGTATCTGTTCCTTTATGCCTTCCATTTTGAGCACAGTTGTATTACTCACCATTGACCATCACACTAGATGTTGCAACTCACGGCTCTGTATGACATGTCTTGCCGTCTTCTCATGAGTTCCATAGGCAACGTGATGCAGCAGGTGCAGGTCAAGCTCTTACTGTAGCACATCCCTCCAAAAGATGGTCTGACAATTGAACTGCTGATTTTAGATTTATTGGAAATGCCAAAACCAACGTAAGAGCTGGTTACAAAAAATAAACAACACAAACAACAACTGCATTAGCTACTTTACCATTTAGTTTCAGAGCATTAGCATAGTTTAGCACTAGCTCACAAGCCTAGTATTAGCCTATTAGACAAACAGCTATAAACAGCTACAAATGTTCAAACTACTTCAAAACACCACCAACATGTTAATATTACAATATTATGATAAATACTAACCTTGTGCAAAAACATTAAATCTCTTACTGTTTCTCCTCTTTTCTGTCACATGTAGCAAGAAAAACTATTTAAGGTGCCAGCGGGTGGCTTTCAAAATAAAAGCACCTCTAGTCAGAACAGAAAGTAAGACACTAGGGCTTAAACCAGGTAAAATACATAATAAAGCTGACTGAAAATACTGTTTAACAAGAATATTTCTTCTGTAGAGCTAAACATATACTGGGTTATTTATGCTTGCACATTCCCTCTCTCTCTCTCACTAGTTTGGTACTTAGCTTTTAAGGGTATGGGAGATGATACTCTGATTGGTTTAATTAATGTTACGACAAAAACACATCTGTGATTAATTATGAGACTCAATACAACCCCTTTGTGCCATGCACCTATCTTTGCACCCAGATAATGCAGCATTTAACTAGCTGAAGTGGAGCTGAACACACCCTTAATATCCTTGCGCCATACTCTTTAGACCATACACATCGCTTCAGTTGGGCCCTGTGGTATCTCATACTGATGAAAATAATAATCATGCTTAAAGTCACTTTGCCCAAGTCACATTTTATTTATTTTTTACTCCAAGTGGTATCTCCATGCAGATGTTTTTGGTTTTATGGGCTAACCAGTACGTCTTTCCAGAAACAATCACTCCATTGCTCTGGACAATCCTTTCTTTTTTGGTAATTTGGCTAAACTCACTCTTTAAAAGTCAGTGATTACTGTAGATGATAAAAAAAGTTTGTAACTAACCAGTTAACTAGTTAAATAACTAATAAATAAGTGGTATGTATTGGCATTGTGTCCTTCCAGTTTGTCATGGCCTATGGGGTGGTTTATGACTTGACAATTACATAAAATGGAAGTCCCTGAAAAGTGTACTTCAGTACAGCACTTGAGTAAATGCACAACCTCCTAGAATAAAAACTTTTTAATAAAATTGATTAGCAGTAAGTTTACAGTACCAGATATTGCCAAAAATGATTGTGTTTTTGACAACAAATGTCTGCATTTGTGCCAGTCCTGCAGGGTTTCAGGAGAGCTTTTTAAGATTTGTTAGTCTTTTTCATCCCCACAGTTAGGGAAGATTTCTCTTACTTCGTCTTATAAATCTACACCATGATCCATCATTACTTGACAATGCAAGGCCTGATAAATAACACACTGGATTGGTGTGTGCCGGCTGGATTTGCCACATTGGGTTTTTGGTATCAAGAGCTAAAATGAAAGCAGGGTAGACTTAATGTTGCAAATGGCAAAGGAACAGGCAAAGCATCTCACCTGACAATATCAAGACTCCATCTGCGTTGTATAGTCAACTGTAAGTGAACTTTATGTACAAGATCAAACAGGGGTCTTGTTTCAATTTAAGTATGTCTCTCTCTAGGAAAATGTCCAGTCTGATTGTTTAAAAGACTACTGTGTTTGTTTTCTTGTTCCAGATGGTTTTAAGGTGGTTAGCACAGTTTGAAATACATATAGGCTGCTCTTGTCTCATCCAGGATGCATGATTACTCATATTCTTAGCATGTGGCCACCAAAGCTTTTCTTATTAATTCATGTCATAACTTCATAGCCCGAGTACTTTGTGGTATTTTGCCTGGCACTTTATCTTTGTTTCCCTTCTGTAGTGGAAAGATGATCCAGCCTTGATTGAGTTATTATTTCATTATTACTGTCAAAGCAGCATGAGGAAACTCTACACTTTGGTGAGCACAGTTTGAAGCAAGAGTTTAAATTTGAATTATCTGAGAGTCAAATAACAACCAAAGATTTGATTGTCAGTAAACTTCACATTCCTCTGACTTAAACATGGAGATGGTGCAAAATATCCTTTTGATTGTGACTTTTCTGTGTACAACGAAAAAATCTCTGTTATCTGTGTCACGTTGGATTTTGTTTGAGCTTCCTTTGGTAACTTCCTGCTAAAATGTCCACATTTTTCCAGACACCTGATATTTAAATGCAGCCAAAATATGAGATTTGAGATCTAAGCCAGCTTTACTCATTGTAATTTAGGCTTATTCATGAGGTTCTATTGTGGAAAATTTTATGTATGGGCTGTTGTGTTCTTTGTTTGTGCTCAGATGTGTGTGCTAGCCCATGTCCAGTTTGTGTGTGTGTGTGTGTGTGTGTGTGTGTGTGTGTGTGCGTGTGTGCTAATGTTCAGGTGCATCATTTTTTTTAGTTTTCACATGCATGTGTGGGTGTGACAGTTAGCTTACCAGTGTGCCCTTCCTGTGTGTAAGTGAGCATGTGTGAAAAATGGTGACTGCTGTGGGGGTGTTGACAGTGGGATGGGTAAAACGCAGAGGTCAGCTATCACTTTGAAACATGCTGGTCCTTATCTCTGTCACGAGGCCTAATAGAGTAATGAATCAACATAAAGCCGGGACTCTCCTGAATGGACCGCTGCCTCCTCCACCAACACTTGCGCTTTAGTTCAACTATACTTACTGCCTCTGTAAGCATCTTTTGCCTTCCACCGTTGTTTATGGGTGGTTTTCAAAAGTGCCTGAATTGTGACTACAGTCAGAGGTGTAGTCACACATGAGCAGCCCCACTACCTCATCTTACACTCAGCCACTATGAAATAACCCCAGCCACGGACAAATAGGATGGAGGGTCTTTTTGAAGGGAAGGTAATAAAGCACAAAAGGGAAAGCAGCATATCTATGATCACCTTATGATCTCATCTCATGACTAGTGACAAATCACTGACTACATTCATCATGAGCTTTGTGAGTTATCATAGAAAAAGTGGGGGAAAGGCATTATTCACAACATGAGGAGATTAGCAGAAGAAAAGGTTTTCAAATGAGCTGCTGGGCGTCTGCAAAGAATAGATGAAGTTTGGTCGATGTTTTCAGTTGGCAGAAAGAAAAAGACCTGTATGAAACTTATTAGGTGTTCAAAGCTTCAAATAGCTGCTATTTTGCCTGTAGTGCAAAGAAAGTTGCATTTTCTTTCAGTGACAGTTCCAGTGAATGTGTCTCACAGTATCATTCATTAGCCCATTTATTATAATTCTTGACTCAATGTAGACGACACCATTTCAATAAATTTTCCTCCATTACTGAGAGCTGCAGTAAGTTCAGCCATGAATATTCACAAAGCATGTAAACCTTCATACAAAGAACTGTACAAGCCAATTGTATAACCCAGAGTTGTTCATTTTCAAGCAGCTTGTTCCACCAATATTACATAAGACATCACTCTAACACCACTACTGGGGATGAATTTTCAAACTAGTTTCACTTTATAGCTGTGCAGTGATGGCACATTACAGTTTGGGCTAAATATCAGTCAGACTCCACATACAGGTGTGTGGCTAATGTTCTAAGACACGTACACCAGGGAGATCATATCCCGCCGCTCATTTTGACATGTTTTAGTAAGTAAAACAAGTTCCTCACTTGCAATCCATGCTTAAGCATAAAAAAGCCTGATATAACTAGCACATTCATTTGCAATGGCTTGTTTTTCTAAATCCCTCCCCAAACACTGATTTTTTTTTAAGTGAAAGAGGAAAAAGCTGCAATAATTATAATAATAATTAGCATGTCTGTCTAGATAGCTTACTACTACAAGTATTAACCAAGCATTACAGGCATACAGCAACAGCAACAGTAACTAAGGGGGTGGGTGGTGATGGCGCATGGATAAGACTATGCCTTTGGTGTGAGACCAGGGTTCAATCCCCCATTGTGACCCTGAGCAAGACACTTAACCCCTAATTGCTCCAGTGGCGTGCAACCTCTGACATATATAGCAATTGTAAGTCACCTTGGATAAAAGCGTCCGCTAAACATAATGTAAAAATGCTTATGAAATGTAACATTGCCCCCAATTGCCATCGAATTCTTAACAATATTTATAATGGCACCATACAACCCAGTTACACATCAGTTTATAAGATATATAAACAAAGTGATATCATGGAATGGCGTATGCCGCCATGTCAACGCATTTTAAGGTTTTTACGTGTCTGTTTAGACTGCATTGACTTCTATTGTGCTGAAAGGGCGTGTCATTTCACGCTTTTCAAGCAACAGAAAGGAGGGTAACGACCAATCTGCGCAGCTGTAGGGTTAACATGCATATTTAATTAATGATGTTTAAGGTTAGCAGTAAAGTAAATCTGGGGGGGTGGATATCAATGCTAGCATCAAGCTAGCTAGCTACTTAAACTTTAACGTGGCTAACTACTACTATGTAGCTAACATTAGCAACAATGTAGCATGGTAACTTACGTAACATAACGTAACGGCTAACGCTATGTAGTTGCAACCAACTTCTATCCACCCGACCACCCCTCCACCACCTTAGTTTCGGACTTTCATGGCTATTTATATCCCACACATGCTAATTTTACCTGTGACACTAGGCATAAAGTGATACGCGAAATGCAAAAAATGCATTGGAATACCACGCCAAATGACTTAAGAAATCATTATTCTGTTATTCATACACCTTTTGATGATACCAGGATGATATAAAAAATGATACAAAATATAGAAAAGATTTTTGCATTACATTGATGAAATGGAAATGTAGCTGCTCAATTAGTTGTTTCAATTGGTTCCAAGTCAACTTTATTCATTGTGTTTATGCAACAATATCAAGAAAGAAACCTAGAAAAGCTAAAACCAAGTTAAACATGATTGAATCTTGAACTCCCAACCTCATGTATATATTTCCATGCGACCACGTTAAACCAGAAAGGCAGACATCTACCAAGGTTAATGGACACAATGGAGTTAATGGAGCACAACCACTATATATGTCTGGATATCCACCCTATGGCTCGGATCCACTCCAAAATTTAATGGGTTTGGCCAGAGCTACACTCTTCCACCAAGTTTCATAAAGATCAGACCAGTAGTTTTCCATAATCCCGCTTACCGACAAACAGCACCAAAAACCTGGCCTCCTTGGCAGAGGTAGTAAATTATGGAAATGCAAGTGATCATTCCTCACACAGTCTAAAATAATGAACACTATGGTGCACATACACCATTATTGTCATCAGCCAAAATAAACCACAGTTTGTTTAAACTGCATGAGGCAGGTCAGAAGCGAACCTAGGTCACATATGATATGTGATTTTGAGTGTGGTTGTATGTTAGGCCTACTTATCCATAGTCAGTGTTACCTACAGCAGATGGTGATGAAGCAGACTGGAGTCCCGGCAGGGAAGCACAGCGATGCACTACTGTGGATGGTCAAACGGGGTGGCGATGGTCCAATGGATAAGACCATGCCTTTGGTGTGAGAGACCCAGGTTCAGACCCATCCACCATTGTGTCTATGAGCAAGACACTTAACCCCTAGTTGGTCCAGAGGCGTGCGACCTCTGACATGTATAGCAATTGTAAGTTGCTTTGGATAAAAGCGTCAGCTAAATGAATAAATGTAAATGTGGATGGGGGCAGCAAAAAAAAACCCCAACATATTTTAGCAACATAAAAAAGGCCCATCTAACCAAAATTCATATCACTACAAGTATACATTACATTAATATTTTCATTACTTTACTTTGCCATCAGACAGCCTTTTTCTTTGGCACTAACTGTAGAGCTTCCATATTCCTACGCATAAGCCCACCTGTGCCATGCACTGTATTATTCTGCAGATCATCTGTTTGGATCAGAGTAACAGCAGCACAGCTCAGAAAAAAATAAGCACAGACCATCTTTGAAATCTTAAGAAATGTGAAATTTGATTTCAGTCTTGTCTCACAACTTTCTGACCACGGAGGTGCGCTGACCACTGCCTACTATAGGTAATACACTGACTATGGATAAGTACCTCATAAAACCTCACTTCAAAATACTTAAACTTTATGTATTGCCACTCCATTTTTATCAGACATTTGATTATTCTTATCTATATTAGTCCAGAGGGGTTCACTAAATCTAATTCATACCAGAAAAATACACTATCTGCTTTTCATATATTGTGCTTGACCTGCATTACTGAGTTTTTTTATGAGGATATTTTTAGCTCATATAAGGCACATGATGCATATATGCTTCCTTCTTGCCCCCTAGTCATATTTGATATCATTGCATGTGCTGAGCAAGTCCTGGCTCACTCAGTCTGCATGATGATGCTTTTATGAGACAGGCTTGTATCTAAAAGTAAACCTCTGCACAAATTGGCCAGGTTACCAGTCTTCAAAGAGAATACATTAATCAATTTTCATTGGCTCTGAAAGGCAGGGTCTCTGTTTGAATTCTACAAGTGTTCATAGACTGAATGTTTTAATAGTGTATGTTCTCGAATTTTATTGAGGGGCCAGGCTAGGGCCAGTTGTTTTGTCAGAGGGGCCCATTCAATCCGGGACAAGAGACAAAGGCAATGTTCAAGCTTTCAAAATGTCTTCTTTAGTATATAATGTAATGTTTTAGTATGTTTCAGTAACTTAGTTATAGTTTTATTAAATTACATTATACAAAACTTCTTTGTAAGGTTTAACCTCTTAACATTCCAACGGCCCACACACGGCCATCAGGTCCTGGCGGTAGCTTTCGGTATGTGCACACAGCTTCTACGTTAACTTCATACTCATATGGTACACCGTTTGAAAGCTAAAATCCCTGTGATTCGGCCAATCCAAACCATTTCAAGATACAATCACCATAGCGGGTACAATCAGCGCCTCTGTCAGACCAGCCAATACAATCAAAATTGCCGCGACTCACCTATGAAGCCTCATAGTAATAGTAATCGATTATACCAACAAAAACGGTCTTGTTACATTGTCAAAGGTCCAGACGATCCAGTCCAGTAAAAATAATTAGTCCAAAACATATTATTCCATCAACAAATCCCCATCTCAGGGCGTCATATACCAACGATTTGAGAAAGAGTGACAAAGCGTAGTTATTTAACCGGGTGCGTCTCTATGAGATGCTTTCGGAAGCGTCTCTATGAGACGCCCTGGGGCGTCCCGTACAGACCGGAAGTGCTAGCTAGCTACGTTCGTGATAAAGGTGTTGACAGCCCCCCGAAGCCCCTTCCCTTACCACAACCATCAGAAATGTTAGTACCTAAAGTCACTGAATTTATGCATGTCAACACCTTTATCACGAACGTAGTTAGCCTCCCTTGTGTAAACGGAGGCGTTTCATGAAGGGTACCTTCAGTGTAAAATCCTTACGCTTTGTCGCGCTGACTGAAAGCTTCAGTTATGACGCATTGAGATGAGAATGTGTTGGGGACTGCTGCCGCATCGTTTCATATTTGCTGGCAGACGTGGCTTGTATGTCATTATAACCGTAATAACCGATTTGAATGTAAACAACTACAATAGCTTGTATTCAAATTAGCTGCTGAACTCTAACCTTTCGAGTGACACCAAATCCGACCCAATAGGAGCTCACATGTCCCTTTCACAGCCTACAATAGCCAACGACAGCCCGCACGGTAAGGAAGGGCCAGACCCTATTATTTCATGGGTAGGCCGAGCCAATTGCAAGAGTGTGTCGATGACTAGCACTTCCTGTTGCCAATAAAATTCTGAAAATAACGATATCCAGCTTTAAGTAGGAAGTTCATGATCTACCAGGAAAAAAACACATCTGTGTCAAGCTACCGGGTAATACGGAGCAATGTAGCAGCAGCCGCCTGCCGCCAAGGGGCGGGGCTGTTTTATAGAAAAATACGCTAAGACATACACTTAGAAAAACCTGTGTAAAACAGTCTTTTTTCATGGTAATGGTATGAAATTTAAACTTGGATTAGGTAAGGCTTTATCCTGTGGCCCTACAGTGTTTCCCAGCTGTGGTTGTCTACATGCACTTGTTAGCAAGCATTTCAGAATCAGAATCAGCTTTGCCAGGTATGTGTACACATACGAGAAATTTGACTCTGGATTGTACATTGCTCACGATGTGCTTGCTCATACAAAAATACAAAATCATAATAACAAAAATAAAATAAATCAGACACAGACTTAAGTGTAGACAACAAAAATATGTGTAGCGCCTACCAACGATGCAGGATCGTTGGCTGCAAAGCTGTTATTTAGCTTTTTAGCGTAGCATCTCTTTGCTGCTTTGACCTCTTTAGTTAGTGTATTCCTGGCCTCACCTACAGGACTCTGTTCCCACTTCTGAAGGCCTCCTCCTTGGTCTGACGAAGCAGCCTGAGTTTCGCTGTGAACCAGGGTTTTTGGTTGCTGTATGTGCGGAAGGTTTTTGTCGGCACACACGTGTCCTCACAAAAACTGATGTAAGATACACAGTGTCAGTTTGTCCAGGTCAGTGGCTGCAGCCTCAAAAACACACCAGTCAGTGCATTCAAAGCAGGCCTGTAACTCCAGCTTTGACTCATCGGTCCATCTTTTCACAGTCTTTACAACAGGTTTAGCAGATTTCAGTTTTTGCCTGTATGTTGGGATAAGATGAACCAGACGGTGATCAGAGAGTCCCAAGGCTGCACGGGGAATGGAGCGATAGGCGTTCTTTAATGTAGTGTAGCAGTGGTCCAGTGTGTTAGTGTCCCTGGTGGGACACAATATGCTGTCTGTACTTTGGAAAATCGTGGCTGAGTCCCCAAGAACAATGAGCAGGGAGTCAGGATGTTTTTCCTCCACGTTAGTTATCTAATCAACTAGGTGTAGTAACGCCTCACTGGCCTGAGGTGGAATGTAAACAGCGACCAGGACAAACGAGGAAAACTCTCACGATGAATAAAAAGGTTTATAGTTTACAAATAATGTCTCTAAGTGAGGGCTGCATGATTTTTCCAACACTGTGACATCTGTGCACCAACTTTTGTTTATGTAGAAACAGAGTCCGCCTCCCCTTGTTTTCCCCGTGAGCTCCCTTTCCCGGTAGGTGTAGTGCGCTGTCCGGGATGTGCTCGGTGAGCCAGGATTCGGTGAAACAGATGGCGGCAGATCTGCAGATTTCCGAGTTAGTACTGTTGAGGTGAACTGAAGGGAGCGCAGTGCGAAAACCCCGCTGTCTCAGTTTAACCAGCGCGCCTGCTCGTTTTCCCCTGTGCCGTTTCCGAAGGATCCCAAACAGAGCTGCTGCTCCTCCAACTAATAACTCCGGGAAAGTTCCGGGTTCGTTAAGGAGCGGAGGAAAAGTATGAGCAGTTGAAAGTCCAATACTGAAGAGCTCTTTTCCGGTAAATGTTACCAGAGAGGGATGGCAGAAAACAGTGTTAATAAACAAAAGCACAAAAAGCACTATGGAGCGTAAACCAGAGGCTGCTGTCTGTGGCGTCATCTTGAATCTCCATTTTCAAGCGGAAACGAAAACTATATTAGTTTTAGTGTGTTTAAACTTATATTAATCAATTCCAGTAGCACTTAAACAATCATTCTGACTTTTGGGTTAGACACTCCAGAGTATAAGCCATGCACATACTCCAAATGGTTCAAGAACTACATTCAGTTTACTTTGGATATGTCTTGAATAGGCGTTTTGCATGAATTTTACAGGAATGTTGTGAGATTTTTAATGAACAGTATAAGCTCTAGTGTACTAGACATTCTCTGGATCCCAGTTTGTATTTTGTATCCCACTAAAACTTTTGCTAGGAAACAACAAACTTCTCCATATTCTCCCCTGTTATTAGTCCCGATGTGAAGTATACACAGAATTAAATACTACTCATCTGTGCATTATGGAGGGGGATAGATATTTTGGCAGACTGCATGTGCATATCCCACACAAAAATCATAGTAGTCTTATAAGGATTAGGACAATTGCACCAACTCCAGCACCCAAAACAAATACATAAAAAATGGCACTCTTAAATGTGAGATCACTTTCAAGTAAGAATTTTATCTTAAATGATTTTATTTTGTCTGCAAACATAGATTTTATGTTTTTAACTGAATCCTGGTTGCAAACTAATGACTATAGCCAGCTAGCTGAACTGTGTCCACCTCAATTTGATTGTTTTAGTCAGCATGGTGGTGACAAAATTTTAAATGTCATCGAATACGCAGTGATGAATTTAACTCTTTTGAAGCTCTCACTCTTAAACTTGGAGGGCTGCAACCAATCCTATTTGTAATAATTTATCGCCCCCCAAAACCGCCTGGAGGATTTTTATTGGAACATCCTGAAATTTTATCTACTCTGGTTTTAAATTATGACAGAATTGTTGTTTTAATATTCATGTTGATGACCCCACCAATGTTTATGCAACAGACTTTTTAAATATCGCCACTTCTTTTAACTTCAAACAAAATGTCAAAGGGCAAACACATAACCGTGGTCATCCACTGGACTTTACCCTGGGTGTCAGCATTTCCTCTGTGGAATTAGTGGACATGACTATATCCGACCTCAGATGTGTAGTTTTTAGCTGTGATTCGCCCGTTACTCATGCCGCCTCACCAAGCTCCGTGTATCTTTAATGAACAAAGTGTTTAAAAGTTTTGCACATTCTTTCAGAGTCAAAGCCAACACCTGTCTGATTCCAACACCAACAATCTGGTTGATCACTTCAATCATATTTGCTTGTCATCACTAAATCTTACTGCTCCTCTAAAGGTTAGGCCTACGTCTAAAGCTAGTAAGCAACCCTGGATAATTGACAGCATTCACATCCTAAAAGGGGAATGCAGAAAAGCAGAGCGCAGATGGAATAAATCCAGTCCTCAAGTCCATTACCTCAGTCTGAAGGATTTATTAATTAACTACAATAAACATGGTTAAAGATGTGAGGACTCATTACTACACATAAACACAATCCCAGGTTTCTATTTAAGACTGTGGATCAGTTGGTAAACTTAGCCCCCCCTTGTGCCTCAGCTGGAAGTAATGATGACTGTGAATTGTTTTTATCTTATTTTACCAATAAGGTGGTGTCAATCAGAGCCTCTGTTACCCCCGCGGCCTCTTACTCAGAGGTTCCTCACCAGCAACAAGAGAGTTTTAACCAGTTTTAACCCATTGACTTGTCTGAGCTTTTAAAAACAGTATCACAAATGAGAGTGTCCTCCAGCCCACTTGATGTAATACTTACAAAGTTTTTATTGAAAGTAATGGATTCTGTTGGGCCCCATTTGATCTCTGTTTTTAACAGCTCCCTATCTACTGGTTGTGTCCCTGATTATTTTAAAACGGCTTTTGTAAACCCACTTTTAAAGAAACCTGGTTTAGATCCCTCCCTCCCACATAATTTCAGACCAATTTCAAAACTGCCTTTTATTGCAAAGAATTTAGAAAGAATTGTGTGGGAAAACGACTTCTCATTTTACTAGAATATAATAAAATATTTGAAAAGTTTCAATCTCAAACTCAGACAGCTAAAGTTGGAAAAGGAGGAGGCATTTAGGAGTGGTGACAGGGCCGGGTGCAGGGCGTTAAAGCACAGGTTTAGCAGGGAGGTGCGAAGGAAGCTAAACGACTGTACTCAGAGAGACTAAAGAACCAGTTCTCTGCAAACGACGGCACTTCTGTCTGTCCTTTGAACGCCTTAGGATCCTGTTTGTGGATTTCAGCTCTGCTTTTAACACCATCATCCCTGCTGCAGGACAAGCTCTCTCAGCTGAACGTGCTTGACTCCACCTGCAGGTGGATCACGGACAGGAAGCAGCACGTGAAGCTGGGAAAACATGTCTCTGACTCCAGGACCGTCAGCACCGGATACCCTCAAGGCTGCGTTCTTTCCCCTCTGCTCTTCTCCCTGTACACCAACAGCTGCACCTCCAGTCACCGGTCTGTCAAGCTCCTGAAGTTTGCGGATGACACAACCCTCATTGGGGTCATCTCAGGTGGGGATGAGTCCGCCTACAGGTGGGAAATTGACCATCTGGTGACCTGGTGTAACCAGAACAGTCTGGAGCTCAATGCTCTGAAGATCGTGGAGATGGTCGTGGATTTTAGAAAGAGCCCAGCCCCACCCTCCACCAGCATCCTATGTGACTCCCCAGTCACCACTGTGGACTCATTCCGCTTCCTGGGCACCATCATCTCCCAGGACCTCAAGTGGGAGCTGAACATCACCTCCTTCACCAAGAAGGCCCAGCAGACGATGTACTTCCTGCGGCAGCTGAAGAAGTTCAGCCTGCCAAAGACAATGATGGTGCACTTCTACACCGCCATCACTGAGTCCATCTTCACCTCCTCCATCACCATCTGGTACGCTGCTGCCACTGCCAGGGACAAAGGCAGGTTGCAGCATGTCATTCGCTCTACAGAGAAGGTGATTGGCTGCAATCTTCCTTCTCTTCTTGACCTGTACGCCTCGAGGACTCTGAGGCGAGCAGGAAAGATTGCAGCTGACTCCTCCCACCCCGGACACAAACTGATTCAGACTCTCCCCTCTGGCAGGAGGCTGCGGTCCATCAGGACCAAAACCTCGCGCCACAAAAACATTTTCTTCCCGTCTGCAGCTTGCCTCATTAACAAGGCCAGGGTCCCCCACTAACACTCCCCCCTTGCAAATGATACAAATGTCTCTGCACATGTAAATACTGTTTCATCTCATGTCGGGCACAGACCTGGCACGTCGCACATATTTGTTGTTGATTGTTGTCTTGTTGTTGTATATTTTTATGTTGTCAGTTTATATATTTATATGTACACAATATTCTCTTCCATTGCGTTACTTCTGCACGGTACAGACCCAGAATAGTGCGCATGTATATATCTGTAATGTTGTTCTTCCATTCCATATTTATATATTTCTACATTTATTTATGTTGACTGTATGTTTGTCTACGTGTAGCACCTTATCACCACAGCAAATTCCTCGTATGTATAAAACACTACTTGGCAATAAAGCTCCTTCTGATCCTTCTCATTCTGATTCTGAGCTGGTTTCAGGAAGTACCACAGCACTGAGACTGCCCTGCTTAAAGTCACCAATGACCTTTTAATGTCTGCTGATGATAGCATGTGCTCAGTCCTGGTACCCCTGGACCTTAGCGCTGCATTTGACACCACTGACCACAACATCATGTTAGACAGACTGAGGCACTGGGTGGGGATCTCTGGTACTGCCCTAGAATGGTTTTCATCCTACCTGTCAAATAGGAGTGCTGTGTGTCTGTAAACAACTATGTCTCTTCGTTCTGTCCAGTTAAATATGGTGTGCCTCAGGGGTCGGTCTTAGGACCCATTTTGTTTTCCTTGTATCTTCTTCCCCTTGGAAAAATTATCCATAAACATGGTATTTCTTTTCGTATTTATGCTGATGACAAACAAATGTACTTGCCCGTAAGATCCACAGACCCTGGAATGCTGAGTTCACTTAACAACTGCCTTTGTGAAGTTAAAAAATGGATAAATGGATGTAAAATAATTTACTCCAGCTGAACTCAGACAAAACAGAAATTCTGGTCTTCGGGTCCCAGCAGATGCCAAAACAAATACTGCCATCTGCTGGTTCCCTAGTAAATCACATTAAGCCTGTTGCAAAGAATCTTGGTGTTTGGTTTGATAGTAATTTAAATTTCAAGCAGCACACCACAAAGCTTATGCAATCATGTTTTTATCAGCTTAGAAATATAGCAAAAATTCGATCTATGTTAACTTTTAAGGACACCGAGACCATCTTACACACCTTTATTTCATCACGCCTGGATTACTGAAACAGCCTTTTCACTTGTTTAACCCAAAAATCTATTGATCGCCTCCAGACTGTCCAGAACTAAACTGCCAGGCTTTTAACCAGAACAAAGAAATATGACCACATTACTCCTATTTTAGCTTCATTACACTGGCTCCCAGTATGTTTTAGAATTGACTTTAAAATTCTATTGATTACTTTTAAAGCTCTTCATGGCCTCTCGCCTTGTTATATTTCTGACCTTTTAGTCCCATACACACCAGCACGTACCTTGAGATCCTCGGGCAGAGGTCTGTTGTCTGTTCCAGAGTCTCGACTGAAAACTAAAGGGGACAAAGCGTTTGCTGTCAGGGCCCCGAGGCTCTGGAACAGCCTGCCCAAGGAAATCAGGTCGGCAGAGTCAGTGAACTCTTTTAAGTCTCTTTTAAAACATACTTTTATAGGAGAGCCTTTCCTGATTTTATTTGACTTTATTGTATACCTTTTTATTTTATTCTATTTTATATATTTTATATTAATCTTAAACGTGTAGTTTAGTCTCTTCAATGTTTTCTTGCTTTTATCATGTATTGTTTTTGTGTTTAATTGTCGTTACACTTGTTAAAGCACTTTGTTACTTGTTTTTGGAAAGTGCTTTACAATATTATTATTATTATTATTATTATATCACACTGGAAACCAATCTAAAATGTCAGTGAAATAAATCATAGTCTTGACAACATACTGAGTGAAGTTTACAACTCAGTCCCTCCTTCAGCTGCTGCTGGTAGAGAGGAGGGCTGGTTTGTCTCAACCACCAGCTGAGTATAATGTGTCCTATTTTAATGTCCGTGGCAAACTAAGCTAAACAGTTACTAAAGACAGACAGCTTTCACTTTAGCTTGTTTTTAAAAATAAGCTATTAGCCGAAAAAGCGCTGTGCTTGTGTAAAACCAAAACACAGCTGCAGTGGATGAGAGACTGAGCACATTAAAACATCGCATTTAGCGTGTTTATGGTTAAACTGGTGTGTTAGTAAAGTATTGGCTTTTTACTTATTAAGTTTTTATTGCACCACGTAGCCTACTTACACTAACGACCGTAGTTGTCGTGAACGTCGGTGATGTCCACTGATCAGCTGGCTGACTTCGCTCCGTGTGCACGCGCGCGCGTGTGTGGACGCGCTCTGTAGAGACACGGAGGAACGGAGAGGCTGAGGGTCGGACGTGTTGAGCCTCGATCGGTACAGCGCATGTGAAACTCAAGAAAGATAAGAAGTAAACGATATAGCTCACTCTTTAGCTACTTCCATACACTATATATGTAGTTTACTTTTGTTGTCATATATATTAGATTATGTGCTGGGCCACATGGACGTTACTTCGGGCAGACATGGCCCAATTCAGTAGGGCTGTTGTAGACTTTTCGGTCAGAGGGAGGGCCAGTGCCCCTGTAACACAGACCTTGGACCTCCCATCCAAGGTCTGTGTTACTGGCCCCTGTTGGTTCCCCCCCAAACCTGCCACAATTCTCAGTTTTGTACTATAAATAACATTATTGCATTGAGGTAATCACACAAATGTAGTCACATTTGGAGATGGGAGATAACAATTATTCAAAATGGCCACATTATTTATGGGACTGATTGTGATGAAGTTAATACATACTGATTAATTTTAAAAATATAGTCTTTCCTTAACTGAGAGTTTCCAGTCTTTAAAGCTGCAGGGTGTTACTTGTAGTGACATACCCACAAGGATTGATCACCTGATTGCAGTTTTTCTCAAGTATACAAAGCATTTTAACGTCTTTTAAGTCATTGTTTTGTTTTTATGGCCTGCAGCTTTACAGTTGTGGTTCACTCTAGCTAGCTGATTTTCTTAGTATCGTTTTGAGCTACAACAGAAGAAGCTCTGAAATCCCTCTGTACACAACCTGCACAGCACCAAATGACAGACTCAGTGGCTGGCTAATGAACACAGTGGAGCATCATGGAGATCAAAACTGAACTTAAAAGAGAAGAGAAGAATATTAGGCTTACGTTTATTAGGTGGAGATACAAAAACAACTCCAAATGAATGCTAATGTAGCTCTGTGTCTGCAGAGCTGCTCACAAGTCTCTGAGCTAGAATCCAAGTCAGGTCTCCAGTCTGTTGTGGTTATAATGAGTGTTGTATCACTGGCTGCGTTCCATCCAGGCTGCTTATAACACTGCATAGCTATAAGGAATTATGTAACTTTAACCTGTTTTTTACTTACATAGCCCGACCATGTGCACTGCGAAAACTAATCACAGCAACAAATGACATTTTGATGTTTTAGGAAATACTCTTAGGCCAATTGCTTTCTTACTTATTTCCTGGCAATGACGTCTCAAAGATGAATCACAGAGATTCCTTAACGAGAGGTTGATTCTTACAGCAGCATCACTTAGCCCTTGTCAAACCCAGCAATACCACTGAGAGGAGAAAATATTGCTTCTCGTGATTGTTTTGTTTTGACTCTGTCTAACTCATAAGAGGCATGCAGTTTGGCATGCACATCCGTTGGCTTCTCTCTGTGGAGCAGACACGTATAAATCCTTTTACATGCAATCCTGCCAAACTAGCCTGTAGGCAGGCTTTGCATTTGAAATGTACAATTAGTTATCCCTGTTTGGTTTGAATGCAACATTTCTGAGACATTACGCCTTGGGGCAACACATGGAGAATGGCAGCAGTGACCCCATACATTGTACCTCCTTGTTGTTTGTTCTCTGTCTTGGCCCCTCTCTCTGTCTCGATCTTCCCTTTTTATTCTTATTTTCTCTCCCTTTTTTATAATATCCTGAGATGAACTGGAAAGTGTGAGTCGTCACCTGAAGGGGGGATGAGGTGCATCTGCAGCTGTGTCTTTATGGATGCTTCATTCACACCAGTATGTGTTTTGGCAGGAGCATAAACATGCTCCCTGAGCTTCCTGGTCAGGGTTGAGGGAGTAGATGAGATAAACTGAGGTACTTCATCTAATCAGCAGGGCCAGCAGCGCGCTGTACAGCCAGCTGTTGGCCAGTAGCGGGTGGGGCAAAAATCTGCTTGTACAACCTGCTTCTATCACTGACCCCTAGCGTGCCCCCTCGCTGTGCCTAATCTGGAAACACATTAATACAGGCAGGGCTGACTCACAACGAGGCTGTTAGTGGAGGTCTTTTAATCTTGCTAAGTGTTCTGCTGGCAAATCGAGAGCTTTTTTGTGAACTCCCTATGAAGGATTAAAATGTAGTTCAACATGCCTAATGCTTGTGTTAAAAAGATGCATTTTTAGCCCTGCGTTTGTGATCATTTTTTTTTTGTGAGTTTCCATTTTCTACATCCTCCTACAAGGCCTGAAGATTTTGGTAAAGCTGCATGGAAATTCCCCAGAGAATCATGTTTGATAACATTTTTACTGCCAATAGCCAGTCTTTTCTACCAAGGCCAGAAGAGCCTTGGTAAGGTCAGTAGGAGCCACCTACACATCTCTGACAAGCACACAAATGTTTTGTGTGATGTCTGTTACTATCTTATTAATTAAGGGAAATTCTGAGAATGGACCTGAACTTTCTGTGGGGTCATCTTTTGTCACTCAGCTTAGAAAATAACACCCCACTTCTGACTACATGCTAAACACAAGAAGCGTAGAAGCGTGTGGTTTCTACCAAAACGCTGCTGTAGTAGGGAAGCAACATAAAACTATGATCTGTATCTGTTTATTTCGCAAAAATGTCTGCGTGTGCAAGGCTTATACCAGAAATAGTTAGATTGCTCAATTTTTTGTGTTCAGTTATTTTGGAAAATAGAATGGAATGTTTTAAGATAGATCAGAAATGCACTGAGCCTTATGAATAATATTTCTTTAAAAAATGGAGTTAGTGAATGAAATGTGATGAAAAACTAGAGTACTATTGGCAATAATTTGAAGGGCTTTCATGGTCTTTTTTCATGCTCTTTTGAGATGGCCCCTAACTAACGGCCGAATATTACTGCAAAGATTTGGGGGCTGATCATATCTGTTCATATCTGAATAATGTATTTATAGTTTTACACCCATATGGTGTAGAGCAACTGCCTTCTGCAAGTCTAAATGGTACAGACTAAACATTATTATGCAATTTTGTCATGATTTTACATTCTAGAAATGTCTGACAGTAAGTGTTCCCCTCATCCTAAGTGCTTGTGATGACTGACCTCAAGCAGGTATAAAGTATTATTTTCTTTTTTGTTTTCAGTTCCGTGATGAAAACTACAGGGCCATTGTTTCGTGCCTCATTTTCGACACCCCTCATACTCACCAAAGTATGAAAGTAACCTTTAGTGCTTAACTGGATCGCCTCCATGCTTTCTGCTCACATTTCCTCAAGGATACTTAGCGCATTCATGGCCTCTTATCTCCATGGAAAAAACACATCAGGGAGGAAATGAAGCCCACTGACAGTAAAAAAAACGAGAAGCATGTCCTATATTTCTTATCAACAGGCGACAATGGGCAGAGTCAATGAACAAATCCTAAACTGCTTCAATATGAGCAGCAGTGAAGCTCTTCAGCTCAGATTCTAGTGTGTCTGACTGACTGAGCAGCAGATATTAAACATTATTGAATCTTTGCAAAGACCTGGACTGCGGGGTTTTGAAATTTGATATAGCTGATGAAAGCTGCGCAGAAAATTGGGGGGGAAGTGCTTCAAATGTTTCAAATCTCTGGGTTGAAATGAATCTGGTTTTATCAGGTCACCGAAGCCTTTCCATGGCAATCAGAGAAAAAGGCCTTGAACTGAAATCAAAGCATCAAAGAGGATCACAGAGCCTCAACAAGAGCAGAACTTTAAAATACATTTCATTAAGCTGATTCATATCTAAAATAATCTTGACAAAATGGAACTTAAACTTAGCATATAGCATGATTCTAAGGGGAAAATACCATCGCTTTTATATACTGTTGTAAGAAATTGGGGGAAAGGGAAGTGAGTGAGAGAAATACTCTATAATTGGTCTGAAGTTGAAAGGAAGCCAGTCCAGAAGCAAGCACATACGTTGTTTTAATGAATCAGATGTGATGAAAGGCAAGCACATTTTCAAAGACATACATATTTTAATTGGTGTTTTCAGAAGGAGCTTTCATCTCCTCCTTTCCGTATTCATGTTCTTTCAGTAGGGTGGCATAAAGATATTTCACAAGGTGTGTAGTGTTGACAATAACCCTATGATAAACCCCTATGATATCCCTTATGATAATTTTTTTTTGACATCTGCTTAAGTAGATGATGGTTTTTGACTTTATTTTCGTTGTGTATCCAGCAGAAGTGAAAGAAATAAAGTCAAAAGTGTCCTTTAAACATCAATGCTGATGTCAATGTGCATGTAAGAAAAAAAAGGAATACCATTAAGCTTCCATGCAATTTCTGTCAAAAATTGTTCCCTGAACACATGTAATTTGGCCTCAATTATTGTCTTTTTACTCGGCCTTTCAATATAGTAACTGCCATTTCTCTATTCACTCAAATGCCAAAGCTGATAAAGGTGCCATTGGAGCAGCAGTAATGGAAGAAAAAGATTCATTTTCATCACTTTCTAAAAAAGCTTGAGGAAAACATTCAGCAGTTGCTTGTGAAGTGTGAATACTATAATGTCAAAGTTCAAAATAAATGTAACTGGTCATACTAATATCTTCTTTAAAAACTAAGATGTGTGTTGTATATTGCGGTCTAATTAGGCATTAGTTTGCAATTACTGCACCTTGTTCGAGGGGGGGAGGTTTTGAGTGAGCAGCAAAACATAATGATTTTCACAATTTTTTAAGCCAATGAAAAACATTGTTTCCTTTTCAATTCCTTTGTTGGTAAACATTTAATTTAGCTGAAAGAGGATGATTCTTCCTTATTTCCAAAAGGTGGGAGCTGTGCAAAGATTTTCTGGGGCTGCATATGTATGTGACACATTGACATGCACACACACAAATGCAAACATATGTTGTACTCCTGTTACACTCTTGGGCTCTTTACTACAAATGGAATTTCACACAGCTTCTACCCCCAAATCAATATGCCTCCTTCGAATATCTTGCTGTCTTGGTGTCTCTGTGATTGTCATATGCCGTCCACAAGGACATGTGGGTAACTTTTTGGATGAGCTAGACACACTGTTGTCTTTAATCCCAGAGCATGACTGTCCGTTTCTTGTCCTCGGTGACGTGAACATTCACTTAGACCTTTGATCTAACACGGGTTCTCAGCCCCCCAACCCACAAAGCTGGCAAGATGCTTGACCTTGTTCTTGTCTGAAACTGTGCCACAGAGTGCCTAACACAGTCACACCTCCGACGTCGGAAACTATCTACTACTAAATCCCCCTCCACCTTCACCACCCATAAACTTGTCTGCTGATACCTTTGCTGCCTTCTTCACAGGCAAAGTGGTGGCTATATCAAGCCAATTCTCTAAATCACTCAAAATCAACCATTCTATTCCCGCCCTGGTAAGCTCCCACTGTGTGAACACGTCACAGGAATACCATGTAGCAGTGCTTATCCATGTCTCCCTCCAACTACCTCGGTAAATGGCGCAAAAGGCTCAACACCAAGGCTAACATCTTTTCCTCTGTCCTTCCGGGCCAATGGCACTTCATTCTCCTCGTTTACTCCACTCACGGAGAGCGAAGTATCAGAACTCCTGACCCATAGCGTCCCACTACATGCCCAGTGGACCCGATTCCTACTAATCTCCTCAAAGCCATATCTCCTACCGTGGTCCCAGCAATCTTTCACGTGATAAATACTTCTCTGGCTTCAGGAACCTTGCCAACCACTTTCAAAAGGGCTGAGGTTACACCCTTGCTCAAAAAGTCCTCACTCGACCCAACTCAAGTTGAGAACCATCGGCCAGTTTCTCTCTCTCTACCTTTTTTTATCTAAAACTATCGAATGGGCAGTCTTCAAATAGATCTCAGAATTCCTCTCACGGAATGGCCTCCTAGATGCACATCAGTCTGGTTTTAAGAGTGGCCACTCTATTGAAATGGCTCTTTTGTCTCTAACAGAAGCCCTAAGGTCAGCTAAAGCTGCAGTCCAATCCTCGGTTCTTATCCTGCTTGACCGATCAGCTGTCTTTGACACAGTCAATCACAGGATCCTGCTATCCGCACTCTCAGCAATGGGAATCTCGTGTAAAGCACTCCTGTGGTTTGAATCATACCTCTTGGGGCATTCCTACAATGTTTGTGGCAAGGACAATTATCCTCCTCCCACTGCCTCTCCACAGGGGTATCCCAAGGCTCAGTACTAGGGCCTCTTGTCTTCTCAATTTACACCACCTCACTGGGGTCGATCATTCACTCACACGGCTTCTCTTACCACTGCTATGCATACGATACGCTCTACCTATCCTTCCCTCCTGTCTCTCGTACATATCTGCATGAATGACGGCTTGCCACCTTCAACTAAACCTCTCTAAGACTAAGAATTCTTGGTCATTCCAGCCAAGCAATCTATCCACCATAACATCAAACTAATTGACTCCTCAACCATCACTCCAACCAGGGTGGTGAGAAACTTGGGTGTCATGATGACCAGCTGTCCTCTTCACACCATGTTGCTGCTGTCTCTCGGTCATGCTGCTTTGCTTTATACAACATCAGAAAAATCAGGCCCTACCTCACTCAGTATGTCACCCAGCTTCTGGTACAGGCCATGGTTATCTCTCGCCTCGACTATTGCAATGCCCTCCTAGCACATCTCCTGAATCAGATTCAAGTCAGTAATGCTTGCATACAGAGTGACTACTGGGTCTGCACCCATCTACCTAAACTCCATAATACAAGTTTACGTTCCTTCTCAGCCACTACGCTCCTCCAACGAACGCCGCCTGGCTCTGCCATCCCTTCACACAAAGCAATCCCAGTCCCGGCTGTTCGTATCTGTGACACCACGATGGTGGAACAAGCTACCACATGCCATCAGAGCAGGGGTGTCCCTCTCTAACTTCAAGAAGCTCTTGAAAATCTCGTGCTGTATTTGATCAACTCTGTTGATCCTTGTATGTTGTTCCTCAAATGTAAGTCGCTTTGGATAAAAGTGTCTGCCAAATGAGTAACTGTAATGTTGTATGTAGTTATGGTATACAGTAGATACACATGTCATAGCATTGCATAAAATACCTGATCACTTCTTTATTAAAGAAGGGGTGGTGATGGAGCAGTGGATATGACGCATGCCTTTGGTGTGAGACCCAGGTTCAAATCCACTGATCTTAAGACCACTTTTTGATGGTCTTGGTTTCATCTCGGACTCGAACGCATTTGCACTGGGTCTTGTCTCGGTCTCGGACATTGAGGAATCAGAATTTTTTTTCAAGACCAGTCAAGACCACAACTTTGGGAATATCAATAAATTGCTTTTGCATTGTCTGATTTGTTAACATCCTAACTTTCATTGGATGGAAGATGTATTGCTTCACATGCAACCAGTAACCCTAATTAAAAATGTGGTGTTACCGTTAACGACTGTCCCCACAATGGTAAGCATGGAAAAGGAGTGTTGAAAAAACTTGTGTATGTGGATTTCAGCTCTTAGTGTTTGTATGTTGGTGTTTTTATGAGAATGTGGATCTTTCAGATCACTTTGAGAAGTACCTATGATCTCGTTCCACATTTTATTGTGTGTCATGTAATGTGGGGAACTGGTCTTGGTCTTGACTCGGTCTTGCCCTCCCTCGGTCTTGGTCTCGACTTGGTCTCGCCCTCCCTTGGTCTTGGTCTCAGCCCCTAAAAGTCTTGGTCTTGTCTTGGTCTCGGTTTGGGTGGTATTGACTACAACACTATCCACTGAGAAACCACTGTGTCCCTGAGCAATACACTTGACCCCTAGTTGCTCCAGAGGCATGTGACCTCTGACATGTATAGCAATTGTAAGTTGCTTTGGATAAAAGCGTCAGCAAAATGAATAAAATGTAATTAAAGTTTACTCCTAAGAGTTGTAGTTATGATTGTTGAATGTGTGTTTAAATGTGCTTTACTAGCACATGCATTGGTGGAAGCACCACAGATTTCAACTGACTGTAGATAGCAGTAATACATATTAATTTATAGTATTATGTCATAAAATGCAACAATAAATGAGGGTGGGATACACAGAAATACACCAGAAAACCTACATATTTGGGTTGCAACATCCAGTAGAAGAGATGTACACACATGTAGATATGCTTTATATGTGGATGAAGAATTAAGAAAATTACTTCATCTTAAGGTTAACAACTCCAGGCTGCATGTCGAAGTGTCCTGGGGCAAGACACTGAACCCCGAATTTGCCCCTGGTGGCTGTTCCGCCAGTGTATGAATCTGTATGAATGTTAAAAAAAAAAAAAAAGGTTAACAACGCCGATTGGTTGCATCAACATAGATTTCAAGTTTCAAGTATTAATACCTTTATTAACAGTATTTTAATATATGACTTATAATTACAGCTATTTCCAGTGCCTTCAAACAAGAAAACATCTGCACCAGCATCTGAACGGAAATATCTAGACAGATAAATAAATGTGTTTGTGTGAATTTCACTGCTTGGTTGATCTACTCAGTGGGTGCAGGCTAAGGTCGCCTTTGCTAACGTTGCACATTCTCCCCACCTCACCCCATTTGTTTCTGACAGATTGACACAAGGGTATGTATGTGTGTCAAGCTGTGCCAGGGGGCTGAGGCGGAGGTGTTGATCAGTGAACTGAAGCTCTGTGACTCATCTCTTGATTATGACTAGCTTCGCTGAACAGCTTACAGTGACTGTGCCCTAACATCCAGAGATAGATATCATCAGAGGTGAGTCCCCATCTAATCCCAGACACTGCTAGGTTAGTAGCGGTAATGATTATTTACATATACTTGACATTGAGAGTTTATTACTAAAAAAAGTATTTTCTGATAAAATGAAGTTAAAAGAAAAGAAGGTTAATACTTACATAAATTTATATATCATGGACAAACATGCATAATTTAGCAGAATTTGCTTTGCTGATCAGTTGTGGCTTATATATGAATTTGTTTTCCACAGATGCATTGTGCATCTAAAATTGCACACCATCTTGTCAGAGTCATAACGCAATCAACCCAGTACACAGTTGTTATATACAGTAGATACTGCTGAAGTCTTTTAAATTAAATGACAAAATATACCATTTGTTACCGACTTCCTTTACTTTTACACAATTAAATGTTTTCTGACATGACATGTTGGGTTAAAGGTGTGTTTAGGTACAAACAACTTTGTTAGGGTTAGGAAACAACTGCAGCCATGGTGAAGAAAGCTGTGATCTCCCGGAGGAGGTCACACCCTCCTTCTGCACACTTTGTGGCTCTATAACGTCAGGCTACCTCCTCCTTGCTCTTGACAGTGAAGACTCAAAAACAGCCCTGTGTTAAACAACACAAAAGGCTGTGTTGTTGGAGTTTCAGGAAGTCCAGTTTGAGTAACGGACAAGTCACCAATAATAAAAATATCGTTTGGTACGGGTGTCATGAGATCTCGTTCCACGAGAACCTAAACCTGACAATATTTCTTGACCACGTGAAAAGCTGTCTCATGATATTGGCTTGACATGGTGTGAGAATTAAATTTTTTTATTGTTTTTGTGGCAGCATTTTGGGTACCCGGTGGAAACAATAAACAGCGACAGAGTGACAGACAAGACCAGAACAATATGTAAACCAGTGTGTCCCACAGAGACTTTACTTGGGTGGGCATTGCCGGCTGCCCAGGTATATTTGCCAACCCATTTTAGCATTTTGCAGAGAAACTGAGAGAGAGAAGTTACCTGGTATTACATAATAGGACACAGACACGGTGTATATATACAAGCATGGACCAGGTAAAGCAACACTGAACAGTTAACACACCAGTGCAGATGTAATTCGGTACCACATTCGTTTTGATAGGCTACTTCATTAACAATTTGAGATGACTAGTCGGGTAGGGTCAAATCGTATGCGGAACATAAGCATGCACGACTTTCTTTGTTGTCAATGTAGGTTAGCAAGGTGTCCATTACTCGCTTCTCTCTCTCATTGACAACGGACCCATCTGTGAACAGCCTCTCCTCTTCATTCACATAGAGGTCGCACACCTCTGGAGCAACTAGGGGTAAACTGGCTTGCTCAGGGACACATTGGTGGATGTTTCACAGTGGGTAGTTGAACCCGAGTCTCCATAACCCTTATCCACTGCACCATCACCACCCTTATCATGCACATCACAGCTGGGTTACGCTATAAATAAAATAAAGGAAGTGTCTCTCTTGCAATTATCTTTATGAAATTATTTTTGCTTGCTCTGTGCCAACCAACCCAGTCCTTTTACAAACAGTTGAAATATGGAGTTTTGTAGTAGCCTGTTGTGCATGCCAAAAAGACAGATTATAGCTCAATTAGTCCTCATTACCAGTTGAAATACATTTAAATAGCCAATACAGCCCATATAGCCTATAGAGTTGCCAAAAAACTGATTCCACCTCACTACCTGAATTGATTTAAGTTATGAGTGTTATATTTGAGTTATGGCTGATTATAGCTCACCCAGTCCTATCAACCTGTTGAAATACCTTTAAAGGGCTAATACAACCAGTAACAAGTAGTTTTCCAAAAGTCTGTCTGGTCAGTTCCTGTCTGGTCAGTTCACACTGAACAGTTCCTGTCAGTTGGTTTTCTGAACATTCAAAAGACTAAAACCAAAGCTGTGTCTCAATTCAGGGACCGCATCCTTCGAAGGGCATGGCCTTCACGGCCTACGAAGGCATACGGCCGCAAAAGGCCGAACCAACCGTTGTTAAATGAGACGGCCTGGTCTGCGGAGGACTGTCTATTGCGTCATTAACTGACCCCGCCCTTACTCATGCGTGCGGAAGCCGTCTTTTTTACTTTTTAAAGCAGTGTGGAAAGTCCGTTTTTATCTCTGGTCTCATTCCCACAGTTGGTCCCGGTGCTGTCCGCTTCAGTAGACTCCTTGGCCTGCAGGGCTCGTGGTGTGTGTTATGTCGATAACTTTAATATTTTCTGGCAAAGAATGTCTCTTTTTAAGACAGACGGACTTCACCCAAACAAACGGGGCTCAGAAATGTTAGCTTCTCACACACAGCATGTGGTGCGGTCCTCCCCTCAGGACTTACGTGAATGACTAATCATTCATGCAGCACACCTGGAAACACCACCGTTCACTGAACAGAACTCTGCCTCACTGCCCCTAACAACTGTCTCCACCTGCTGGCATGTAAAGCCGTCTGCTCCCAGTGCTGTTCCAAAGACTTCTATTCCTGTCATCATCACGCATAGACCAGTAAACCGAAATGTGCACATCCCACACAGCAATCATAGTAATCTTATAAGGATTAGGACAACTGCACCAGCTCCAGCACCCAAAACAATCTCATTTAAAATGGCTCTCTTCAATGTGAGATCACTTTCAAGTAAGACTTTTATCTTAAATGATTTTATCTGGTCTGCATATCTAGATTTTATGTTTTTAACTGAATCATGGTTGCAAATGAATGACTATAGCCAGCTAGCTGAACTGGGTCCGCGTCAATATGATTGTTTTAGTCAACCGAGGGTTAGTGGTCGTGGTGGTGGGCTAGTGAGCGTGTATAGGAAAAATGTCATCAAGTACGTGATGAATTTAACTCCTTTGAAGTTCTCACTCTTAAAGTTGGAGGGCTGCAACCTATCATATTTGTTATAATTTATTGCCCCCCAAAACCGCCTGGAGGATTTTTATCAGAACTTCCTGAATTTTTATCTACTCTGGTTTTAAATTATGACAGAATTGTTCTTTGTGGCGATTTTAATATTCATGTTGATGACCCCAACAATGTTAATGCAACTGACTTTTTAAATATGGCCACTTCTTTTAACTTCAAACAACATGTCAAAGGGCAAACAAATAACCGTGGTCATACACTGGACATGATTTTTACCCTGGGTGTCAGCATTTCCTCTGTGGAATTAGTGGACATGACCATATCTGACCACAGATGTATTGTTTTTAGCTGCGACTCATTCCGCCTCACCAAGCTCCGTGTGTTCTCGCATCTTTAATGAACAAAGTGTTTCAAAGTTTTGCACATTATTTCAGAGCCAAAGCAAACACCTGTCTGAGCGCAGATGGAAAAAATCCAGTCTCCAAGTCCATTACCTCAGTCTGAAGGATTTATTAATTAACTACAATAACATGGTTAAGGATGCGAGAACACACTATTTTTCTGAACTCATTACTAAACATAAACACAATCCCAAGTTTCTGTTTAAGACTGTGGATCAGCTGGTAAACCCAGCCCCTCCTTGTGCCTCAGCTGGAAGTAATGATGACTGTGAATTGTTTTTATCTTATTTTACCAATAAGGTGGTGTCAATCAGAGCCTCTATTACCCCCACGGACTCTTACTCAGAGGTCCCTCACCAGCAACAAGAGTTGCAGTTTTATCCCATCTACTTGTCTGAGCTTTTAAAAACCTGGAGTCCTGGTACTCCTGGACCTTAGTGCTGCTTTTGACACCATTGATCACAACATCATGTTAGACAGACTGAGGCACTGGGTGGGGATCTCTGGTACTGCCCTAGAATGGTTTTAATCCTACCTGTCAAATAGGAAGTTTTGCGTGTCTGTAAACAACTATGTCTCTTCATTCTGTCCAGTTAATTATGGTGTGCCTCAGGGGTCGGTCTTAGGACCCATTTTGTTTTCTTTGTATCTGCTTCCCCTTGGACATATTATCCATAAACATGGTATTTCTTTTCATATTTATGCTGATGACACACAAATGTACTTGCCCATCAGATCTATAGTCCCTGGAATGAGTTCACTTACCGACTGCCTTTGTGAAGTTAAAAAATGGATGTCAAATAATTTCCTCCAGCTGAACTCAGACAAAACAGAAATCCTGGTCATCGGGTCCCAGCAGATGGCAGTATTTGTTTTGCCATCTGCTGGTTTCGTAGTAAATCACATTAAGCCTGTTGCAAAGAAATTTTGAGCAGCACACCACAAAGCTTGTTCAATCATATTTTTATCAGCTTAGAAATATAGCAAAAATTCGATCTATGTTAACTTTTAAAGACACCAAGACCATTTTACACGCCTTCATCTCATCACGCCTGGATTATTGCAACAGCCTTTTCACTTGTTTAACCCAAAAATCTATTGATTGAATCCAGACTGTCCAGTACTCAGCTGCCAGGCTTTTAACCAGAACAAAGAAATATGACCACATCACCCCTATTTTAGCTTCATTACACTGGCTCCCAGTATGTTTTAGAATTGACTTTAAAATCACTTTTAAAGCTCTTCATGGCCTCTCGCCTTGTTATATTTCTGACCTTTTAGTCCCATACACACCAGCATGTACCTTGAGATCCTCGGGCAGAGGTCTGTTGTCTGTTCCAGAGTCTCGACTGAAACTAAAGCGGACAAAGCGTTTGCTGTTAGGGCCCCGAGGCTCTGGAACAGCCTGCCCGAGGAACTCAGGTCGGCTGAGTCAGTGAACTCTTTTAAGTCCCTTCTTAAAACATACTTTTATAGGGGAGCCTTTCCCGATCTTATTTGACTTTATTTTATCCCGTTTATTAAACGTGCTTAAACGTGTATTTTAGTCTTTTCAATGTTTTCATGCTTTTATCTTGTATTGTTTCTGTATTATTGTTTTTTGGGTATTATTGTCTTTACACTTGTTAAAGCACTTTGTAACTTGTTTTTGAAAAGTGCTCTACAAATAAAGATTATTATTAGTATTATTATTATTATTATTATTATTATTATTATTACGTGGGCTGGCCTAGGTTGGTCCATGACTCCAGAGTGCTCCGCTGCTGTACAGGAGTTCACTCTACCCTCCTCGAGGGCATTTCATCCTTGCAGACGGAGGGTACCCATGCCTACAACACCCACTCCCATCATCACTCCCTACAAGAGGCCAATACAAGGTGTGAAGTAGAATTAAAATGTTGAAATATGCAATAACCTACAAGAAATAGAAATACTCCCTCTTCTCCACACACAGCCTCCAGTTACACTGTCATTCTCTGGGAAACACTGTAAACAACAATGCAACTTTTAAAATGCACCTGCATTGTTTTGCATTTTGTGACTATTCATATATTTCGTCAAGATTTCTTGAAAATAGTGTTCTCATGAACCCAATCTGGTATATCACTTTTATCCAAAGCGACTTACGTAGTAAGTCATTATGAACATAGTATCATTCTAAAAGCATAGTATTCTTCCAAAAATAAAAAACAAACATAAAAAAGAAGTGATCAAATCCAAATCCACGTCTTCTCCTCTATCTTTTCATACAGACATACAGCTGTGGGTTAAAACCTCCTGGACATATTCGATCCATACTATAAAACCAACTCAAATCCCAAATGCATATGGCATTTCTGAGTAGCCTGACTTTATTTGAAATAGGGAAAGGGAGTAAAAACAAAGCCCACCTATGCTTATATATTTTCCCATCTTCACTTAGTTCCTTCCATCTTGATTATGACATAAATCTGACATGGAAATGATACTGTGAGCAACGTGTGTTAATTTAACATGGCAAAAAATCTCTTTGAAGCAGCCTGTTGACCATAGAACAGCTTACCCACCACTATGACCACCTTTCCTTTTATTTAGTAATGCCGCATGTTGGTAATGTTCCATCATTTATCATTAGGAAACATGAATCAGTGTAAAGCTCCACTGTTCCTTTCCCACTGCAAAATAATCACAGAAAACCTGACTGTTATAATGAAGGTATGATTTTTAATAGACAATATGCTATAGCTTCATGCTGTGCTAAGTACAAATTAATTCTTTCCAAGTCTATTAACCAGTGTGAGACTAAGCTTCCTGCCAGGCTAACTCTATAGTTAAATTTAGTTTTGACACTAATTTGACTGACTTTGCTATTGCGGGTCTCCAGAGTGAAAACGTGTAGGTCCTTAGATGGGATTTTAAAGTTATGAAAGTTGTGTTGATGCTTGTGTATGCTCAGTGTTGGGCAGTAACTAGTTACATGTAGTTTAGTTACATAAGTTAATTACAAAATAATTGTAACTGTAATCCATTACAGCTACTAGGAAAAAATGTTACTTATGATAATGTCATGACTACATTGTGAATTACGTCTCAATATTTTCTGTAAGACGCTAGGCTATATGTTGAATAATATTCATTTTGTTCCCCTTCCATTTCAATCCACAGCCAAGAAGACACAACAAGATTGATTCTATTCTGATGGTTTTGATTGGTTCTCATGTTTGAATTTGCAGCGTCACTTGTCAGCGAGTTAACTTTCCTCTCAAGCTGTCTTTTGAAAATGGTTAACAGTTGAAAACATTAATTAGAAATTTAGAAAAGTAATTAAATTTAATAAGTGACATTACTGTGATAAAGTAATTGAAATAGTTACACTGTTACATTTAAAATTTTTTGGTAACCCATTAAATTTCCATGGTAACCTTTCCAACACTGCATGCTTATGTTTGACAGACTTTTTCCAGAGGACAGCTCCTTTGCCAATGATTCTTGTCAATGATCTTTTTTTACTTTATTGGATGGGTTAAATACAGGACTTTTACCCAGGAAACCAAGGTTAGTTTCCTGTGCGAAATGAAAAGTCAACACTGACTTCATTTTAACATAACTTCCATCCATTGTTAACCAACAATGAGAGAACTCACGCAGAACATGCAAACTCCACACAGAAAGGCCAGGGCAACTGGGGTTTGAACCTAACCACTGCACCACGATGCCGCCCTTAACTTATGTTGCATTAATTACATAGCTATGTATTTCAACTCAAATCTTGAGCTAAGTTTTGGTGCCTAAACTGTGACATTCAAAGGTCACCTGACTATGATGAAAGGTTTCTCAGTCAGCTTAATTTTGAAAACCAAAATTGCAAAATTGATGCTAGAGGGGTCCACTGACCATGCTGACAAATATGACAATAGGAAGGAGAATGTGTTGAAATTACATAAAGATTCCAATTAACACAGCTTCTTTTCTGTTAAATCATCTTTGATTGCAGCTAAATCTACCACCATAGCTAGTTTTATTTCTTTTTCTGTAATTCAGTGTTAAAACTTAATTTTCTGCCTTATTATAACAGAAAAACAGTTAACTGTAACTTTTAAGCAATATTATTGAGAAGAATAGAGCAGACGTTTCAGGAATGCGTCCGAAACAGATTAAGCAGTGAGCCATGGTATTGCTTGTTCCTCTGCTGTTACGGTGGCTCTCAGGTGTTGATTCTGTTTCTGCCTTCTTGCTTGAGTGCCTTTTCTTACCTTGTTTACTATCATCATCTGCTGTGCTAGATAATGATCTTCAGTGTCCACACACAGACCCTCTGCCTTATCAACTGGTAAAGGCTCAGCTCTTTGCTCCTTGCCCAGCATGCTCCAGGACCACTGGAAAACAACACAAACTCAGTCACTCTGCTGAATTCACACTGTCAAGCTGACAGGTTTTTAAATTATCATTAATTTTTATTTATTTTACTTGCATTTTTCCTATAAGAAATGTGCAAACATTTCAGACCACCGTTGGTCTGTATCAGTATATTTATCAGTACAAATGCATGACTTCCATTAAAGTAACTAATAAATCCTGTACCCACCGTAGAAGTAGTAGTTTCCAGTGCAAAATGATATTTTGCATAGTAAATATGTGCAGATCTTGATGTGCACTACAGATCAGAACACCTGGGGCCAGATGTATAAACAGTACATAATAGATATTGTACTAAGCAAGAATTAGAAAAATTTTGGCAATGGACATAAATATTGTCATCAAATGTATTTTTCAGAATATCAAGGTTTTTGTCTGAGATTGCACCTCCCACATATAAACTTACAAAGAACGTGGTAAGAATATGACCGCTAAAAACATATTGATTACCTTACTGACGTTTAATGATGATTAGGTATCACTGCCAGTGATAGTTGACTGATGGTTTATAGGTAAATTACAGTATACATTATTGATGATATGGGTGCTATAAATAATCACAGCCATGCGTAGTGATCATGTTTAATGATGGCTGCTAAATAAATTGCCAATTCAACACTGACAGTTGTGGAAATGTTTCCTTTTTCTTGCCATTTACTTTTGTTTAATGGTCTAAATTCTAGTGGACCTGAAATATAAGAAACAGATCTGCAAAGTAAGGTATTTCTATGTCCAATTCTGGCCAACTGAAAGAGTGGAGGTTTGTGCATGTGTGCCCAGATTTAGATTTATGAAACAGAACCATTTGTACATGATGCTTTATAAATATGAAGAAAATACTGCATATTCATATTACTATATTTGTGTGTGTGAGTTTTACTCGTGAACCTACAAAAAGAGGTGTATACATCGTGAAAGGAATATGCGAAGAGTGCAGAGAGGTCTCATTGTGTAGGGTCTGTGAACAATTCAGGTGTCTCTTTAGTATGTGCACAGCATAGAGACCAGCTGTGTAACCAGATAGCGTAACTCCGTGTCACTGACATAAAGTGATAGTTGCAGGGATTTCCTCTCACCTTCCACCCTCGCACTCCTAAGAGGCAGATGGACTGTTTTGACAGGTGGTACTTTTGAGAGAATTTTGCCACACAGAGAGCTGGAGACTGACAATCGTGTGGGGTAGTCTCACTCTGGTCTGTACTGAAGCTGTCAGTCTTCCTCTCAAGAATAAAGACCAAGCATGGCCACTTAAACTGAATGAAATAGACTGCAGAGGCCATTGACAGACAAGATAAAGCAGGAGCCAAGCCTTGTACTCTCTGAGAATCTACATATTTACTTTGTCTTTCATATCCAACCTGCTGCGGTGTTAAAAGCACAATGACACCAATGCAGACTAAGTGTGGCACTCAATTTCCTTCAAAGGAGATCAAGAAAGATTCATTGAGGCACATCCATTGAAGTGACATCCCGCATCGCTAGGACAATAGGACAGTTTAGTACTTTATCTCCTCGTGAGCGCTGCGGACAGTGAACCATGGATAATACCTACCTTGGGGAGCTGCATTTAGTGCCAGAGGTCATAGGTATTTGATATACCGTTTTTTAGACAAGGCTCTCAAACACTGTATTTGAATGGTGTGTGAAAGTTCCCTGGATCATGTTTTGTACATGATTAACTACTGACAGTCACCACAGTGGTGAGCAGGCTGCATACAGAAGATGTTCCACTGAATTTAGCAAGGGCCACTTATTCTTGTGCAAGACAATTATTCAAACAAATCTGTGCATTTATTATTTAATTGCTGTTACCTTGTAACAACAGTTTTAGTGATTTTAGTGATTATTTTTTATATTGTTTTTAGTAGTAGTCCTTAATGACAAAATAGGTTGTCAGTTCCTTCACAAATTACCCATATGAGTGTACCAAAAAGGAACTCAAATGAGCAAGTAATCATCTTCCACCTCAATGCTTAAAGATGCCCAGTATCCCTATGTCCATACTAAAAAATTCTGCACCTCTTGATTTAGGCCCAGTGTTCAGTGCCAATGCTGCAAGAAATGTTTATGACAAAATAGGTTGATTGTCAATGACTCCCAAAACGATACATATGACCGTTAGAAAATACCAGTCCAGCTGATGGATGTGTAAAGAGAACTGGATAGAGCGTTGGATCATCCTTATGAAAGCTGTGGCGCATAAAGCCAAAAAAGTTTGACATCCAGGTATACAATTACCATTCCTTTAACCCTGCCTTATAGAGCAAGCGCACCAGTGACTTCAGCCGGCCCTCTTCTGGTTTAGCCCTCTGCTAACTTGAATGGTTTAATTCTGCGGCTCTTCTAGACTTTCCAAATATTATTAGACCGAATGGATCAAATTCTGAAATGAAATGAGTCATGGGTTGTGTTTTTTTTTATTTTTTTTATACAGTCTATGGTTGTGACACTCAAAAAAATTTATCAGGTTTTACAACCTCTTCTTTCACAATTGAAATCTATGGGAAAATGTATGTTGGGGTCACTGCATGATGGACCCGGAAGCTGTAATTTCATGATTTGGCCACAATATCAAATTGGTTTCAAAGCACAGCACACTTCCTGGGGACTTGGTCCAGCTACAGGCGTACCAAACGTCCACAGTATATTTCGTAAGTCAAATGACTTTTAAACACATGGTAAACATTGTGAAACGTTTAGTTAGGTTTAGGCAACAAAACTACTTGGTTAGATTTAGGAAAAGATTGCTGGTTCATTTGTGATAATCCTAACCTTAATCATACTATACATGTGCAGATCTAGAATTTTATAAACATTGGCATTGGATGTATTCCTGGATCTTGCAGGATTGTCCAGCTTCAACATTTTTGTCTGGCTTCAGTTAAAGGTACATGGTTTCATATATCCTAGGTCTTATTTTTGTAGTTTATGCCATAATTCCTATTGGTAATGATAAGACTGTATTCATCAAGTAAATTGCTGAGATCTGGAGACAAATTTTGAAGGAGCAAGAACCTTAAGGCACATTATAACTTGGATGGACAATAAAACACTAACAACATTGTTGACACTAAAAACACTTTTTCAATAACAATATGACAAATGTTCAATAAATATTCAATAAATGTTTTATTCACTTGAATCATACATGAATAATTATTTTGTTGAGGAAAAAGGACTGAAAAAAGCTTTTAGTAATTTTACTTTACTGCATATTTGTTAACAAAGATTTTATCATAATTGTTTTGAATGTCCTACATCAGATTTGTGAAGTGATCCACTGTTTGGCCTCAAGTGTTGACCATAAAAAAGAGTTTAAACCACAATTAATTATCAGGTTTTTTCAGTCAGGAGCAAAAATCAGCCTTTAAACTCGAAAGAAATAAAGATTTGATACTTATCGTGATAATTATCGATATAGAAAGATATGAAACATTTTATTGTGATAACATTTTTGGCCATATCGTCCAGTCCTAATTATAACATTGTTCATGAAAGTGTCCTGTGTTCAAGAAAGTATATGCAGTCTTACCCTGATTAATACATTATTATTACTTCGTAGGCTCTGTCTCCAATTTCTTCCTGCATAGTATTTTATTTTATTGTTTGAATTTTGTCCAATAAATAGGTTACAAAAATGTGCTTTCACAAAAAGATCTACTGTGATTGAAACACAGCAGAAATCCAGTTCAAAATTCTGCAAAAGAACAGTATGTGACACTTTTTGCAGCAAATGTTCTTATCATACCACTCAGCCAATTCTAGTCATAAAGAATAAAATGAAATGGAAATTCATGCCCAAAGGAAACATGAGCTGAAGTGGAGAGTAACATTTGTAATAACTTTCTGAATTTTCCGCATGTTTTACTTCAACTGTTAATAGCAGATCTGTTAAAGAGCTTTTCTTCAAATGGAAAAATTTGAGTTCACTTAGTCACGGAGAGGTGAATCTTAGGGCAGTGCGAGCGTTTTCCACTCAGAGAGGAGATTAAACTCCCTTCTGTCAATATTATAGGCACATCTGAGGGTTTTGGAGCGATTGGCACATCAGTCTGCAGGATTTCATCATAGCAGTCTAAATGAAATAAGGTTACAGCTTCCCCATTGTCTTTCCTCCGCTGTGGATATCTTACTGCGTCTTTGGCTGACATATCAAGTTTCAATCTGCTGAATGCTCAGGTGAGTCTGGATTCTTGATCCAGTATGGATATAATCTCTTAGAATACAAGTTGTTAAGCATATATGTTGCTCATTTTTTGCACATTATTGTTTTGAAATCAGCAGGTGCGCACTATGGCCCAATCTCATTATCCCCACTCAGACTTTGAGGTGCATTCCTGGGAAGTCCGGGAGGGCTTAGGGCTGTCGCACTGTCAAATTGTCAGGGGCATGAGACTGTTTGAGCCCTTTATGCACACTTTCCTTATATCCGCATCTCTGCAGACTTTGCCTCAGGGAATAACCCACAGTTCATAGCATTGTGACGTTAAAAAAAAAGTATATATATATATATATATATATATATATATATATATATATATATATATATAATA
>NC_060154.1:4444392-4524519 GCF_021292245.1 Micropterus dolomieu
CCTTCCCTCAGTGAGAGAGCTGAAGATGGGTCGAGGATGGGTGTTTCAGCACGACAACGACCCTAAGCACACCGCCAAAGCAACAAAAGAGTGGCTGAAGAAGAAGCACATCAAGGTTCTGGAGTGGCCTAGCCAGTCTCCAGACCTGAATCCAATTGAAAATCTTTGGAGGGAGCTTAAAATTCGAGTTGCCAGGCGACAACCTCGGAACCTGAATGATTTGGAGGCTGTCTGCAGGGAGGAGTGGGCCAACATCCCTGCCGAAATGTGCACAAACCTTGTCACCAACTATAAAAACCGTTTGACATCTGTGCTGGCCAATAATGGCTTTTCTACAAAATATTAACATGCTGTTTGTCCAGGGGGTCAAATACTTGTTTTTCCTCATCAGATGGTTATCAATTTTTATAAATTCATATGATGTGATTTTCTGGAATTTTCTTTGGGATTCTGTCTTTCACTGTTAGAATGTACATATGATTAAAATTGTAGATTGTTGCATTCTTTGTAAGTGGGCAAACCTGCAAAATCAGCAAGGGGTCAAATACTTTTTTCCCCCACTGTACGTCTCATATACTATAGTAGTCCTACATTGCTATTAGCCCTTGTGTTTGGTTGAAATTGCCTTTACTTTCTCATTGTATATATCCCCTTTTCTTAATACATAGAAAAGTCTTAAACGATATCCCTTCCTTAGATACAAATAGGCCACATTACATCAAATAAGGACATAATAAGAATTATATAGACTGTGTATGGATCAAGAAATATAAATTAATTTTGTTTGTCAGAAAAAGTCATTCACAAACAACATATGTTGTTGTGACTTATGTTTGAGCCAGATAGGAAAAGCAATTTTAAATATGTTTGTAATTAATTTGGATTAATTGTTGGGTATTCAAATGTCTGTTTATTAAAAAGTTAGTGAAGTATCTCTGCTGACATCAGGAAGGCATCTTATTCCTGCTATCCTGTCTGGTTTTACAATTGTCTAAATGTAAAAGATGAGCCAACAGGCTTCAAACAGAAACTAACTCTGTGAAAATACTATAGAAATAGAAATGACTATGCAATAAAGAAAGCTGAATTCTTCCAAACTTCACATTCACTAACAGAAAACTAAAAAAGTTTAAATTTCAACCTTTACCTCAGCTTCTTTCGATACTGTAAATAATATCAGCAGTCATGTTTCTTCATTACCTCTCTCTGAGTATGAGATATCCAGTTGATTACATAACTGCATACAGAAGAGTTCCTGGTAACTAAATTGTGGGAGAAGGCTAGTGTCTCTTTTTTCAGATCTGTTTTTGCTGTTGTGTCTGCTTTTCTTTGAAAGAAATCTTTAGAATCCAATGTCTGTGTGTTGATATGCAGCTTCTTTTTCCTTCCGAAGGCTGAATGGGAGAGTATCCAGACGCAAGCGGAACCTACGGGGTCAAGGGAATGCAAAAAACTTCATTTGCTAGACAGTATAGGTGAGTCTGTGAAGAGGCTGTTACGTTGCAGAGATGCAAACGATATCTTCAGGGAATTAGAGAACCGTTATGGTGACAAAGCACAAACGGTAGAAGAGATTGTGTTGGAGCTTCAATCACGACCTGCAGTAAAAAACCACCAGCCATGAGAAACGTTAGAAGTGATCCTAGCAGTGGAGAGAGCAGTATTGGACCTCACAGACCTGGGGTGCGCAGACGCCGTACAGAATCAACTGGTGATACGGTCTTTGGAGAGTAAACTCCCTGATGTCATGAAAAGAGAGTGGCTTATGTGTGTGAGAAACCCTGTTAACGACGTCCACCCAGGAAACCGTTTCGACAGGCTCTTGCTGTTCCTGGAAGACCAAAAGTCGTTGCTGCCCAGCAAGCCATGGCCTGCTAATGCTCCTGAGCGACCAAGCTACCGGGAGAAACCAGGTGACAGATGGAGAGAAAAGAAGTCGTTCACTAAGACTACAACAAGTGAGGTCAAAAGAGACTCCAAGCAGTTACAATGTGCTATGTGTGGTAATGAAGGACATGGAAGTAAACTGTTTCGCTGTACAACTTTCAGGAAGGCCAGTCTGTCGGAGAAGAAATCTCAGGTCAAAAGGGCAAGAGCATGTACAAAGTGCTTGGATGTTCACGGGGTTGACAGTGGGTGCACTCTAAAGTTCCTCTGTAATAAGGAGGAGTGTAAGAAAGGTGACACGCCAGTGGACCACCACTATTTTCTCTGCCCTAAGGCATCAACTAAGAAGGATGCTACCAAGAAGGAAAACAAAGCAGGGGAAAAGAGGGGACCTTGTGGTCCGACAGAGGAGCAAGAGGCTGTGTTCCCCGAGTTGGGGCTAACTCCCCACCAGTTGGAGGCTGTCCGCAAAGCCTGTACTAACAAGGCAATGTCATAAGTGTGTTCTGGCAAGGGTCTGATAGAACAGAGCGGCTTGAAAGAACATCCAGTCCTCATGATGCTCGTACCTGTCACGACAAAGAGAGGAGACAGTCTTGGAGCCTTGGTCGATCTCGCGTCTGAAACACAAACACAAATTACACACCAAGCTGCGGAAAGGCTCGGGCTGACGGGTGAACCAATCTCCCTTGTCGTGTATCTCGTGACAATAAAAGTGTGGACCTCACGAGGAACCCTGAAGTTTCACGGGATGATCTGCTACGGGATGGAAAACATAGCAAAAGTAGATCGAGTGGTGAGATCTGAGCGACTAGAGCAGTTCTTCCCCGAAGCTAAGCCGGGAGAACTGGCCCGCCCAGAGAAGATCGATCTATTGATCAGTACTCGAGAAGGTCGATTAGCTCCACAAAGGCTGCAAAGGGTCGGCGACCTGGTGTTGTGGGATGGTCCTCTGGGCAAGATCGTGAGTGGTGTGCATCCAGACCTCTTCGTAGAAGTGGAGGTGACCACATGGCGGTCAGAGACGCACTTTGCTCACTCAATGAAGACGGTAGCCGTCAAAGTTGAAGAACATTTCGTGGGAAGGCCAGGAAGCCACTTGGATCAAGAAAGCAGTGTAGAAGTTCGAACGACAGCAGTGTGCA
Source organism: Micropterus dolomieu (assembly GCF_021292245.1). Taxonomy (NCBI): domain Eukaryota; kingdom Metazoa; phylum Chordata; class Actinopteri; order Centrarchiformes; family Centrarchidae; genus Micropterus; species Micropterus dolomieu. The sequence continues at coordinate 4,447,425 of NC_060154.1, forward strand.
ATAAAGAGATCCTTGGGTGGCTAAAATGGGATAGCATCGGCGCTGCCTGTGACCCTGCCTGTGGAGGGTGTCGCTGTGGACAGTGCCCACCGGGAGGAAAGGAGATGTCCCTGGCTAATGAGAAAGAGCTGGAGATAATAAAGGCAGGTCTAACCTTCAGGGGGAGAGACGCCCACAGCGACACACACTGGGATGCGAAGTACCCCTGGAAGGAAGACCCGGCCTCTCTTCCCAACAACCGAAATGCTGTGGAAGCAACGTTCCTGAGGGCTGAGAAGTGGCTTGCGAAAGACCCCCTGTGGAGAGAGGCTTACAGGAGGCAAGTCCATGAGATGGTGGGGAGAGGAGCTGCTGTTAAGCTCACTATGGACATGATGGACAGTTGGAAAGGTGCTGTATGGTGGGTGAGCCACTTAACCGCTCCAAATCCCCACTCAGTGACTACGCCGGTGCGCCTCGTCTGGAATAGCAGCCAGGAGTTCAGAGGGGTGTGCATGAACGGCATTTTGCTCAAAGGCCCAGACGTCTTAAATCCCATCAGAGCGGTGCTTCTCAGATTCCGGGAAGGAAGACATGCGGCCATCGGAGACATCACCAAGATGTACAATTCGGTTTGGTTGGAGGAACAAGAGGTCCATGTGCATCGGTTCCTATGGAGAGACTCACCGTAGGATGAGATTGAGAATTATGCTGTCGTGAGGGTGAACATGGGGGACAAACCGGCGGGTTGCATTGCACTGGTCGCCATGCGAGAGACCGCGAAGTTGCCCCAGTTCTCTGATATGAAGGAGGAAAGAAGAGTCATTGAGGAAGACTCCTACGTCGATGACCTCCTCACGTCCCACAATGACCCACACTGTCTAGACAAGATCCAAGAGGGAGTACAGAAAATACTCAAAGCAGGAGGCTTCTACCTCAAGCCTTGGGTCCGGTCCGGTCAAGGTGGGAGGCGGGACGGGACAGAGTCCAAGCCAGTGACTCTGACGTTGCCCAACCAGTTAAGGGAGGAAGATAACAAGGCCCTGGGGGTTGGTTATCTCGTGCAAGAGGACAAACTCTTTGTGATGGTCTCCATCAACTTCTCCAGAAGGAAGAAAAAGATGAGAACCGAGATTGACCTCACTTCCACCTCAAGTGGAAGTAAAGACGCCGAATCCACTGACTCGTCGTGTTCTACTGAGCTAGATCGCTGGGCTGTATGACCCGACTGGCCTCGTAACACCCGTGAAACAGAAAGGAGTGATCCTTGTGAGAAGAGCCTTCCAGGAAGCTGGCAAGCTTACTAAAGACACCTGGGATGAACCTCTGTCTGACGAGCTCAGAGGAAAGGCGATTGAACTGTTCAAGGGGTACGCTCGTTTGAGTAGCATTAAGTTCCACAGAAGCCTCACGCCCTCTGACTGGAGGGGTAAACCCTGGGGAATCACGTTTTCTGACGGGAGCTGTGAGTCCTATGGCGCTGTGCTATACTTGCGATGGGAGACGTTAAATGGTGTGGTCACCCGGCTGGTAGAGTCAAAGGCCAAGTTAACCCCCCTCAACCAAAAGGGTGATGCAGTAAAGGCTGAGGTATGCGGGGCTGTCTTTGCCACGCGTCTAAAGGGATACGTATTGAAGCATGGACGGTTAGACGTGGAGAAGTGGTACCACTTCATTGACAGTCAGACGGTGCTAGGTGCCATCCAGAGAGAGAGCTACGGATTCCAGACATTCTTTGCGAACCGTGTCGGAGAGATTCAGAAAGCTGGGCCTGTAACTGACTGGGGGTGGATAGCAGGTAAAGTCAACATTGCTGATCCAGTCACGAGGGGGTGCTCTCCTGAATTGCTGACTGAGGACTCTGTGTGGAATAAAGGTCCTGAGTTCCTGTCTAGTCCAGTCAAGGAGTGGCCCATGAAGTCCACTTCAAAAGTGGCAGCTGATGCTAGGGAGGTGGTGAGTAAGCTTCAGAGAAAGGCCTTTTCAGCAGTCCTCTCCAGAGCTCAAGCCAAGAAGTTGTTAAACCCTGACAGTCACGGTGGTGAAGATCCAATTGTCACAGATGGAGTTAGCAGGGTCCCAGCACTCTCAGACGATGGGATGAAAGTGACCCAAGAAACGGAGACTCTGTGGGGAGCCAAGCTCATAGACCAAGTGGATCCAACAAGGTGCAGTTCGCTAACTAAGCTTTGTGGAGTAGTTGGTTATGTCCGCAGGGCTGTGAAGAAGTGGTTGGTCTGTGTAGGGAGGGCCTCTATACCAGCAAAGTGGGAGGCAGTATTGACAGTAAAGGAACGCAAAGCTGCATTCCAAGACCTGTGCCTAGCCGCCCAGGAGGGAGTTACGTTTCCTGTGACGACGCTAAACAGACTCGTCTTCAGCAGGGATGAGGCTTCAGGGCTCCTAAAATGCTCCAGACCATTACCCAGGGAGATACCGGTATGCCCCTGATCCCCTACAATGCGTGGATTAGCACCCTCCTCACACAAGAGGCCCATAAGGTTAACCACGAAGGTGTTGCTGGCACGCTCCTCCATGTGAGGTCTAAAGCATGGGTGGTGCTGGGACCAAGGATTGCCAGAAATGTAATTGACTCCTGTATGCACTGTCGAAAGACCAAAGCGAGGATGTGCAAACAGGTGATGAGTGAGCTTCCCCATGAAAGAACCGAACCAGCTGCGCCTTTCGAGTTTACAACGTTGGACCTTTTCGGACCATATGTTGTTAAAGATACTATAAGAAGAAGAACAAAGATGAAGGTCTGGGGTGTAGTGTTCAGCTGTATGGCTTCGAGAGCAGTACATGCTGACATTGTGGAAGATCTGTCGACGGAAGGCTTCCTGAAAGCATACCAGCGCTTCACTGCTCTCAGGGGTCACCCAAGGAAGCTCTGGTCGGATCAAGGGACAAACTTTGTGGGTGCCAGACCAGTATTACAGGAGCTTTATGAGTTCCTAAGTGGCATTGATAAGGATCAGGTCCAGAAGAAGGCGTCAGCTGCAGGGACCAACTGGATGTGGGTGTTTCACCTGGCGGACTCTCCCCACCGAAATGGGGCAGCTGAGGCAGCTGTCCGTGTACTCAAGAGAGCGTTAAGCAGTGTTGGCAAAGAAGGTAACCTGACAGCGCTGGAGTTCCAGACCCTCCTGTACCTTGCTGTTAACCTGTCAAATGAGAGACCGATCGGTGCGAAAGCCCAGGTACAAGATGAAACCGTGGAAGTCATCACTCCCAACTCTCTTCTGCTTGGTCGCGCAGGACCCAGTGGGGACTCCCGGGGGTTTCAGTATCCAACTTACCCCGTTGTGCGGCTGAGAGCAATCCAGATTGAGGTTGAAAAGTTCTGGAAGCGGTGGAGCCAGTTGGCGGGTCCGGGCCTCTACATCCGTCAGAAGTGGCATGCACCTGCTAGAAATGTTGCAGCGGGGGACCTGGTGTGGTTAGCTGACCACGCGCTGAGGGGCCATTTCAGGCTGGTCCGCGTCGTGGAGGCGTGTTCTGATGTGAAGGGCGTAGTACGAGATGTGAGGGTGAGAACATGTCGAAACTGTCCAGTGTTCGGCGGGCAGTTCGAGAAAAACCAAGGTATGGAGTACTATCCCTCCACCATCCTCCACAGGGACGTTAGGAGGTTGGTGGTTCTGCTACCAGTGGAGGAGCAGTAAAGGATCCCCACCATGGTGTGTTTCGGTTGGTGTAGGATCCCCACCATGGTGTGTTTCGGTGAAGGATCAAGACTTTCCCCACTACCATCCTTCCGAAGGCTGGTGGTGTGTTTCGGTAAAGGAGGTTGTGATGCCATCAAGGACAATGTGTTGTTTATGGACATTAAAACTAACTTGAAGAGATAGTTATTAATGTTGTGACACGTTCATATCCAAGTATGCTATGTTATTTGCATGGTCATGGGGTAAATTTTCATATCTAGAAGTTTAACTGTGTTGGTTTTGGTGGCCTACTTGGATTCTAGAATCAGTAGACCAAGTGGGAGGTGTAGAGCTTTCCAGCAGGTATGACTAGTGGTTTACACATATATCATAAGTGATGGGTGTTATTATTATGTTCTGGAGTATCCCAGAAATAATTGTGTACATTTACCGACTTATTCCAAATGAAGCCATGTATGTTATCTTCTTGCTAGGTTAAAGGTTTGTTTATTATTCCTGGTCTCCAGACTATATTTTCTGTGTATGCTTAATTAGGTACAGTGCGCAGGCGTTTCACCTTTAGGTTTCATTTTCATTTAGTTGATGTTCAGGACTGGTACGCCTTGCCGGTGAGCGACTATAAACTAGCATGGCTAGTAATTCAGATGAAAAATTAATATCACATGACTGGTTAAAATTATTAGGTAATTCTGGTGTTTGTGTTTTCATTGCAGGTTTACAAACTAACAAAACTAACTAGACTAACTAACAGGCTATCTTAGCATTCAGGCTACCTAGTTTGTGGATGAGTATTGTGTATGTGTGCACAATAAAGCCCATAATGAGACTCGAGTTGTATCCGCCGTACTTGTCCTGAAACCCTTCCAGTGGGGAGTTTATTGAGCTATAGAAGGCAGCTCAGTAGAGAACTGGACACTCCGCAAAACAATGACATGCTCAATTATTCTACTGATTTATCCACTGAGGTAAAATGTAATAAATTTTGCAGGTATTGATTTAATTGGATTTCTAAAAACTGCAAAGGAATATATGTCAACACAAGCATATCACATGACCAAAGTAAAATCCGTTAATAACACTAACTAAAGCAAATGAAGGAGAAATGACAGCTTCAAGACAGAAACTGACAATGACATCAATATTTCATTTTTTCAGCTTTTTTTGCATGCATATCACAGCGGTTTATGGTTTAAAAATAAACTCAAAGAGAAGTGAATGGTCCAGCAAGGACCCAACATTGAAATAAGTATTTTTATCAAAGGATGGGCCATCTACTGTGTTATGTGGACTCCAGCTGCTTGGGACACAAGATACCACTATACTTACTCTTTCAGTGGATGACGTTGAGCTCCCACTATGAGCCATCCTGGAAGACAAAATAAAGACAGCATAAAGTAAACATTGCTCCGGCTAGTCAATCAGTCTTTTCTCCCCCGTTCAATCAATTGAGTACTCGCCTTTATAGGCCTGAAAATAGATTGAGGTTTGCTTTGTGTGGCACAACAGATGAGAGTGCACTTAACTACACGGAGAAAATGGGTAGCATTTCTGTCCTCATCTCTGCAAATGTACATCAAGAGGGGTATGTTCAGTTTTGGTAACATTTTACTAGCGTGGTATGCTTTTAGAATCCATTCTCCTGCCCTCTCTCTTAACGTCCCTGCACTGGGCTTGGAAAATCACAGCTTAAATGTTTCCACATATATGAATCACAGGTTGCAGTCAGAAAGACTAATATTAAGGAAGCACTCCTAAATTTAATAACACACCACCGCCTGTAACATATTAAAGTGATACTTCATCTAAAATCTAACTTGTTATCAAATGCTAGACTGTAGGCTTGAAATGTGAATGTGAAAGGAAGCAATTTCCTCCTTTGTATAGAGCAGGGCGAGTGATGTGTACATTTCAAAGACAAAGACGGATGGATGGATGGTTAATTATACAAAGTACGCAACTTTGACACAGCAGACATGGTCATTGGTGGGAGAGCAGATGTCACTGTCTCCAACTACTCTTGGTTTTATTTTAACCATGATGTCTTTGTGAACCTACGCAGAGAGGGGTGTTATAGGTAACAGTAAGTCAAAGGCTCCCAAATCTCAACAACACCTAGTGCGGATTTGTGTGACTTGGGTCAAGTAAGCTGATTGGTTAATCCAAAATAGAACATATAAATAAAACATAGCACTGCCACAAGTGATTTTCTAACAGACCACTTAATATTGCTGCCCATTTTGTCAGTGTTTACCCATTTTGTTGATATATCAAAATCAGTTCATGTTTATTTTATGGATGCAGGTATGAAATTGATTTCCTATATGTTTTCTTTGCACTTGCTTGCTAAATACTGTTTAACACACAGTAGCTCCACTGTAATCTTGAGAAGCTGAAGAGCTGCAGTCTCTTTTCACTAGTCATCGCTAAACTGCTAAACTTAGGCTGCCATTCACCGGTCTTGTGCAGATTTGTGCATGCCCATCGAATCGCAGAGAATTGCATGTACGTCGCGGTTCCTTGCAGCAACACAAAGGAGGTTAACCCTACATGCATACAGTAGCGGACTTAGGTTTAGGCCCACACCCCTGTGAAAATTCGGGCAAATATTGTGTATGGAACTGTGGGAAAAAAAAACCTCAACTGGGCCAGATGCTGATCCGGTGTGCATAGTAGGCATAGAAAGCATGTTTGTTCCTTTTTCTGTTCCTTGATATCTATTCCTAGTTAGTAAACTTAATGTATTTTATCACTGTATTGATCACTGCACTATTTGTCAATATGTCTATATTGTTTTGTTCATAGTGTGTATATTAGTGTTGTCTATTCTGTAGTTTGTGTCTGATTTTATTTTATTATTATTATATTATTATTTTATTATTGTATAAGTAAGCACATCGTGAGCAATGTACAATCCTGAGTCAAATTCCTCGTATGTGTACACATACCTGGCAATAAAGCTGATTCTGATTCTGATTCTGATTATATAACAATTATGATTAGCTATTAAATATTTTCCACAGAACATAATTAATACACGGGTGAAGCTAGCTGCAGGGGTGGCTTGAGAAGTTGAATGGATGTTTTGGGCTTTTGTAACTGATGTCAATTTTAACTGACCACAGCACATCTTTTCTTTATACTTTTTAAAACCTTTAGATGTTTACATATTTGATACTAAAAGGATTGTGGAAAGAAGGAGTATCACTTGAAACTACTACTCTCTCATTCTACTATTCAGGAATGAGTTTAAAATCAAACTGATTTGCTTTTGCTCCAGCATTAGAAAAGTGTAACAATTCTATGAATTCTGAGTAGTATTACTGTCAAAGTATAAAGTAACAGCATGGCATTCTGTACGTTCAGTGATGGCTGTCATGGAGATTAGCTACATCAGTAAACCTTAATACCAAAAAGGTAAAATCCAACACCATGACATGGGATTGTAGCAGATAAAAACTGCACACACAACAGTCACTTCCTAAACTGGAAGTACATGTTTGCAAAATACTGAATGTATTCATTTAATGCATTACTGTCAATGACATTTGCAAATGTAAAATATAACTTTTAGCTTCATTACAAGTTTCAGTGATGATCATAAAAAAAAAAGTTGTGATTTTGTTTTATAGCTCAGCTCTCTGGTCACCACGTTGGTCTAATATGAAACCTGCAATAAGGCCTCAGTTTGCTTCAAACTAAGTTTTATTGGATCATTGTACAACATCTGAAAAACCTCCCACACCTTTCCTATAGAGATCAGGCTGCATCTGACAGTTTTCATAATACCAGAGCCAACAATCAAGCAGCGGTTGGCCGGGTGTGCAAAGGTGAGAAAGTATACAAGGTTGGAGCTTCTCTCTCAAGGTCTCTTTTTTTCATTCTTCACACAATTTCATCACTTTCTGTGTGTTCTTATTGCAACACCATGAATGCCTACAAGGAGAGACTGTCTAAAAGTGTGAACCGTTTGTGTCCCTGCTTGAACGATTATTGCATCTCTCTCCTCAGTGCCTTTGAGTGTGGCTATTGGGAACAGCTATGAACACTTTTGCTTTTAGACGTGTTCAGACGAGACTTTGTACTTACTACAGTGGAAACAGCTTATAGTGATCACTGTTATCAGTTATCTTATATGGATCAAAAAGCTTGAGACAAAATAATCCCTACACAAATTCTGTTTAAATAATGTGCTTATAGTAATGAAATACTCCACTTACAGAGTTTGTTTTGGGTTTATGTAAATGCTCGGTATTTGTGTAACGCCTTGCTAGTCTTTTTGACCACTCAAAGCGCTTTTACACTACAACTGCATTCACCATTCACTCACATTTATACACATCGGTCTGCTCAAACAGAAACTAACATTTACACACATTCATACACTGGCGGAACATCCACCTGGGGCAAATCGGGGATCAGTATCTTGCCCAAGGATACTGCGACATGCAGCGTGGAGGAGCCGGGGATTCCAATTTACCCGCTCTACCTCCTGAGCCACACCTGGGTCTTGACAACATATGGAAAACATTTTTTTTAATTTTATGAATAAGTTTGTTGTCAAACTCTGCTACCAGTTTGGCAGCTGATTGCCTGCAGTCTATTTTCAGGCCTGTTGAAATGCGCTTGAAACCACAGCCAAGTTGTCGCTTAGTAACCTACAGTACATGCACTACTTATGTTATTGTAATTGTAAACAGCACAATACTGTTAAGGCTACAGCATAATTATAATTTGAACGACAGTACAGCAAGCTATATTTTATATGCAGTATTACTGCAAGGTGTGTTTGAATTACAGTACAGTAATTTAGAGTACTATATTTTTAAAACAGACTTTTCAGGAAATACCATAGCTGTCCATTTCATTACTTTATATTTATAATAATACGTATTATATAAATGTCAATTAGATGATAATCTGCATAATAAATAAAGAAGAAGAAAAAATAATAAGTTATAAGTTGTAATAAGTAAATAAAAAAATTATAGTGATCAATTTGACCCAGATAGAAATGATCGTTGTAATAGTTTTACACTGTAGTTTGTTTCAAGCCTGCCACAGCCTTTCAGTGCCCCTAACCAATGGTTAGTCTCATAATCATTGAATGAGACCCCGGACTTCAGCAGTTGCTTCCTCATGACTCTGCAGGTTTTCTGGGAATATTTTCCAGGAAGCCTGTTTTGAGTTGTTAAGTGGCTGACCTCCATCCCAGTCATGTCATGTTCAGCTGCTTACAACTAATCGCCAAAAAGGACAACGTCATCCACAAATAGTGGAAATCATTCTGTTACAAACTCTCCAGACCTCAGATGCACATTAATATCCTTCCCAAGTTCCAGTTGAGATGAGGACAGGAGATGTTTGAATAAACATAATAAACTTCACTACATTTTCAGTCCAATTAACAACAGATGGAAGGAATCATAAAATCATCACACTAGTACATACATGAGGTCTGAAAGACACAGTTTCTGATTAATTACGATTCTGAAATGCCCATGGGTGTGATATGAAAACATGCATGCCTCAACAATTTTTCTTTTTAAATAGGAACAAATTATTGTCAGTCCTGTTCGCCATCTGCTCTGTGAATGTTCTGAAATACAGGTGATCATTGTGGGGAGCTAACAACATTCAGGACAATGTATTAGAACAAGATAAGACCCAATCTTGCACAGTTGATTGATATTATCTCTATTACACCAAGCCATGCTCAATTCAATTTGAAGAGTCACCTTCATGATGAATTTACACACTTTACACAATGCTGCGAATCAATAGAAAGGGAAATGGATAGAAGGGGGAATATCAGTGGACATATCCAGAGTCTTCTTTCTCCCTGGTTTGTAATTGGGAGACTCGGCTAATTAAGTTCCCGGGCAGTCGATGACGGCTGTTGCTGCTGCGGTTCTCCCCTTCAGATGTTCAATAAAGAGTAAGGGGTATTAGAGCCATAAGGAATGACACAAAGCTGGCAATTCACACATAATTGCTCACCCAGGGAGGAAGCAGTGAGGCTGGTGGCCTGACGAACGCCTGAGGTGTCAGTTCCTGTCAAGATGATGAAGCTCTCCAATGCCCCCCGGCCCTGCTCTGAGACCCCAACAAGGCCCAAATGGGACGTCAATTTTAACTTTCTAAATCCAAAATTGATGAAACATGAGGTGGCTGTAACTTCAGACTAAGCCTTAGTTAGGTTTCTTGTGCAGAGGCCCTTAACTGGGGCTTTCCTTGGATTTATTTATGGAGCCAATAAATCTGCGTGTCTCTGCAAAAGGAAGGTTTTGTTTGAAACAATCATCCAATGTTCAGAAGCATCTTTTTAAGCTTCATGATTCAGCACACTCGCTCTGTGAAATTCTATGTAAATCATCCCATCAGTCATATAGATTGGAGGTCCTGTTATTTTCCCAGAGACACCCTGAAATTGCATTTAAATCAAAGCAGATTCTAAATGAATGCATGCTAGCTGGGATTGCAGTGGTTCAGGTTTGATTTGGGCTAATGTTAGTGTATTCATTTTAATTTCAGAAATTAGTATAGACTAGACTAATATATAGCTTACCGCTAGTAGGCTACAATATTAATTCCAATTGGATAAAACAGCTGTTTCATTTTTGTGTGTTGTTTTCATTCATTAAATTAACGTGCAACTAACTTGTCAATAATCATAACCATTTATGCAAAACAATGGGTTCAACAATTCAAATGTTTGCTGATTGAGTTAACAAGTTTCTCACTTTGTGTAGAGAAGTGGTAGGGACATAAGTGCTCAGATTAGGGGTTTGACAATACACTTGGGTCACGAGAACAATGCAAGATATTTTAATGGTATTTTTTGCAGAAATATTTGATGGTGAAACATCTGGCCATGGGGGTTCTGGGCATCCTCCCCCAGAAGAATCTGAGCATTAAACTCTTAAATTACTCCATTCTGGATACATTTTCTGCACCAATTTATGGTAGAAATGTCTTTATTTATGAAGGCAAACACAAAATGGCAGGTGGCAATACAAAATATAAAAATAGAATAGGATATAATACAGTAATCAGTAGCTTGTTTTTTTTTATAGCTTAAGTTACTTTTTTTTAGACAATTTGCACATTTGTTTCTTCTATATTTAAATTGCATTGCATGTTTTCTTATTGTGTAAACCTTTCTTAAAGCAGTTTAATTTGTTGACAAGCTATTTTATGCACACAGCTGCATGAAAAGCACCCAAGCATTTTTTTGTTTGTTTTCATGAACACAAGCTGGAAGTAGCAAGCTAATGTTAACTGCTACATTTTATAAATTGGTAAACGATTTAACCTAAGCTACCAAAACGAACACCAAAACTTAGCAGCAATTTAAATTTTTTTTAGCAATTTATTCAAAAAATTTATGTAAAGCTGGCAACCTACACGCTTCACAACTTGACTTTCTTCTTCGGGTCTGGATCAATTTTCTGTTCTGATCTCAACAAGTCTGGGCATATCACTGAGTAGGCACCAATCAGAGCTATTCTAATATTACATTTAGTACACAAAAAGCTATTTTCATCAACCCTATCAATTACAAATTAAATAATCCATATATTTATTTGAAATAATTTTTAAGGACATGTGTCTTAAATACTGCCAAATATGCTTGTAGAGGGATAGTTGGCCACCTACAATTAAAGTCACTAAGATGAAAATGCAAATGTATTGTTCTTTAACCTAGTTTTACATCTACAACTACGACTCTGGGCACAATTGTTTTGACATCCCTTACATCTGTCTGTGGCCCTTTCTGTCCAATTACTTTTGCCCTTTATGCAAGTTGTGAAAGACTGTAAGCAAGGATCTTTGTTGGATATATCTCATGCCACAACCATGATAACCAAGTCTGACATAGTGACATCCTCAAACGACATAAATGTTGTGTAGTCAGAGCATACCTGAAAACACCTGGATTTACTTCTAATAAGGGAAGTAATGTAAGTGATTGAATGTCTTTTGGCCATTTAGGAGGCAGCCCTCATTTGGCAGCACAGAGGGTGCTTGTCCCAAATAATTTGGCCCCACGTGCCTGCGTATCCCTAGATAGAAATGCATCAACATTAACATTTTTGGTAACTTTTTGTATCTCTCAGTGAAAAACGTGTTTACTCATCAAAATTCAAAAAGCAGAAAACTCAAAAGGGTATGCCTTTACCTTCTTCTTTGATTCCATTATATTCCAATTTAAACTGTACATCTGACAGGTTGCGGGATTTCTTCCTCATTTTTTCTAAATGCTCCTTCTTTGTCCATTATCACTCACTGTTCTTGACCGAGTGATTGCTCATCCCTCTTGGCGGCAATAGCATAGTTGGACCATGTCCAAAGTGCAGTATTTCATCAGTACTTGTGGGATATTATTTAATATTGCAAATTAAAAGGCTAATTTGTAATAATAAACAAAACTGTATTTGCTGCACCCAATCAACTGCCTCCCTTGACAACTTATATTGCCTGTGCATGGCAATAGTGCTGTATCATGATTTGGTGTACAGTGTAGTAAAAGCTTTTACTTAACTTCCTTTTCTTCTGGCAGTACTTGCAATGGTCTCTTTAAATAAACAGGGGACTGATTACACTTATAGTACACGCTCAGTTCACATCTCTGACATACAAGTCATCAGAAGTACCCCAGCTCCCACAGGGGTGTATTAAAATTAGAAAACAGACAGGAAGATGGACTAGCCAGGGCCAGACGTAACCTCAGACGACATGGATTCACATCTGGTACAGAGAAAGCTGGCCACATTTCCTCTAGAGGGGAAAAATGAGATCGGATTAGAGTTTGAGTGATGTTGGAGCTGTAAGATAAATCAAATCTGAACGGGGGAGTCACTTGAAGAAGGTGACAAATGACCAACCATGACAGACAGTGCAGTATTTTAATCTCCTTTAGTTAATTTATCCAGGACCTGAACACAACCCTTGGAAACCCATTATTATTGTCACTGCAATGGACTTGCCTGGTGACAAAAGCATTTAACGAAAAAATCCTGGACAAAACATTTATAAACCAGCGCATAAGTCATAAAAGGGAAACAATGAACACATTTATTAGTGTAATTGTGCACCAGGGTCTGTAAGACAGTTGTCTCAGGTCATTTAATAGATGAGTGCTGGCTTGTGTAAGCATCGCCTATGTCCATGTGATGATATGCCAGTGGCGCAGTATGTCCTGACATGATTAAAGAAAATACCTTACAGAGAAACATCTGTTTGGCCAGCAGACATGTTGTCACCCAGATAAGGTCGAAGGAAGGATTCTCGGGAGATTATCATCTGGGTTTTTAATTTAGAAAATCTCCTCCTCCTCTCTACTTCTATCAGTTTAACTATTTCTCTTTTTTAATTCTGTTCTCTCTTCCTTTTCGCCTCTAATTTCTACTGTATTTTTCTTTTTAAATCTGTCATTAAGTCATTCTTTTTCGTTAAAGCAGCACTCATCACTGTGTGTTTAACCAATTTTGATTGTTTCAGTTGATGATAAAAAAACATAAATGATGATGATGACAACAACACGGAAGGTGGCAATAATCACCATGTTGCAGTGCCATTAAAGAGTTATTTAGAGACAAGAACAGGCTAAATGTAATCTATGTTTTACTCAAAGGGGAAAACCTAATGAGAAAATGGGGCTTATTGCTGCGGGAATGAGATGTGGTAATTACATTAAAACAGATAACTCTTTATGCATCAAGCTCCAACTGCACACAATACAATAGTAATACTCCATGGAGATTAATGCTAGAGAAGATATGAAGTGCCACATGATTGATGGGATCATTAGTTTAGCTTTCACATGGGAACACAAATATAGTCCGACTTTAACATAAGAAAAATGAAATATGATGTTAGGTGTGGGAAGACAAAAGGCAGAAGGGTCCTGCACAGGTTAAAAAAAGTATCGTATGTTCCTCAGGGTAAGTCAAGTTATTATCAGTAGAAAAGTGATTTGAATGTGAATAAACAGCTGTAAAAAGCTTTTAGTGAAGGATGACTGGGTATGTTTCAAATTAAATTTCAAATTAAACTCTGACAAATGACTAAATGCATTAGTATCCAGAATTGTTTCACTGAAAGCTTTTTAACAGTTTATTTGCACCAGAAACCCTATTTACGTGTCTCTATTGCTATGATATCACCTGTATTTGACATTCATTTATCTAACAGCCCTCACATGACACAGTGGTGAGGCCCCGTCATACCACCAGCAGAATTCAAGTGTCAGATTCCATAAATGCAAAGTGATAACTTGACAGACGGTGTAATTACATGTTTACAAGGGTGGAGGAGGGGCTGACTATCTGGCAAACACACTCCTCCTTATCCTGCGAGGTGAGGGACATAAAATGACCTCTGCTCAAATCAGTTGCTGTGGCAACAAAGATAATCTGCATAATCCCATCTGATTTTTTCTCTGTTTTCTCATCAATATCTTTGGTGTTGCTGGGGTGTTTCTGCACTTGTCAATCAATAACTAGTGCTGTAACATGTTTCTTTTGGATTTTCTATTGATACAAGTGTCATTCCTTTTTAATTGTCTTATTTATTATTGTTGTTGTTGTTGTTGTTGTTGTTCATGCAAAAAACACAACATAATAGAACAGGACATAAATATACCAATATCATATATATTGGCCTGAATATTAGACCCTAATTATAAGAACAGCTTCCATCCATCCTTCAACCCCCACCCCCACACAGTTTTGTGAAATATGTTTTTGTAAAAATGACTTTTTGAAGACAAACACTTTATCAGACTAGTCCTGTTGAGAAGTTTCCTCGAATTGCAAGTAACTTTGCCTTTTTTCTCCTAAAAGTGAATTTCTATAAATCGGAATGTAAATGTAAACCTTTCTGTAGCTCGTTCCAAATATGTTTCAAGTGCAGCTATTTCATCATGCTGCTAGCATTTTTCAAAATGTCTTTTTGGGTAAGTCATCGTGATTTTCTGTGACAAGGTAATTCTCGGCTGCTTTAAAGATGCTTTGGTCTTTTGTCCATTTTTGCATTATAGACTTGCTTTCCACTCAGTTTCATTGGCAGTAACACATGCTGCATGAGAGCTGAGGGGAACCATAGGTGTCATTTACACTGGGGACGCTGGGGACATGTCCTCACCACTTTTTGAAATGGCTGATTTTGTCCCTAACACTTTTTTAGAGCATTATTTTTTTTAAACGTTCTGAAATATAGCTTGCAGCAAAACAACAAATGAAAATGCCTTTAAAAAGGTTTATTTGCACATTAAGAAAAAATGCTATGCAATTAAAATATAGAAGAAACAAGTGTGCATTGTCCAAAAAAAGTAACTTAAGCTGAAAAAAAAACAAGCTACTGATTCTAAAATGAACCAAAAACGTGTATGCATCAGTAACAACATTTGGACACAATTTCTTTTTGGCCAAGTTTTCCGTTCTCTCCCTGTGAACATGATAAAAGAGGAGAGAAGACTAAATCATGCCTACATATGTGTTGCCTCAGGCAGTGATAATATTACATAAGAAAGTTGATCTACAGGAGAAACAGATCTGAAATCAACAAAGAATGCCAGAAAACTGCACTGCATTAGATTCTATTATATTTTTATATTTTGAAATGAATTGAATTTTGTGTTTCCTTTTACAGAAGACATTTCCACCATAAATTTGTGCAGAAACATTCACAGGAATGCAGGAAATTAAGTGTTTAAAGATCAAAATTTCCTGGGGGAGGTCCCCCCAGACCCACTGCTCATATATCTTGGCATTAACGATATCTTTAAAACACCATTTAAGGATGTTTTTGTCTTGTCCTTGTGAACCTAATATTGCGTATTGTAATATCTCGCGAGCTAAGTATCTCATCACACCCCTAATCTGAGCCCCTATGTCCCCACCACTTGAAAGTGGTGGGGACATAGGGGCTCAACAGTCAAGTGATTATTATCTAT
The DNA here is from genome assembly GCF_021292245.1 of Micropterus dolomieu. Taxonomy (NCBI): domain Eukaryota; kingdom Metazoa; phylum Chordata; class Actinopteri; order Centrarchiformes; family Centrarchidae; genus Micropterus; species Micropterus dolomieu. The sequence continues at coordinate 4,463,028 of NC_060154.1, forward strand.
GGGCTCACCACTACAAGCAATACCTTTCACATTACACATAGTAATTTCACCCATTATTCATATAAAGACATTGATTACTTTTGCTTTTATGTGATATTTCCTTTATTTTTTGCTAAAAGCAGAGAAATGAATTTTTTTTTCATATAAAAATGCCACAGATTTATTTTAAAGTCAAACCATCAGCCAGATTGGTGGCTGGTGTGCCAGGTTCAGTTCCTAGCTTTAGGCACGGCAAATATTCAGGATTAGGATCAGCACTCATGTGCCCGTTAAGAATGATTGCGTTCAGGAAAGGCGCTTTGGTTTATTGAACACAGGGATTTATCTGATCCTCTCAGGCAGCTCAGATCGTTTAATGCTGCCTGGCTTTTCCCCAAATGAATTCCTGTGATTAGACATGGCACAGCCCAGCCCATCAACTCCAATAAAAGGGAAAGGCAGTGAGAGAGGTTTACATAAGTCGAAATTGTTATTGTGTCATATTTTATTATTGAGAGTGAACAGGATGAGCCGGAAAACACTGTAGTGGTAGGTGATATTTACCAAACCATGAGGTGAAGAGAGGTTCTTTAACATGGTCCTTTTCTGTTTAGAAAGCCAAAGGTTATCCCAAGGTTTACACAGGATTATCATATTATATACTAACTAATAACATATTTAGTCAGCCTGTGCAAATGAGGCACAGTAAGACAAAAGGCTAAACGGCAGTAAAATATGTTATCTTAAGATTGCAAGCATTCTTGTGTATATACTGTGTATTCCCATCTCTCTTGAGCGATGTGTGTTGTGTGAAATTGCCTGACATTGTCATCTTACGCAATAACCCCCTTAATATATAACTCTTTGCAGAAAGCAAATATCCGTATTTCCTAGAATATAGAATTATTACTTTTAGAAATAATGTTTTTTCCTAAATGTAATGTTGATCATGATCAATAAATATAATGAATAAGTGTTCAGGGATTTTAAAGTACAAAAGAAACACACAGCATCATGTTGGATTTTTTAAAATCGCATTGGTGCTGTGACCAGATGTTCCTCCAGTTGTGAGGTTGCTGCCAATCTGCTATTAAAGAGAGGAGCATGATATTTCCTAAAGCACTGAAGTTGCATCCAGCAACACCTGTGATGACAAAAGTCTGCAAGTTTAGTTTATGGTGTTAAAATGATTGAAATGTTTTGCTTTTTTAACACCTGCTGCTTTGAAAACAATATAACTCTATAAAAGCCATGCTTGTACCAGGCCAAAGTCAGAACATGTGGAAGATAATTTGCTGCATGCAGGTTATGGTAAATTTACACTTAGTATTTCTACAGTGGTATTCAGTCATAGTTTAGCAATGGAGGAGCAGGGGATCCTGTTTGGATTAGTCTGATATTCAAAGCCGCTGCTGCAGATCAGTGTACTAATGCTAACCTATGAAAATTGCTTTCCATTAATTATCATCATGTTTTCACAGTTTTATCTTTATGATTGAAAAAGTTGCATGTTTGCATACAGTCATAGTATAATATGTTGTAAAAAAGATTATTCTCCATTAGATTTATAGTAGTGGTATAAGGCATTAAGCTGAGCTCCATGGAATCAACTATTAAAGGTTTAATTTGACTATTTGCATAAAGATTCACAAACTGCTCTTCTACAGCCTACAGAGTTTTACTAAATGTTCATGCTCAAAGACAAGGTCAGTATCGTCTATTAATGCCCAATACAGAGATGACCCTGGGGAAATCATTTCAATAATGATATGTTCCAAAGAATATTTAAAAGAAATTGAGCTGTGACCTTAAAAATTTTCAAAAACATACATTTCAGTGCTGAAACAAGGGTAAAACTGTGTAAAAGCAGACCAAAATGAAATTCAAAGCAATATCTGGTGTTTCTATCTCCCCTAATAAGACACATTGTCTCTATGGTTGTTATGAGAAAGATTTAAAAGGTGAATGTTTTGTGTGCGAGGCATCCATGATACGCCTGAGAGCAATCTCATTGTCTTGCTTGGCTAGCGTGAATGCTGAGCTAACACTAGGGCTGTAATCTATCACCACAGAGATTGCACTTGTTCCAGCATTGTTTTACAAGCTGCTGAGGACTAGGGAAGATAAGCTTTATCCTGCCCTCACTTTCTGTGTGAGCCTTTGAAATCCATCTGTCAATAAGATAGAAACAGTGTGGAATGGAATAGCATGCCTTCGTGCAATGGCCGGTGCTGCTTAAGGGTGTGGTGGAAAGCCTATTTAAAGCGAACAGTCATTTTGTAGCTCTGGAGATGTTTTGTACTTGAGAATACAATCAAGGATGGAGGTTTTGCAGGACAAAAATATGATCTGTTCTTATTAGGTTTTTACAAAATATTAAAATTGAGAAGCTGAACATTTATTTTAATCAAGTTTTGAAGACATTTATGGACCTCTTTCTTAAGCTTTGAGTGTACAATTATAATATCTATACAAGATTTCCAACCGGTGAACATAGCTGGTAGCAAAATCTCAACTGGGAGAGAAGACCCAAAGTAGGGCATCTCAGTTAGAGGTTTGTTGTTGTTTTTTTACACCAGCCCCATTTGACGGTGTTGTCTCGTTGAGTTTTAAGTATTCTTTCATCAAACTATAATGGAAACATGAGGTACAAGAGAACTCTTTTCTACAAAGCAATAGTTTCTGTGAGTGTTTTTGTTCCTTTCATGATTCCAATCACTCAGTTTTCAAGTTGTGTATATGCTAGAGCAGTGATTATGAAGACCACTGATCAGCCTGAGGACCAAGGTTTCTTACAGAGCATCCTGCTGAAATGCCCCTCAGGATATTGACTCTTAACTAGCTTCAGATGTCCTGTAGCTGAATCTCATTAATAATATTACCCCTCTTTGAACACATCTAAGAGAAAAGCAGTCTGGTCTTGCGGGCAATTACATTCACAGTGGACGATTATGCAGCATGTGACAAGTCCAATGCTAAGTGCCAATGTAGTAAGTACTGTGTTATTATGTAGGGAAAAAAAATTGATGTGGTGGCTGGTGGGTGTATAGCATGTCCAACCTTCTAACCAGTGTAGAACAGTGTTGTCCTCACGTAATTCATGCTAATTTGACCTCTTTCTAGCATTTTCCTCAAGACCTTTCCTCTATTTCTTATCTAGATGGGTTCAGTACCATCCTAAGGTTTAAGGATATGTGCAAGATTTTGCTCAACTTCCAACATTTTCAGCTGAGACAATATCTGTTCATGTCCGCATGGCTTCTTTGCATTGACTTTATGTGTAATCGCGCCCCCCTCTAAAATCTGCTTCACCTTCAGTGCAAATATACCTTCAGACAACCATTGTTAGCTGTTGTTTTTTTCAATGTAACCATGTAACCAAGCATTTTAGACAGATGACTTGTTATATCATTGCATAGTTTCCATATGCAGAAATTGTAAGAATAACTCATTTAAAAAACCTTAGGATTCAATGTAAAAAATTGTGTAATGGAAGAAACTCCAAGGTTATGCAGAATCGTTTAGCAATAGGGTAGGAGTAAAGTGACCTTCCCTTATCAAAAAAGTATGGACACAGATTATAAACAGATTATCAGTTATTCCATCACTTTACAATTATTATCTTCCTCTGTATCATATGCACATTACATTGCTGGGTTAATTTTCAATTTTACTTTTATTTGTTTCTTCTGTTTTGCAACATGCAATCCAGTCAGTGAGTGTCTCCTTGTCAGTGAGGATGATATCTTTGGCCTTTTAATTCTGCCGCCTCACTGTGAAGCTGAGTTATTGATGAGCCCATCAGCTTGATGCTGTCAAATGGCAATCTATACTCCCTCCTTGTTCACTCTCATCTCACTCTCAACTCACTCTACTCCACCTCTATAATCCTGGAAGCAGCGTGTTGACCAGATGAGAGACAGCAACTAAAAGGTTCTCACTCTTTCAGACAGTGCTAGTGGTGAGACTTTATTGGCAGCTCTCGCCCGGCATTTGAGAGCTCCGAGCGGTGGATAAGAGGTTGAAGGGAGTGGAGGTTCACTGCAGCTGGAGAGCCTGAGCAGGAGGCTGAGGGTCAGAGGACACGGTGGGAATAACAAGAGATGAATGGAGGAGAGAAAAACAGCCGCAGAGCAGAGTGCAAGGCTGTGTTTAAGCCTGAGGGAGAGGTGGAAAGAGGTATATATTCTCAGAAGTGAAGGTGTCTTTCTTTAAAGAGGGAGTCACATTGGAACCCTGAGCCCAGTATGACATTATTTACAGTTAGAAGTTGTCAACATTTACCTTTTAACTCTCATGCTCTAAGGCAGGCGGGAGGTTCTTTTTACTTTACTTTTACTCTGAAAAACAGCTTGTGTAGTCCACTGGAGGGTGTTACTGCTGTATTATAAATGTTTCTTAGAGCAGATACATGAGCTTTCCATTGTACTGAGTGCCATGTGCACTTGTGCCTGCATAATTCACATGCACTGATGGATTTGGTCAGGTGTGTTTGTGTGAATGGCCAATGATTGATCTCTAACTGTAAGAAATGTGCTTTTCAAGATGTATTATATTATGCATAATTTTAATGAAAACAATTTTTGACCATATAATTTAAATGTATTTACACAAATAAAAAGTCTTAATCACACACACAACTGTCTTTATGTGTTTCTCAATCAAATGTAATTCAGTTTCCTGCTGAGTTCACAAACATTACATATGTAAACATAACACCTTTAACTGCATCAGAAGATTATTAACTGATTATTGAATTATTCCCACTCTATTAAAAGATCTGTCAATCAACATGGTAGTGTAATTGTGCAGGATAGCATTTAGATCACAAATTGCTGTTTTTCAGTCCAAGTTTCAAGTCACTAGTCTTCATAGGCAAACTGCAAGTCAAGCAAGTCTGTGAGGTGTTTTACATAACTGAGATATTAAAACGAATATATATAATAATAATATACATACATATAAACCATTTTCAAGGTCTGAGGAGAAGGCTTGCTGGATGTTTCCAGAAGTGTAATTAATTACTTACTTAGAAACTTACTTACTTACTTAGAAGGGACAGATCACATTAATGAACATTTTAGTGTAAATATACCATATTTAGGCAAAAGGCTATTTTTCATCTGTAGTCCCCGGCAGGTCATTACAATACAGAGGTCAATAATTACACACATTACCCATTTAAAAAGTGGGTACATTGCTTTACTAATTACTCATTTGCAAAAGTAACATGTATAAGCCCAGCTCCATCAAATGCTGCTACGACCACTCGTCAGGCAACCAGTTGAGAGTCCAAGAAGTTCTCTTACCAAAAGATAAAGTTATTGTTTTTAATCTCAGTTTTCTGTGTGGATTTGACAGATATGCTGAATTTTAAATTGTAATCCATCACACCACTGAATGTTTTAATGTTTTACTCAGTAATCTGTCATGTCAAGGTTCTCAATTTTGTTGCTGCTGGACAAATGGAACAGCAGTGCAACTGGCTTTTACTTTTTTGCTGAAAATGTATAAGTGTTGTGGGCCAGAAAATCACAACAATGAGCTAAAAGACATTAAATAAAGTTCCACAGGGCTGAGGAGAACTGCAAAGTTGAGTGATAATTGTTTGGGGGTTCATCACTACGAGCAACCCCTTTCACATCCAAGTAGTCATGTAATCCAGTGTTACTATAAAAATATTGATTATAGCCACTTTAAGTCCAACTGTTAAATCTACTGCTCTATTAACATAGCACAGTGAAACACTTCTGTTGGACCTAATGCTAATTCAGAAAGTTACATTGAATGAACCAGTTATTCACCTCAAACTATTTCATGAAATATCTTTTAAGGTAATATGATTCCTCCACATGGTTGATATACTTGTGGCCTCTTGCATTTTGCAGAAACTTCATAGAATTTTATATGATGCCTTGCTCTTCCGTTGCGTCATGTATGACCCACCAGCCTCATAGTCTTATTGCCTGAGTTTGCTTTAGCTTTGCTGGCTTTATTGAAGTCGCCCAGGTCTGCACATCCATCTCTTGCTGCTTTTCTTGTCTGCAAAGATCTTCATGGCTGCAATCTTGCACAAGTGTCACTGCAATGTGATAAGCTCCTGTTGGCTGGCGATGTTGTTATTACTTGCAGAGGCAGAGTGATACGAAGGAAATGTCAGCTGATGCTGGCCTTTGCCGGCTGGAAAGGCCATATTTATGAGAGTATGTAAATCCAAGTGCATTGTTTCTGCTGCAAGTGAAATACAATGCAATATTGAATAGTGATGGAAGATGAATGAAAACTGACCTGCGGCCAGCCTGATGTTGCTGTGATATTTTATGCAATTTTGAAAAGAGAGTCATACAGAAAGAGAACACTGTTTAGTCCGATACAGATGCGGTGACATATAATGCACACGAATAAGGCACAAGGCCATAACTTTCTTTTGCGCTATGCATCAAGACTAAATATTCAGTCTAATTAAAACTTAAGCTGCCTATTATTCAGTCTTAAACTTCTATGCTGCGGCAAATGCAAAGTAGCTGACTTGTTGAAGGATGGAGTTTGATAAGTCATTGATTAAACATTATAAATATTACTTACTGTACATGTTTATCCCCCAATGATTGTGCTATTGAACCTAAAGATCATCAATCCAGTGACCCCTCAGCAGCCCCTGTGCTGATTCAGAAGTGAGATGGCCATCTAGTAAAATTTATGGACATGTGGCTGAAGGATCTACGGTCTGCTGTGACCTTCTAGCACAAACCCAATCAGGGAACAATACAACCGAACATAATACATTTGGAAGCAAGAGTGTTTATCAGTTGTTCTACTTTAAATTACAGCATGAGCCAAGGTACCTAAGATCATTCAGGAGCTCAATCACGACACTGCTCTGCCTCGGCAGGAGATTTAACTCACTGCCGACTGAAAACGGATTTCATCTGAATCAATAACGCTGTAATTACGCCTTCCATAGATTCCTTGCACCTCTATTCATCAGTGAAATCTGACATGTGTTCCCGTAAAACTGTCAGGGGTCTTGATTTGCAGCAAAACATCTGCTGGCTGAGGGAGGAACCTGGCCTCAGACTGTTTTGATGCTAGTTAATCTGTGGGCCTTCGTTATGATGAGTCACTAAGTGGGTTGTTTAATCCAACCAGAAATTACGGTCTGGCTCCGCTCCAAGCACAAGCCTTGTGTGCACATTTGTGTGCTTTTGTTTTCATAAAGAGAAATTATTAGTTGAAACAGCAGCACTTCACAGAAGAACTCTATAATTGTTTTTGGGGGGGGTTGTTTGTGTACCGTTGAAAGATGTTGCTGCATTTTGTTAAACTAAAACATTTTTTTGACGGGTAGATATCTCATCATAGAGGCAGTTCATGTGTTTACACCATTTCTGGCCATCAGCTGTCATACGGATACTGTAGGAAACTCCAAATGTCAGACTTAATTATGAGATTATTTGGAATAGAATTTTTTTTATTTTGTGTGATTTATTTCCTCACCAGCTGGCGATTCATGATTTTCGGCTGTGGCGGCCTCTTCATACTCAGTGGTTGATTTGGACAGGATGTTTTGATTTTGGAGCGGTGAGGAGCTGCCCCTCTCTTGATCCATCTATCCATGAAGGTGAGCATTCAAAAAATGGAATTACAATCTGTAGTTCGAACAACTGCCCTAGAGCAAATAAGTGCGGAGCTCTGGGGCAAGCAACATGGAGGGAATTTAATCATATTTAATTTACATATACCTCCTACATTGTAATGATACAAAGCTGGATGATAATCTGCAAAGTTTCCCTTTAATATCTGATGCATCCTCTCCATCCCCTTGTCTTTCTCCTGTCTGTCTGACTTTTCCTCTTTCCTGCAGTTTGTGTTTGAGGACTCTCCGCTACCCTATACTCAGACAGCAACGGAGCTGGCTCAGTCAATGTCTCCCCGTGTGCCTCTTTCTCCTTCGATGGTACTAATATTTAAAAAGCACAATTAAATGTAGAAAAACCACACACCTGCATTTAAATCATGTGCCGAAATTACATAAAAGTCTGTGTTTTTAAAATAAACAGTATAAATTCATTCAAATCAAATCAAATTTTTTGCATACAGTAATCTAGTGTTATTCATGTATGCTTCATTTCCTGCATTTCAAAGTCAAAGTCAGAGTCAGCTTTATTGTCAGTTTCTCCACATGTGCAGCAACAAACAACTAAATTAAGAACAAAAACAAAGTACTTAAAACCAAACAGCAAAGAGAAACTTTCTGTATGATATAAAAATAGTGCAACATTGCTATATACAAAAACAGCAGCAAACCCATGTTTAGTGCAAAATGTAAGATATCCTATGATGGTGCAGAAAAAAGAGGGGTCGAATAGAGGGGAGAGAGTTCAGCTTCCTGACAGCCTGGTGTATAAAACTGTTCATGAGTCTGGTTGAACAAGCGCAGAGGCTCTGATATCTTCTCCCAGAGGGCAGGAGGCTCAAAAGAAGGGGTGGCTGATGTCACCCACAATCATGGTTGCTTTGCAGGTGAGGTGGATGTTGTACAGTACATGTCCTGCAGGGAGGGGAGTGAGGCACCAATGATCCTTTCAGCTGTGTTCACTATGCGCTGCAGTGATTTCCTGTTGCAGTCAGTGCAGCTTCCGCCCCACACAGAGATGCAACTGATTAGGATGCTCTCAATGGTGCCTTGGTAGAATGTGCATATGATGGGTGGGGGGGGGGGGCTCTCGCTCGTTTGAGTTTGAGGAAGTAGAGGTGCCGCTGGGACAGTGATATGGTGTTGGTGGTCCAGGAGGGGTCTTCACTGATGTGCACTCCCAGGAATTTAGTGCTACTCACTCTCTCTATATCAGCTGAGTGTGGCCTCTCGACAAAATCGACAACAACCTCCCTGGTCTTGCTGACATTGAGCAGCAGGTTGTTGTCTCTGCACCACGTGGTCAAAATGCTAACCTTCTTCCTGTAGTGGGTCTCAAAGTGGGTCATTCAAATCCTTGTTTGGTTGAATTAAGATAAAAAAAATTATTTGCTTACACAATGTCAATTATATTTCCTTTTCCTCTTCTTGATATAGAATAACTCTACATTTGTAAAGCCAGTCTTGGAGCACCACAACGTCTTGTATTTTGCGGCACAAATAATTAAGAGACCACACCCTCTGTCTTACACCTTTACTTGTATATCCTATTATCTCCTTTTATCTTCTTTTCTCTCTTCTTTTTCTCTTCACTGCCACATTGAGTTTGATCTGGACATCTTGCTCCAGCCAGTGAAAAGTAACATCTATTGGTGAAGGGAAACAACCATGGCTGGTGGGTAAGGAACGCTCCTTCTCCTTGGTAATAGCTTTGGACACAGCTGTGTGCATGGCTGACTCCTCAGCACTGCCGGGCCTTATCTCCAGAAAGGAGATTAGGTTTCTGGGGGTTCCCGACGTATGTCTGTAGTTGAGAAGAGGCTTGTGAGCTGGTCCACTGCACAGTAGCCACAGATAAAATGTTTGAGGCATTATTCCAATTCCCTGCGGTTTTTGTTTACTTTGGCTATGTTGACTCTGAATAATAGTCTGGGACGTCAACCCACAATGTGTGGTAGTCGGAGATGATAAGACACCACAGTTTTCACTCTTTTCCACTCTTCTTATTAGCCTCATTCTGTTCTCTCACGCTGCTGTTTGTTTGATTTTTTTACTAGACAAACATCTGAAGCAATGAAACATCTGAAACAAACCAAACCGTGGCTGGTTCACTCATCGTCCATGTGCAGAGGGGTGTAAATATAGAAACAAATGGCTTTTCCACATTTACTCAAAACTTACTGTTTCCCCCACTCCAAGCACTTCCTTCCTCTGCATCACGAGGGTCTTCATGCTTTTTGAATTGGTGAGAACAAAAGCAGCACAAGGCAGCTCTTGACAGAGTGGCGGAAATGATGGAGTAAAGGGCTGTAATGCTACTTGGAAGATTAAACTCTCCTCTTTCCTCTCACTGTGTATTTTGAGGTTTTCAGTTTTTTGGATCAAGAGGAACTTTTCAGTTCCTCAAGAATTCTAAATTAAGCTCAGTCTCTTAAGAGGCATCTTCCTTTCTAACCCACTTCCAGTCTCCATCATTTCTCCAGGACTGGCAGCCTCTGGATCCAAAGGATGCTGCCAGTTGTCTGTTACCTCCCTCAGTGAGACATGAGCCAATTCTTTTTCTTTTTTTTACCATGACTTTCACTTGATGCCTTTTCTCCAAATGTAACTCAAAATAAATAACAAACCCAGGGTTGCAAGTGCGTGTTGGGGACTCATCTTTTTTGGCAGTGTGTGATTGCTTTCACGACTCTTCCATGCTGTGTCCTCATAACATTCATTCAAATCCCTTGACGAATTGGATAAACAAGCAATTTAGGTGCCGGTAGTGTTTTAGAGTTGTTTTCAAAAGACAGCTGTTTGAGGAAAAGTTTTGAAAGCCACGTTGAAGAAGTGGAAGGTGACAAAATTTTGTTTACATCTTAAAACTTTGATGAAGCTGAGGTCGACTCTAATTTTGGAGCAGTTTGTTGTTCAATTGGCAGTGATGCCTGATAGACAGTGAGAGAATGCTGTGTGGGGAAAAAACAAAATGAGAATGAGAATGTTAAAATCCATTATTTAATGGGCAGAAAGCATTTATACAAAAGCATTTGTTCTTAAATGGTAGTAAGAGATGACAATAACAGAACTGTTAGCATTTTCCTTAGAATTTTCTTTAAGGGAGGAACAATTTTCACGACCTGTGGTCCAAGTTCATGTCTGTCTCCTAGAAATTCATAATAAATAATATTTGCAACAGCAAATATACAACCTGGATTACATTTTCTATTAACATAAAGAGGAAACATAAATGAATGCATCTGCCACTGAATGTTTGAATAAAACAATAAATTATAAATAAAAAGGTTTAGTAACAGCATGTTGTTGTTTTCCCTGCTCTTGCAATACAATACCCACTTTTGGCAACAAAAGCAACTTTTTTTATGGTTATGTTTAGGCACTAATGTGTTTACATTGCCAAACTCCCCTATGACTACTGTGCAGTACATAAATCAAGGGCTTCCTACACTAGAAGAAAAATTGCTAGGGACCATATGTTTTCACTCGAAAAAAATGGCTAAGTAATTTCTAGGATTAAGTGTTGACATGGAACAGTATATACAGTCTGCTCAGCTCCACACTGGGAAAAATTTAAGTTTAAACATGTTACTGAAATCAACAAAAATGCTTACCAATTTACTGAAATGTTCAACAACAGCTTTTATTGGCATGCAGTTAAATGATCTGATTTCATTGCCTACCTCACACCAGAGATGGTGACTTAAGTCGCACACACGGTGACTTCAGACTCAACCTCAAAAGACTTCAGACTTGACTCAGACTCGAGGTGCGGGACTCGTGAACAATGTTTACTTTTAGGAAACGTCTGATGAGTGTGCTGTTATTCCCCTCCCTCCGTTACCTATAACCTTCCTACGTAACACGTACTACTATCTGCTGCGCGCGGTCACACGTGAGAGAGGACAACAAACACTGGCACCTGCTGTGCCAATCATCATAAACATTGGCTTTAAAACTTCATACAACAAGACCCAAACAAAAGAAGGCAAAATAGGTTAGAAACCTGAGATCAGTAATGTTAAAGATGTTTGGCTGAGAATTGGCCATCTAATGTTAGCTTGCTTCTTGCTTTAGCTACGACCTACCGGACGTTAACTCCGACTGTTGTTCATTATGAAAACATAAATGAGCCAAACTTGTGGTGGTCGATTAACGGAATTATTTACGTCCCGCTGGCTGCCATCACGTTAATTATTAGTGTTGGCTGCAAACATTATTGTTGATCATGTAATGTTACAGTTTTATTTAGTTACTGTTACACTGGTTTGAGAGTCTGGGGGATGTGTTGACTTACAGTAGTTAATAAGCTGTCATTAATTGCATTACATGGTTGTGCTCTGTAAGTGATAAACAGGTTACAGTTACAGAATTCCTTATATAGGGTATGCGCATGACGTCACAGAACGCAGTTACTCACTGAGTGGCAGAAAGACGAGCAGCAGTGTTAGCTTGAATCAGCGAAAACACAAACAACACATGTAATATGGGAAAGAGCTGGACCACTGGTTCATTGGTAAGCAGTAAGGATCACTTTCGAGTCCAACTGCCTTTAATTTGACCAAATAATCACTTGTTTTATTCCCGGTTTGCTAAACGCAGCCATGGTAACAGATGTTTTGCCACTCAGTCCAGCGAGAAGGGGAAGTGACATCAATGCATACCCTCTATAGCTATGCGGTTTTATAAGCAGCCTGGATTGAACGCAGCAGGTGATACAACAGTCATTATAACCACGAGAGACTTGAGACTTGACTCAGAGTCTAGCTCAAAGACTTGTGAGCATCTCTGCCTCACACAAAGGCCGAGTGCAGTAACAGAGGAACAGAGGTGTGGACCCAAGTTGCAGACACTGTTGAGGAGGTTGCAGTAAAAATAAAGATTTATTTCAAACAAGCTTACTTGAATACAAGGTGAGAGTCCAAACAAAAGGGGCAATCCAAGAAACACAGAGTAATCCAAACAGGGAACAAAGCCAAAATGCAGAAAGGTCTGTTAGTCGAGGAATAATCCATGAAGCAAAGAAAAGGCAGGAACACTCAGCATAAGATGATGACACCATGAGGACTAAACTGAACGGAGGGCAATCTACACACAAGCAGACAGGGCAATTAACACAGGCGAGACACATAAGCAATAAAGCAGACAGGAAACAAAGCTAGACATAAAAACACATGAAACTGATCACTACCAAATAAAACAGGACGTAAAGCTAGCGACAATACACAGGGACATGTAAAACCAAATACAACAGAGAACAAGCAGGCAAAGATCAACTAACCAAACCTAAACAAAAACACAGAGGCAAAGAGTAAAACAGGAATGGACATAATCAAAATAACAGAAAAATACCACACAAAAACCCAAGAGCATGACAACGAGTAGCTAAAGTAGCATGTTAGCAGAGCAGCAGTACAGTATTATGTTTAGGTCACCCATGTTTTGCCATTGCTCATATCCCAACCCACAATATATGTAGTGCTAAATGAAATAGACTTAAAAGTGTAAAAATATATTTCAGGTTCCAGATACACAGACATACCGCAAGTGAAGCACAACCTGTCGTGTGGCCAGTCTAGGTAGTGGGATTAATTAAAATAGAAGCATTTAAGACGGATGACTGAAGCATCGGAAGTTAGAGCACGTGACATCACAGAAAGTATTTTCAGTCATGGACCGCTTTGCTTTTGCAACACATTTTTTGACATCTAACTTAATGTCAGACCATTCAATTCATTCCATTCAATCATTTCTTTCACAGTAGTACTACAATGACACCATGTTGACAGCTCTACTAATATTTCCTTTATATACAGTATATATATATATATATATATAAATATATATATATATATATTTTACTAGCCTGAATTCAAGCCCTGAAGTGTGAAGTTCTTTTGACTCTTGGGTGACATTTTGGTGAATAAAACGATATTAAATAAGCGCTACAACTATTTACTTTGACTTTGATCAAATGTCACTAATGCACATCTATTCATGATCAGATGTAGCACAGGGATGTCTGAAAGTTATGTATATACAGTGTCAGTCACTTGAACTACACTTTGTGACACAGTAATCAAATTAGTTTCTAATTATAATCTGAGTTTGAGGTTGTAATGCTCCCATTTCAATCGCTAGCAGTTAGTTTAGTTGGGTGACTGTGGCTCAGGAGGCAGAGTGGGTTGCCTGTTATTCAGAGAATTGGTGGTCAAAGTGTCCCTGGGCATCGGTATATGAATGTGTGTCATTGTTAATTTCTGTTTGAGCACTTAGGCTTAGTGTGTGGATGTAGTGTAACAAATTGAGTGGTAACAAATACAGAGCATTTACATTTAGAAATGTTTGAAAGCAGAGTAGGCAGGGAAAGGTGAGAGCGTTTGTCAGCGTTGGATGCAGTTTGTGCCAGTACAGACCGGGCACACACCAAACTAGAAAAAACTCAGTTCAAAAGTTTAGTTTGTTAATTTTTTGCCTGCACTAATCAGGTGTCATTCAACAAGTAGAAATAAGGCATTTATAACAAGTTTCAACAGCAAGGAGAATTTGGTGAAAGTGACTTTGAACACCTATAGGAGCAAACCTCACAAAAAAGTAGGAGAGATTTAGTATAACAATTCAAAAATGTTCTTTTAACAGACTCATTATTTTTTCTTTTTCTCAATCTCAGCATGTCTCTGATACTTTCTCCTCACAAAGGCTGTTGAAAATGAGTTAATCCAGAGGTGGCTAATTTGTCTCTATATATCATTTTGAAGACATGAAAAGACTCAAAAGGATGCAGTAACACCCAGGTCACTGTGAACACTTCTCTCATGAAAATTGCTCACATCTTATGGAATCCAACCTGGGCAAGAGGAAAAGAGAGCAGCGGGGTGTGCCAATGAGAGAAAGTCTGAGAAGCAGTTGAGGTTAAACACAGAGAAGAGTTCTGAAAAGCAAACTGAACTCTCACTCTGCCGGGAGATCGTGGAAAGATGAAATGTTCATAGTTGTCAGCAAATGGCAGGTGTCTAAAGTCGAGAGTTGCACTGCAAAGATTTATGCAGGGTTCAAAAGGTGCAATGCAGAAAAAAAGACTAAAATGAAGAAAAACAAAACCAACCCCCAAAACTGTCTTGAGGTTTTTGGCAAATATATGATTCACAGATGCATAAGTTTTCTGCAGCTTGATTTTTTTTTTTTCATGTTGTCAAAGAGCCATCTCATACAGAAGCACGATCATTAGCGATTGCACATCAAGGGCTAGGTCCAGACAGTCTAAAGTTATGTATGTTATGATATGGATATTTTTAGCAGTTTTGCTTCCAACTGTTTGATACTGAGGACCAGATTTACAATTTGCATCTGTTTCATCTTGTTTCAGATGCATCCCCTGCCTGGAGACATGGGGAAAAAAGCAGCCTCGAAGTGCGGTTTTCCTCTCTCCTTTGTGCTTATTAATATGTGGGAGATTCCAAATAACAATTTGCATTCTGATGGATTTACTAGGTTCATTTGGGATGGTCAGTCAGCAGGGGCAGATTTGCTTAGGTATATTTAAGAACGGTAGTGGTGGGGTGGATAAAATTGAATTCTGTGTACTTGCACACATTATCATAAAACCATTGCTGAAATTACATTAGCAAAGTATGCCCTATAATTTTCTCATTCACAGTTGCGCCTGTTTTTTTTTTTTGTCATTTCATTCATGAGCATTTCTATTTTAGATAATTCTGATCTATTTTACTTACCTCCAACAAATACCACAAATTAATTGTATGGTATGAGGGCAGCCTACAGTCACTGCTTGCATAATTAGCTGCCACATTAATAAATAAGATGCTAATTTCCCATAGATTCTGAGTAAATTGAATGAAAAGAGCAATGTAAATTTGCCAGGTTGCCTGGTGATCTTAGGTTGCATTTGGACTGTCAATCCTTCCTTGATAAAATGTTGACATGGCTACGTGCTACAGTTTTATTTCTCTCTATTGAGGCATGCTGGTTTTGTTTAGGTTTTTGTTTGATTTGAGTTATTATTTAGATTATAGACACAAAGACTGTGCTAAGCTAGCCTGGCCTTGTCTGTCTATCAAGATACATGTTCAAGTTTAGTGAGCTTTTAATTAGTGAGCTAGCTGTTTTCCCTTTTCCATGTTTTATGCTAAGCTAATCAGCTGGCTGTAGCCTCATATACTGTATGAATGACTGAGGGGAGCTGCAGATTCAGGTGATAATTCTCTGGAGCTTCACCATTGTTAAAAAAATGAATAAAGTTTGGATCCAACTTTTGAAGACACTGCAGCTGCAACTGCTGTTTGTCTTTTTTGGAGAAATTTTGTTAGCACAAAGTCAACAGAAATCTCTCCTGAATATCTAATTTCTAGAGAGGGTAGACTTTTTTGTTTCTCTTTTTTCTTGTTGGTGAACGTGCGGTGCATAAATTTAGCACTAACTGTTGACCAGACTGAAAGGTAATATACATTTTTGGAAAGAAAAATACAACTCTCATGTTGATAGTGAAGATCTAGTTGTCATAAAAATGAATTAAAGAGTAAGAGACTTTGTTTAAATTTTATCTGAGGGTTTACTTTGCATTCATCTTCAATTATTGCTCCTTTTCAACTGAAATAAGCCTGTCTCAAATATATCCTGCTTAAAGCCAACAAGACAGGGGATCTTGCCCGTACAGCCGGCTTCTGTCGGCTGTCACCAGTTAAAGTCCTCTCTCAAGCCAGTGAATGTGTTAATTTCTGCTTCATCCATAATCTACTTGTAGCCCACTGTGAGCTTGAAAGAAAGACAGTCTCAGAGGGCGACATTGGCCTGCTTCCAGTCAGAAAACCAGTGTCAGAGGAGTTGGGCTTTGAATCGACGAGGGGTTCATCATTAGGAGTAGGGAGCGAGGATGATTCCTAGGCAGGAAACAGTGTCTAATGCAATTGAGTAGTGACTGTGGCCCTATGGGAGATTATGCCACAGTCTGTCCGTAATGAGCAGCATAATGGCACGATTACAGCAGCACTTAATGACTCAGAAACGGCCACCACCGTTAGTGTGTGGACACCCTCTACTGTATTCCTTCTCCTTACCTCATTAGCTGAAGCCCTGTACAGTTACTGCACAATTTATAAGCGGTCACATTCACATAAAGCACTGGCTATCTGCTGTATGTATTTTTTCTGCAGGTATCCAATTTCTCTATCAAAAATCCCTTTTACACCAAGATTGAAACCAATATCAGTGAAATGCCATAATCGGTGGGTCCGCTCGTAGAGGCCAAGAAAATCTGGACTACCCAGTAGAGATGTGGCATGGTTCATAGTAATTCCTGAAAGAGCAATACATCTGTGTTAACTTCTTGTCCGGTTAGCAACCAAGTTGGGTAGCCTTAGTGCATCACCCAGCTTCCAGCAGTATGCATTCATATGGCACTTTTCCTCCTGGAGTTGAAAAGGCAAAGGTGTCCAAAATCCAAATTAAAATCAAATTAAATAACAATTTACTACTCGCTTCACTGGGAATTTTTTATAGGGTATTAGATCAAAAGGCCTTCCTCTGATCTGGCAGCTGTCTTTTTCTTCAATATGTGCGGCAGTTGATAAATCTTGATGTTCATTGTCCACTATAGAAAGGTAAAATAATAGCTGAATAGTTAACTGCAGAAAGCTTGTCATGCATATTGAATTGTCTGGCTTAACTAAATTGCCTTGATGAAACTTATTAGATCATTAGGTTTAATTTTTTTTTTAAATCAATAAAAACTAATGAATTCATTTTTATTATTTTAAGCATGCAGATGGTGTATGGAAAATTACAGGATTGGTCTTTTGTAGAAACACTTAATGCATGTTTACATTTTCCTGGCAAGTAATCTCTTGTGGTCATGGGAATAAATCCTGCCCTCTGTCAGTTGTTGTTTACTGCCACAAAAAGGTCTGAAGGAGGAAGTGTATGAAGGTATTATTGGAGCAAAAGAAATAGAAAACAGTAACATGTGTGTATCAGTCACATAGAAAAATACTTTAGGATTTGTAATAAAAAAAAAAAAAATCTCTCTCTCAAAAACAACATAACAGTTACAACTTCTCAAATTCTTAATTGCAGGTGCACAAATTCTATTACGTGAATCACAAATTAAGAAACTCATACAATCACATATTTGCTGCAGGTGTTAAAGTGAATATGGTGCAAAACACTTTCAACACCTGTATCAAAAATGTGAAGTCATGGACAACATTTGCACACACAAATCAGTATGTGGATAAATGCAATGAGATTTGCACATGTAGAATATTTTCTCAAATGTTTTTTTTCTAGGATATTTTTCTAGCACAATAATATCAGTCAGGAGACCTCTAAAGTCAGTGCTATATCTGGTTGAGATGCATCTGCAGGTTGATGTACTCTGATTGACTGTTAATTTAATAGCTTAATTTAATTTGCATCTTTTTACCATGACTTGAAGATAAACAGTATATGTAATTCCACCTGAAACTGTCCTAGGCACTGTCATACGTGTGTGGAGAGTTTCATTAAGTACATAATATTTATTGTTGTACAAAAATACATAACTCAATACATAAATACATAAATAATCCTAATCAGTTTTTATGCAGCAATTAACTGACATAAAAGTAGAAGTAAAAATGAAACTAAAGGAAGCCATCATTATTATATGTATGATGTTGCTTTTATGTAGCACAAATACAGGTACAGGTGTTATGTCAGGTAGGATTAAACACATATTGCCTTTTAAATGTGGCAGCAGCTCTCTGGGGAAATCCACTTGACACTGCCTAAGGATTCTGCTTGACACAGCTAACGGGATCGGATGTTATGTCAAGCAAGGGTGCAATTTTCATTAACCTCCAGCGGTGCCATGATTTGAATGTGCCAGCACAGCAATTAGTTGATTGTAACTGATTGACAAAGCCACTGCTTCTCAGCTCTGATGACATATTGGAGTCAGAGAACAAGTGTACAGTTGGCACCTGGGTTTGGCCCTTTCCACACGCCCCTTCAACCACCAACACTCCACAGACTTCCTCTGTTGTATAGTCTATAGTCTCCTGTTCTCACAAGGGCTATACTTAACCAGGAATCAGTTGCATACAACTCAACGCAGATTCAGGAGTCTAACAAAAAACTGGTGTAAATGTAGAAGCTCATACTACAAATGCACCAAAACTGGTGATATTTATCAAATACAGACTGGACCTTTAAACATTAGATATCCATTTGTTACTACAATACATGGCAATACATCCACTTTTAATTTTAAGCGGGTACATAAAATGTAATAAAACGGTGAAGAAACACACCTTTGTGCATAAATTAGTTATTACAACATAAGAATATTACAATATCCATTTATATACATTACATATTTTAATTTTCATTACACTATGTGCAGTATTACATTATGAGTTTCTACAGTCCTTCAGGATAACAACAATGACTGGATATTGGTAACGGAATTTCTTCAATGGAAAGTTGACTTATCTTTTGAGAGTTAAAGGAAAAAAGTTCGACAGAAATTTTGAAAATTGGATTATTTATATAAAACATGAAGCTGAACAAGTATTTTAAAAACTGGAATCTTTAATATTATATTCAAATATATATACTATACAATGTGTGAAACACCCAATAATGTTTTTTTAAAACAACTTGGCACAAATGTGCCACTTCCATCCCACAGTTAGGTAACAACTACCTTCAACTATAACATAGCAGCAGACTTTACAAGCAATTATAGTGATCTTGTTTATAGCATGCATACAGAATTTACTAAGTGATTTACAATAAGGGATACAATAAAAACACAAGCGAAAAATAAAAAGAAGCCATATGGAAACACCAAAATAAGCTGAATGAAAATAATTGAGAATATTGAACACACAGAAGCAATTCATTCAGAGTTTACATGTACCTTTGGCATACAGCTGATGTGTAGACAAAAAAATAATGAGTGTATTATATTAGATATATTTTATTCCTCATTGAATTGAATTGAATTATTGCTCATCCATTTATACTTACCTTAGTGTTTACTTCCACTCATACTGCTGGTCTGAAGTATGAATTACCTGCATTCTCACTGCCCATTCTTCTCTTATAATTACCAGTTAACAAATTTGGGAAATGGAGGGACCAGAAATTATGGGGGAAAATACATGCATGTTGCTCAGCATGACAGCAACATGTCATAAAATAAAGAAAAGGGCCCCAGTGCCTGAGCTGTGTACTCCACTTTCAGATCTGTTTCTGGGAAAGTGATAACGATTGGTCTGAAGGCTCTGGCAGAAGTTATTTATCATGCTGATAAGCTTCATCAATGGGCTGAAATGCGGCGTGAAGAAGCTCATCAGATGAACCTGTTTGAGCTCTCCCTGGGCGGTCACTCTCCTCTCAATGAACTGCTCAGTCAAAGGCAATTGAGTGTGTGCATCACATGCAGCTTTCAGGGGATGCGGGGCCTAATGTGATATGATTTGCATACACGGTTGTGCAAAACTTTCCAGCACAGGAGGCCTGGTCTAAATATAAACCACTTCCTTCCATAGTGAAATAATACAACCTGCTCTAAAACGCCAGTCCATTTATATTCTTTCTTTGTGCTCATCGAGACATTCGATCACGCAAAAGGTTGTAGCAGAGTCCAGGCTGACATTTGAATACACAGCCTGCTTCTCAATTATCTCCTAGTAGCCTCTTTTCTGGGGCATTTCACCAGACTTTATATTGAGCTTGTGCACCTCTAGCACAGCACCTGATCGATATGTTATTGCAGTATTGTCAGGGACATATCTGCCATTTAGATTCCAGCTGGGCAGCCTGACATTCTTCCCTCCTTTCCACAGTGGGGTCTTCACAGCTGAGTTTTTGCAAAACTGGAAATCTCCAT
Source organism: Micropterus dolomieu (assembly GCF_021292245.1). Lineage (NCBI taxonomy): Eukaryota > Metazoa > Chordata > Actinopteri > Centrarchiformes > Centrarchidae > Micropterus > Micropterus dolomieu. Next base: position 4,483,535 of record NC_060154.1, read on the forward strand.
TAATAAAGCGAAAGCTTGATTTTCTTAAAGGTTATCACTAATTTCACCTGTATGAGGATTTGCTGTAGAAGCAGAAAACTGAGGTGGCAGAGTTGGCATCTGCTCTCCCTGGGAACGAGAGTGAACGCAGCATTAAAAATCCTTTAATTTGTTAATTGCAGTAAACGATTTCCCCAGCCAATTATCCAAATGCCACGGTGAAACATTGCAAGACTTTCCTGAAAGTGCATGTATCATGCCTCATGCATTGGTAATAGCAAAACGGGGAGTGCAAATTGCCTATTTTCCCTCTCAGAGTTTTCAAATTGTTCAAGCTGCCTTTCCTATTTATCTTTAATGCCCACTGATCCCCTATTGTGTAAAAAAAAAATCTTCAACAATCGTATTTCTGTCTGTATGAGCAGGAAAGCAAACATAATGGCATGCTGGGAGAAATATCAGTGATGTAAAATTCAGTTATGCTGTATTGGCTCTTGGAAGCCATAACAAAAAATATAATTTCCCCCAGCCATTTATATATATTTCACTGCACACTTAACTGACCAGATTAAAGGTCTGGTGGAAAGGTGGAATGTTTATACTTGTACCATTATTTTATCTTTTGTTTGTTTTTTTACAGTGTATCATTGTAAAATGCTGACAAATTGTTTCCAAAAATGTTGAAAGTGAATACATTTGCATCTCTCTTGATTGTGTCATTCGAAATTCTCTCAACAACTATGCCATTTTTTCGTCCTTCCTTTCTATTGTACCCTTTGTGTCAAAGGCTCCCGCAGTCATATTAGCTTGTCAGTGCAAGCCTTTTGATCTGTCTCCTAGTTTTAAAATAAACAATTCTGAGACAGTTTCAGGTTGGAAGAGAAAATGCTCTCATATCAGCAATAAGGCGATCTGCAGTGTTGTTGTGCGCACGCAGCTTGGCACAGTGAGAATGACAGTGCTTAGATTGGGGAAAACATGTCTCATTTTTGATTTGCATGACAAAACATTTAAAAGCCTTTTTTGTGCCTACTGTTTACCCTGAAAGCTGTTTATGTACAGTGTGTGGGCTTCCTCCACTGCAGGTCAATCTAATTCTGCATTTGTTATATTTGAGGAAATTGCTGGCGGATTGGAGGTAAAGTGCTTGTAGCAGGAGATCAGGAATGTGATCCTAAGGGCCTAGGGTAGACTCTGAATACAAAGGAGATTGCAGTGTCGTGTTGTTCAAATTTGAGGTTTTAGTGTTTGTCCCATTAATGCGATAACCTCTGATCTGAACTTCAGCCTCCCTATTGAGGGCTTTGACATTAATCTTCACATCGTCTGCTGGTGAGCAATAGGATGTGTTAAAGTAACCTCTCTGCATTACTCTGTGTATTAGTAATGTTACAAGACAGATGCAATATGAGACAATTATCCTTTTGTTTTAGGTCTCTTCATGTCTGCAACACATTTTTACAATAATCATAATTAGTGTTTTTGATTTAAGCATCTCCCGCATAGGAATAGTTAAAAACTGTCAAATGTGATTTTATCAGGTACTGAATGTCAAACAAATATCTAGGTAAAAGAGGATCAACATGTTCTCTTAAACTATTCCCATTTTAAAAGAAATAGTTTAATGTTTTATGGGAAAATGGCTTACTCCTGAAAGTGAGATAAGAACGTCGATATCAGTCTCATGTCTGTGTACAGAGCTGGAGTCATGACTGAGCGTAAAATATAATATATATATATATATATATATATATATATATATCAATAAGCTGTTGAAATGTTACACATAGCCACTATAAACACCCTGTCGGCAGACAATATATTAGTTTTATACTGACATCAAACTTTTTATTTACTGTTGTAATATTTTACTAATACACAAATCTGTCCTCTTTTTTTGAAAAAAGATCTATGGTCACCCTAGCTAACTGCAAAGCATAAAAAAATATTGTGGTTTTGTGTTTTAGCTCAAGTTAGATAACGCCGACTAGTTGCTAATGTTATCCACTGCAAAATACTATAGATGTATTGTTTGCCACATTACTTCACCAGGTAATGCGATCCATATTACTATCCTGTGTCGATTTTACCCTGCAAGACATGATGTAACAGTAGAAAGCAAATGTGGAACGATTTATTTCTAAAACCAAAAGTCTATCTAACGTTGCAGTGGGACTTTACCTGAGTTTCCAACATTTTGTGTGATGCTTTCTTCAGTGTGTTGGTCTCTCTTTTGGCTTGCTCATTAGTTTGAGCATGCGCACAAGCAAACACTTGGGAAGGTAGGGGTTGCAATCTGAAACTTCACCACTAAAACTACACATGATCCCAGAGTAGACTGTACTAGCTTTGGGGGCGTGGCGTGAGCGCGGGTCTCGGTGTAGGTCAAATAAGAAGCAGAAGCAGCAGGTAGGTAATCACAGCTCAGAAACATATCTGACAGCCTTACTGCATTATATTACACTATATTCTTCTTATTTTAAATTGTCAACTGAGACATTTTCTCAATAAACTGGTGCAAAGAAATTCACCAGAATGCAGAAAATTAAGTGTTTAAAGCCCAATTTTTCAGGGGGAGGACCCCCCATACCCCCCAAATTAAATATTATCAGTATCAATTATTATCAATAGTAATTACAAAATTCATAATAAATGTAGCCTAGATATATAATTTACTGTTGCTATATAGACATACTTTCGTTAGGCAGCAATTGGGGGTGGGGGGGTTAAAACATGAAAGATTTCTGTGCTTGGCTAAGCCCCCAATGTTTCAAGAGCCTGGAAACGCCCCTGGTACAATTATTTTTTTTAAATAAAAGTTGTTCATTTCAGCTGTTTAACGTTGTTAATCTAAATAATCATATAATCTTTAAAAATAAGCATTTTATTAATGCTAGTGCTAACACTACTACTATTACTACTACTTTCGTTAGACAAAACTAAACGAAATATGTTCGTTTTTTCCGTGACTAAAACAAAACAACGACGAGACAGTGACAATGTCTTTAAACACTGACTGTGACTATCTTAACATGCAATATCCATCCATCCATCCATCATCTTCATCCGCTTGTCCAGGGTCGGGTCGCGGGGGCAGCAGCTCCAGCAGGGGACCCCAAACTTCTCTTTCACTAGCCACATTAACCAGCTCTGACTGGGGGATCCCGAGGCATTCCCAGGCCAGCCCAGGGCCCTCCTCCCAGCTGGACGTGCCTGGAACACCTCCCTAGGGAGGCGTCCAGGAGGCATCCTTACCAGATTCTCAAACCACCTCAACTGGCTCCTTTCAACGCAAAGGAGCAGCGGCTCTACTCTGAGATAGCTTCTCACCCTATCTCTAAGGGAGACACCAGCCTGAGGAAACCCATTTCGGCCGTTTGTACCCGCGATCTCTTTCTTTCGGTCATGACCCAGCCTTCATGACCATAGGTGAGGGTAGGAACGAAAATTGACCAGTAGATCGAGAGCTTTGTCTTACGGTTCAGCTCTCTTTTCGTCACGATGGTGCGGTAAAGCGAGTGCAATACCGCCCCCGCTGCTCCGATTCTCCGGCCAATATCCTGCTCCAAATCCCCCCTCACTCGTGAACAGGACCCCGAGGTACTTGAATTCCTTCACTTGGGGTAAGGACTCATTCCCTACATGGAGTTTGCACTCCACCGGTTTTCTGCTGAGAACCATGGCCACAGATTTAGAGGTGCTAATCCTCAACCCAACCGCTTCGCGCTCTGCTGCGAACCAATCCAGTGAGAGCTGAAGGTCACGGACCGATGATGCCATCAGGACCACATCATCCGCAAAAAGCAGTGACGAGATCCCAAGCCCAAGGATTGGTGACAAAACACAGCCCTGGCGAAGGCCAACCCTCACCTGGAAAGAGTCTGACTTACTGCCGAATACTCGGACACAGCTCGTGCTTTGGATGAACAGGGATTGCCCCCCTCACCCCATACTCCCGCCGCACCTCCAACAGTATCTCCCGGGGGACCCAGTCATACGCCTTCTCCAGATCTACAAAACACATGTAGACTGGATGGGCATACTCCCAAGCCCACTGCAGGATCCTTGTGAGAAGAAAGAGCTGGTCAGTTGTTCCACGACCGGGACGAAAACCGCATTGTTCCTCTTCGATCTGAGGTTCGACTATCGGCCGAACCCTCCGTTCCAGCACCCTGGAGTAGACTTTTCCAGGAAGGCTGAGAAGTGTGATACCCCTGTCATTGGCACACACTCTCTGGACCACAGCTTCCCGCTGCGATTTCAGCAATAGAGGCTTTGAACATTGCCCACTCATGTTCACTGTCTCCAACCTCCACAGGAATGCTAGAAAAGCTCCGCTGGAGGTTTGAGTTGAAGATCTCACGGACAGGGGACTCCTCCAGACGTTCCCAGTTCACCTGCACTACCCGTTTGTCCAGAGTCTTCCCCCACCCCCTGACCCCAACTCACCACCAGATGGTGATCAGTTGACAGCTCCGCCCCTCTTTTCACCCAAGTGTCCGAAACATGTGGCCTCAAATCAGATGAGACGATTACAAAATCGATCATCGATCTTCGGTCTAGGGTGCTCTGGTACCACGTACACTTATGAGCATCCTTATGCTCGAACATGGTGTTCGTTATAGACAATCCATGACTAGCACAGAAGTCTAACAATAAACACATTTACATTTACTCATTTGGCAGACGCTTTTATCCAAGCGACTTACATTTGAGGAACAACATACAAGCATCAACAGAGCATCAAATACAGATCTACAACTGACAATACATACTAGTAAAAGCAGCAATAAATACTAGTAAGAGCTCATAGTACATATCACATCAATGGGGTAAATACCCTGGAAAAGGAAGTAAGAGTTAACAAAAAGTGCAATCAAAACGAGATCATTGTAAGGGATAGAAGAAGAAGAGCACAGGAAGTGCATGTTAGAGGTTAGGAGTTAGAGGTGTTATAAGAGGAAGTGTTCTCGGAAGAGATGAGTTTTCAAGAACTTCTTGAAGTTATAGTGGGACGCCCCCGCTCTGATGGCGTGTGGTAGCTCGTTCCACCATCGTGGTGTCACAGATGAGAATAGCCGGGACTGGGATTGCTTTGTGTGAAGGGATGGCAGAGCCAGGTGGCGTTCGTTGGAGGAGCGTAGTGGTCGAGAAGGAACGTAGGTTTGTATTATGGAGTTTAGGTAGATGGGTGCAGACACAGTAGTCACTCTGTGATCAGGGGGGCCGTTCCTCCAGATCACGCCCTTCCAGGTATCTCCATCATTGCCGACATGCGCATTGAAGTCTCCCAGCAGAACTATGGGGTCCCCTACTGGAGCCCCATAGAAGAATAGGGTCCATCCCCTATCAAGGAGTACGCTTCCAGAACCGAGACGCCGTGGAGGTCAGCCCCACCAGATCTAACTGGTTGCGCTCCATCTCCCGCACAAGTCCCAGCTCCTTCCCCTACAGAGAGGTGAAGTTCCACGTCCCCAGAGCCAGCCTCTGCTGCCTGGGTGTGGTCCGTCAAGGCTCCTGACCTTCACTGCCACCCATGTAGCAGCGCACCTGACCCCTGCGTATCTTCCAATGGATGGTGGGTCCAAAGGATGGAGAGGGGGGTGCTACGTTGCTTATTCCGGCGGTGCCCGGCTGGGCTCCATGGCAAACCTGGCCACCAGGCGCCCGCCGGAGAGCCCTCCGTCTGGGCCTGGCTCCAGATGGGGGCCCCGGGCTTCCTCCGGGCAGGGTCTCTCCTCCTCTTCCTCGTCGTTTCATCAGGGGTCTTTGTGAACCATTCTCAGTCTGGCCCCTCACCTGTAACCACTTTGCCTTGGGAGACCCTAACAGGAGCACTAGGCTCCAGACAACACAGCCTCCAGGCTCACCGGGCCACGCAAACCTCTCCACCATGATAAGGTGATGGTTCCCTGAGAGGCTTAACATACAATATTGTTGACGAAAAATGACGAGACTAAAACATAATTCATAAAATAAAAACATTAATAAAATCTCTCTTTTTGTCAGTATAATGAGGAGACAAAATATTACAGGCCATATTTTGTCCCTCTAAATTTTCACTTGAACCGTGTGTTCATTCAGCTGTATTTTTTTCTTCCTGTGCTTTGCGCAAGGAAAACGTTCCTGTACTGCAGAGGATGCTCACAACATGCTAGGGAGAAAGAGGTGCTGAGATATTTGGTCCCATTTCAAATACAGTGAGGCGGACAAAAAACAGAGTGCCTAATTATATCGGACGGCAAGCAATGTGGTTATAAGATATTTTTTTTTAAACGATCTTGAAGCAGCATATCAAGGCCAACCACCGGGAAGTGAGTTAAGTTAATGTCTCCTTTGCAATAAAAATGAGAACAAAGCTAACATTCAAATTTTACAAAACATTTTATCTATATGTGAGATGAGTGAAATAAAGACTAAAATGATAAATATCGCTATTTGGTTAGAGCAGATTGACCAAAATGCTAATCAAAATTATATTAAATTACAAAAGACTAAAATGATGGTTTATTTGTGGCTGATTTTAAGTTTCTATTAAGATCCTTACCCACATTTTTATTGTTTTATTAATCTTATTTTATTATATTGTGGTATTTTATATTCAGCATTTGTGGACATCCTCAACAATCATGCTGGTTGTGTTATTGTCTTTGGTTTGGTTTGGTTTGGTTTGTGCCTGCTTACTATGCCAACATGCAACAGAACTGTTGATACTGCTAGCCTTTAATATCCAGCTTTCACTGGTGTGGAAATATGCAGAGCAAGATGAGAGTTTAAGTTTAAAAATATTTATTTAGTATTAGTGGAAGTTAATATTAATATTTTTATGTCAATAGCACCATTGAGCAAGGGACATGGCGTGAGCGGTGCTACAGTCCGCAGGCCGGACATTATTGCCAGAGTACGACAGAGGCATATGTCGTGAGCAGTGTTTGTAATTACTCTCACTGTCAGAAGGGGGAGACAAAGGTTCTGCACTGCAGTTTTAACAAGAAGCAGATGGTTAGGAAAAGCATGTAGTTAATTATACTACATCTACTTTGCATTTCTTTGAGAAAACTGTGGAACTCAGGCTGCATGTAGCATTTCTAATATTTCTCACCCTCAGATCTCTCTCTCTCTCTCTCTCCCTCTGCTTTATCATCCGTAATGAGCTAAGCAGTGGAGTGTAAGCAACTTCTTAAATAATGAGGCACTATTCCCCAGGGAGTCAAGCTGGGCCCACAACTTTAATATACCATTTCTTCATCCTGAAAATGAAAATAATCAGAATGGAGAGACTAAGAAGAGAGAAACATGCAGCTCGAGTGTCAAGAGGAGGCTCCTATCTCTGGTCAAATCTGTAGTTGCCATCCCCAAATATTATTTATGAAAACTACTTGAACTCAAATATTTGTCAGTATTGCCCAATTGAGGGAAAGAAATGATTCAGCCTGTTTTAAAACAAAAGTGCTCCACCAGGCCCCCAAACCACAGGGCATCAATATTTCATTACATGCTGTACCGAGTAATGATGGTCACATTTGTGTGTCTACCACTTCACAAATAGCACTAAATGCATTTCAAAAAGTCCCTAGCTGCAATGTAATGTAGATATACAAATGCTGTAGGTTATTTTATGGTTGGAGATAGCAGCTTGGCAGTCTACCTCAGCGCTAGGAGCCGAGACCTCTCCAGCTTTTCTTGGAGGATATCTCCATAATAGCCTCATTATTCAACTGTGAGCCCCGGAACACTCAGCCTGAAGTAATGAGCCCCTCACTAGTTGCTGAGTATCACCTTTTTGCAAGAGGTTGCATGGAGAATGCATCCTGATTAGAGGTGCTGTTTAGTTATTTTGTAGCAGAAATGCAGTAAGGGTCATGATCTTCAATTTTTCTAGAGCCCTAGATGCACACTGGAATGAAATAATCCATCCAATACGTGCAGTTGAAAATCTTAAACGCTCATTATGAAGTGACCCGTCCGCTGTCACTGCATTTACTTAAGTAATGCAGGTACAATTTTAAGGAACATGTACTTCCTCATATGCTACTTTATACCTCTACCTCACTTTTAGAGGGGAATATACTTTTTACTTCTCTACATTTGACAACCACAGTTACTAATTGTTTTGCAGATCAATGTTTTAAAATATAACATTACAAAATAGTATATATTGTTTAAAATGTTTAGTATATAAAAGTATATTACTAATAAAAACACAAGTAATTCAAATCAACCCTACTGCCTCCAGCTACATTGTATCACTTTGTAGTAAGGCACACTTTATAAAGTCTTATCCTGTGGGCTGTAAATAATGACTTATTAATGGCTAATACTTCTTTATTAAATCCTTATGACTAATTACAAAACAATATGGATGTCTGAGTGAAGAAATAATCCTCTACCAGCATAATGTGCTTTAAAAGGAAAAGTTCACATTTGGGTAAATACTTAGCGGGTTAGCTTAGCATAGCACAAAGGCTTGAAACAGGGAGAAAACAGCTAGCCTAGCTCAGTCTGAATTCTTGCCAGAATGAGGTAGGCAACCCACTGAGATTCAAGATCACTGCACCCGGCCGGTCTGTCTTTGTGTGGGTGAAGAGAGATAAAGTAAACAAACCTGTTCTGGCAACTGTACCTTACCAGCCGAGGTGGACATACTGTGCTTTGGTAGCAGTGGTGTTGAAGAATCAGGACCACTTCATGTAACATCTAAACAGATGTTGGCATTTTTAGGTACGTTTTCAAGGTGTTTAATGTGTGTCAGCTGGCTAATTAGCTAACAAGTCTGCAAAACTAATGTTAGCATTGCATTATTTCGGGCAGATGATTGGTTGATATCCTGTTCAACAGGCCAAGATGCAACATAAGACATGCACCCAGTTTGTAAATAAAGAGGAGGCATTGGCTAGAAAGCTAATGTAGGTGTTTCTGTTGTTGTCTGTAAGTATGACACACAACACAAGAAGAGCCTGCCTGGCTACAGTAGTATTTCACAGTAGCTCAATTATAGCCAGCTACATTTTGGATTCCACCTTATAATAACAAATGATTAAGGATGTATTAGTTGAAACTAATGGCTATATGATTGCTGATAAATCATATGTTAAAGATTTATAGATCCACTAAGCCATTCATTACGCTATTTTCTGGGTTTCCAGTTTATGAAAACTGTTTTCTTGCTGGTCTTTATCTTCCTCCAGCATGTTGTTTAAGTTGCTTTCATTCACCAGGAAAAGCCCTCCTCCGACCGTTACCTTTTTGTAGAGATCTGTAGAAGACCTGGACCAAGATCCATTCATTAACAATTTATTTGCGTTTACAAATGCAGACTTGATGGCTTACTGGAAAATGAGTAAAACAATGAGCCTTTGTTAATGATTAATATATAAACAGCTGCCTGACTTGACTAATTTTATTTTTATTACTTTTAATACCTAATAACATTTTGCTACATTCCACTGTGGTATTGTAACTTTTTCTAATTCCATAACTGGAAGAACAACATAAACATTATACTGTGAGCATTTATTTGGATTAATGGGTTCCACAGTTAGTTAACATTTAGCTTCCAAAGTTTTAATCCAAACAACAAATGAGCATCTTTAAACTGAAGGAAATAAATGTGGGGTTGTTTACTTTAAATTAAGAGGAAGTCATTATCAACGAGTTTGCAGACAGTGAATCTGAATTCATTGCATCTGGGCTTTGACCAAGATGGCACCAGCCAGCCTGCTAATGTGATGCACAGCTATAACAGCATCACAGTTTAATTAATGATCATGGTTCTGTCTTTTGGCTTTGTCTAATCCTCAAGAGAATGTCACACACTGTTACACTTCCCACATGACAAGAGATGTTCAAGTCATCTCACATTGCATTTCTTTCCCTTTTGTATGACTTGAGTGCCAGTAATTTACCTAATCTGCCCTTACGTAAGCATCCATTTGCACTCTTGCCTCTGTGTGTCATTGTGTGAAGGCCTAGCTCTAGCTGTCTTGGAGCCGTAGATGTGTAAAACCTAGAGTCCCTGCTTGCCACCTGTGTCCCAGTATAGCAGTAACATGACGGATAGCACTGCTGTCAGGCCCCGGGGCCCTCTCAGTCCGTGATAGATACCCTAACACAGACTCCCGCCTGTTGTGCCTAGGGTTACCACCACAAACCGGGGGGATCCAAATTAGCCTGTGGTTGGAACACTCTCCGACATGATGTGTGTGTGTTTATAAATCAAACAAAGAACACACTGTCCCACTGGTTCTCTCACGTTTACATCATATACAGCTATCATATGCACTTATACTGTACATATATACATACATACTTAGATACAGCAATACATACATACATACATACATATTCATATTTTGGGGATTTGTTTTTTTTTTTACTTTTGGTGATGAATATAACTATCTATTCTTGGATTCAAACTATATCTGATATAGTTTGAACTGAGATTTCCATAACACCTTTGCAGAGTAACAAACACAAAACAGCCGTTAATAGATGATGCATATGTACCTTTTATGTTTGTTCTAACATATTTTCATTAGATAATGTCAGTGTCTAAAAGGGCATTACAAAACCACAAAAAGAAAAGTTCACGACCTATTCCAAGCTCTTTAAGAAACACAGGAAAAACTCAGCAGAAAAAATTGCAGCATGTAAAGAAAATTAATGAAAATAAATGGAGAGGCAACCCAAAGACAAACGGCTATGTGTGCAGTGGAAATCGTGGGTGGACAAAACAGAAAAGGTGTAACATTTTTCTTGTCCAAGAGAAAGCTCCTATTAGCAGTCCAACATGATGGCTCTTTTGACAATTCATTTTAATTTTATTTATCTGGCGCCAGTTCATAACAAAAGTTATCTCATTGCACCTTTCACATAGAGCAGGTATAGACCCAATAATTCCCACCATGAACAAGAACTTTGTCACACAGACAGTGAAAAAAATCCCTTTTAGCAGGTTGAAACCTTGAACAGAACCATGACTTAGGGAGGCAGCCCAACACAGTATCAATACAGAAATACAAAAACAGTAAAAGTGGTAGTGGCACAGACATCATTTAAAATGAATAATATTACTACAAGTGATAGCAATATTAATTAATATTAATAATAATAGTAGTAGTTAATAATAATTGTAGCAGCAGGTGTCAAGCAGGAATATTGGGGCTGCAGTCGGCACGCAACCGCAGACCCAGACTCGACAGCTCTGGAGCCAGAAACAACTGCAGAAAGAGAAAGAAAGAGACAGGAGAGGGTCGAGAAAGCACAAATACCAGGGGAGAGGGAAGAAGTCGAGTTTGAAACATGTATTAATGGTACAAGAATGTATACAGATGGAGAGGGAGAGGAGGTGAGAGGAGCTCAGTGCACCAAGGGAAGTCCCCCGGCAGTCTAGGCCTATAACAGCAAGACTAAGGGATGGTGTCGGCCTCCCAAACCCAAACTGGGACCTGATTCTACTTTTGGAGACTCTTCAAACCACGAGTAACCTGGGATTCTGTGTTTTAGCAGCGAAATATGATACTTTACGATATGATGGTGCCTGATCATTTAGCAGAAGGAGTTTTTCTATTTTAGCCAGTGCAGATAAACTAAAACAGGGGAAATATGATTTATTTGCCTAGTTCTCGTCAGTACAGTTGCTGCAGCATTCTGGATCAGCTGAAGAGACTCAAGCAACTTATTTGAGCAGCCTGATAATAAAGAAGTAGCATTTCCTGTACACTTCAGCTAGCTGGCATTAGCGTTTTTTGTTAGCTAATGCTAACGCTAGGAATGGGGAACTGAAAAATGCTTATGTCATTTCAGGGGTCATTAAAAACACTCATATAGGTAATTTTGGAGACATCAACTATCGACCTATTCTGTTGTTTCTATATGTGGACGTGTTAGTTTGGGGCCAAATTCAATAACTTCAGTTTTGTCAGAGTTTAACATGAGAAATTTGCAGGTCATTAAGGTTTTTACATCCTTAAGGCAGGGCTGAAATTTAGCCCTGGTTTCATCTAGCTTGATCAATAGATTGAGAATGATCTGCATAAAAGTACATGTAGTGTTTCCTGATAATATCGCCTAAAGGAAGCATACAGAAGGTGCATAGGATTGGACCAAACACAGATCCTTGTGGACCTCCACGACTAACTTTGGCTTAACATGTACAAATTGACTTAAATGGCTTTGGATTCATTAATGGACATTTTCGATCTATCTCAAAGGGCAGTTATGGACTAGATAGTTTTTCTTAAAGTTTTCACCAAATCTAGAAAAACTAATTTAAAATATATTTTAAATCATGCATTGTTCTAATCCATGTAAACTTGCTAGCTGGCCATTGCTGTATTTCTTTACATGTTACTGCCATGTATTTGTAGAATAGTGTGAAACCATTGCAGAAAAATGTATCATGCTGTTCACCAGCACAAACAAAATGGGGAACAACTTGTAAAACAAAGTTCTCTAGCGCTACTAGTGTTAAAAAATCAACAGGTTACCTTTAACTGATATTCACGTGTTGGTGTAGAGCAGATGCTCACTAGTCTTTGAGCTACAGTCCAAGTCAAGTCTCAAGTTACTTGTGGTTATACTGCAGGCTGCTTATAACACTGCATAGCTATAAGGAATTCTGTTACTGTAACCTGTTTTTCACTTACAGAGCACAACCATGTAATGTGTAATGCAATTAATGACAGCTTATTAACTACTGTAAGTCAACACCAACGGCAGGCTCTCAGACCAGTGTAACGTTAACTAAAACTGTAACGTTACACGATCAATAATGAACCTGTTACCTGTTTTTCACTTCCAGAGCACAACCATGTAGCCTAATGCGACTACAACTAATGACAGTGTAGCACGTCAAAAGCTATGTATAATTTTAATACAGTTATGAAAATTAATATTTCCGGGAATATTAATTCATACCTCGAAACTAGGAGCACTACCTAAAGATTTGCTTGTCCACCCAAGGCTTTGGGTCCTTGACTATAGCTTGATAATTACACGAATTTCTCGTAATACATTAGTTATTAATGGTTCAGTTAGTCTGAAATTGTAAATTTTGGTCAACCAGTCAATCTCAAATCTGAGGGTAAATCTTCTGTACAGGGACCCCAGATTCTTAACAATACACACACACACAAATCACTGTGATCAAGGTGAAATGTATTGACTAACTAAAGGGAGTACAACAGTGGGAGTAAGTGTGGGAATATTACACGGACAACAGTCAACATGAAAACCAGAAGGTAATGAACAGAGTATGTTTGGCTCAATGGAATATCAGTTTATATTGTAGAGGGAGAGGATTCTACCAGAATGAGGGAACGAATGGTCGGAAATTACGTTACCTAGGGGTTTATTAACTATAGATGAGGGCCAACTAGGGAACACCAACGAGTCACAGAGTGTAGTTTGTTTTGCCTTACTTTTGTCGCAATTCCCTGTAGCAAAGGCTCACTGCTGGTTGGCTCGTGGATGTTGCCCTGGCCAGACACCCAGAGGCGTCTCAAGTTGAGTTCAAACCGGTGGATTTGTTCCGGAGTCCTTTGCGGGAAAACGCTTGCAGCAACGGGCAATCAGCCCTGGCTTTGCACTCTCAGTTTGTTTGGTGTCGCTATAGCTCAGCGGAACACACTCCAGACTCTGTCGTTGGAGCCGTGACTCCATTCATTCAAGGCAAGAAGTGAACGGGCTTCTGAGTTTCTGGGTACAAAGTTGCTTAGAACGATCGGATGATGTCAAAACAACAAAATCAAATAAGACACATACATTCGCTGTAGGTTCGCGAGGCCCCGGGAATATAGGCTATTTAATGTTGCTGAGTTTAAACAAGTCTGGGGAAAGTTTCATCCCAGGCAGCTCCAAACAAAAATCAAAATCAAATCTCCCGCTAAGAAAATTGGGGATTCGAGGGCAGTAGCTTTCTCAGCTCGTCTGAAGGAAGTTTTAAAGTACGAAACAAAAAACATCGGAATTTCAAAAGTAAAGGAAGTTAACGAAAGCGTAATTACGAGAGGATACATGAGAGTTTAGTTTCAAGAGAATGTTTTTGTTGTTAGAAGAGAGTGAGACAAAAGACAATGCCTTTTATCTACCTCCTTTAGGACGTGGTGACGTCAATTTGGGGAGTGGGTTTCTCTGGGGGGATAAAAAAAACGTAACAATGCTTAACTACATGTTCTCAGTGTAAACTTGATGGTTACCGGTTTTAACTCAAGAGACAATTGAGATGTAAGCATGGCAGCAAAGAATTTGTTTATACCATTACATGGTAATAGTTATTTGGCGCTCATTGTCGGTGTTAGCCAAGTTTTAAACGCTTGTGTGTTATACCTTTCCTGTCCCTTTGGTGGAGCTCGGGTCGTACGAGAAAACAGTAGACATTCAACTGTGAGATTTACCACTTTAACTGGGAAGCTGGTTATACATATAAAATATCCTAATTGATAATTAAGTATAGGCCGACAACTCCACCTTGGGACTTTCACCCAAAGAGTTAAAATGTGAAATTGATAACAGTTATTACCAACCATGGGATTCCCACTAGCACAGGCAAGCCCACATAAGAGATCAGAGACAAGGCTTTTCCTTTGTGCAAATTTAAAATACTAAGTTAAACATAGCTATAGAAATAAGCTAGAAACAGAATAAACAACCAACAATACTTAAAACACAATATGAGAAGAGAGTTTCGTTTGTGAGTGCAAAACTATTGGTAAAGAGCAGCTGCCGTAGTTCTACAGTGTGGATCTTATTAAAGGGGCTATAAATAAACACTACAACTACGCAAATATAAAAAATGAAACCCAAATAACACACTTAAAAGTACATGTAATGTCATTAAAATGAGCCACCTGTTATACGTCACCACCTCTGTACCAAAATAACCCGAACCACTATCAGGAAATCTCTATGGTTAAGATTTTTATGTCAATAGTTTTCCTGAAATCAAAGCCAAATTAAAAATCACTAAAACAAAACACAATATTTAAAGAAATAAAATCTCCTCATACACTACTATAAAACAGGTCATAACAATAAACAAAAAACCCGACAAGGATTCGAATAAAAATAAGTTTAAAATAATAAAATAGGCAGACTGCGTTAGTACGTTAATAAATCAGACTAGACAAAGCAGCAGTGGCAATCTGTGCTGCATGAATACAAAAACAGCGGTTAGTGTTTTTCCTTATACGATTAGATAATACACAAGAGTACCTTTGTTGTTCACACACCTCCGAATCTCTGCAAACATTTACATGCTTCACGGGCCGTCTTTCCCAGAGACCTCGCAGACACACAGCATGGACCACACAGAGCGTCAGTCTAGGATAACAGTATATGTACACACAACCGTAGCGCACTACATAACAGAGAACGATATTGGTAAATTTGCAGGCGTTACAAGCCTCGAATGACGGAACAGAGCAGCAGTACAGAACCGCACCACACAGCAGCAACAGAGGAAAGAGGAAGTTCAGAGCTGACCGGACAGGCATTTCTTTCTGGGTGGCTGAAGTAATGAACAACAGTCAGAGTTAACCTCCCATAGCTCGACACCCAGATGATAATGATAGATGGCCAATGCTGTACTAAACATGTTTACTTACCACAGGTTACTATCCTATTTTGCGTTCAGCACTTCTTTGTTTGGGTCTTGTATGAAGTTTTAAAGCCAAAGTTTATGATGAATGGCACAGCAGGTGCCAGTGTTTGTTGTCCTCTCTCACGTACGGCCATGTACAGCAGATCCGTAGTACGTGTTACGTAGGCAGGTTATAGGCAATAGAGGGAGGGGAATACAGCAAGCTCATCAGACGTTTCCTAAAAATAAACATTGTTCACGAGTCCCGAACCTAGAGTCCAGTCAAGTCTGAAGTCTTTTGAGGACGAGTCTCAAGTCGAGTCTGAAGTTACTGTGTGTGTGACTTTAGTCTGACTCTAGTCCGAGTCTCAAACTCGAGTCCCCATCTCAGGTTTAGAGATCTTCCAAACCAGTGGTTCTTTGTCTTTTTTGGGCCAGTGCCCCCCTATCCATTATCCAGGTCCCTTACCGCCCTCCATCAAAAAAGGTGTTGGCTATTTGCTCTGAATATTTTTTATTATTATTGTTGTTGTTACTTTTGATCTTAAAAACATGAAAAAAAGCACATAATTGAATGACAAACAACAATTTTATTACTTTCCCAGGGAACAAAAAAGCCAATAGTAATTACAGTATATTTAATTAATAAGCTTCCTCCCAGAAACTGTGTGTGAACCTAGAGACTATTTTCTTTGATGGGGCACATAATATGTGAGGGGTCCGGGGATCCATCCCCAGAAGACTTCAAAGAATCAAAGATTTAATTTCCTGCATTCTGGTGAAAATTTCTGCCTTTTCTGCACCAATTTATGATGGAAATGTTTTTATTTATATAAAGGGAAACACATAATTCAGGTGGCAGGTGAACATTTAAAATATAAAAATATAATAGAATATAATGCACTAGGCTCTCCTGTAGATCCACTTATTTAATATCATCCCAGCTGAGTCAACACACATGACTTAGTCTTCCCTCCCTAGAGTTTACAGCATAAACGCCATGTGGGTAAAATTTTACAGCTGATACTCTGACTTCCTGTTCCCAGGGAAGGCAGCACAGAGCTGCGCCACAAGTAGCTGACAGAAACATTGAAGAGAAAGAGTTACAATACAAGCCATCTCATCTAGTCACAGGCCTTGAGACAACAGCTGGCATGTACAGACACACCCACACGCACACACACACACACACACACACACACACACACAATCTTACTAAACGTATGCTCAATCATGTATCTGTGCTGTCACATACACTTAACAATGCAGCCCATCATTTATTGTAGATTAATCCTAGTTCCATACAGTGTCAGGACCTGCACTTTACCTTGTTTCATCGTCATTAAAGGGAAAAGAATGAAGCGCACGGGGTGTACACGACGAGTAAAGACAAAAGAGCACAGAGGGGAAGAAATATCCAGTAAATGGTGATATTGCGTGGGGAGACAGGGAAAACTGGGTGAGGTAAAGAAAAAAAATGAATTAACCTTTGACAGATGAAAGCAACAGTGGATAAGACTGGAATACAAAAGGTGAAGACAGACAAAGAGAACAAAATGTTCCAGGTTAGATTTTAACACCTTGGTGTTCCAGTAATACTGCAATATATGATGTTAGATAGTAGTGTAGGTCGCAGGAACAAAACAGACTGTTCGAGATGGAGAAAAAGTCAGGATTTGAAGCAGATGTATGAATGAAAAAGAGAAACAGGTGGACAGGAAAAAAGACCTGCAGGTAGAGAGAGATTGAAGCTTCCTCTTTTAATGAACCTTACAGCGTCGTCGCTCCCTTCCATGCTGCAGCCCCTAGCCTCTGCCCTGGCTGTCAAGACCATGTCTGAGCTGCACAGAGCAGCAGTGACAGCTATAGCAAGCCCACTTTGAAGTCTGGAGTGCAGCAACAGGGTAGATAATGACCCCCCCACACTCCTCCTAACGCCCTGTCTGCTTCCCCTCCTGGCCTCTGTGCAGGGCCGAGAGAGAGGCCTAATGAGCATACTTTTCTGAACAACTTTCACTGAAGGCAAATGCATTAATTCTTGATCCGTTTCCACCCTTTATACTGCTCAGTCTTCCGAGGGAGCGAGGATGAGTCAGGGTGAGAGAGAGTCACTAATGCATGTTTCAGAAGAAAAAAACACTGACAAAGGTGGGGGAGGCAGGACACAAAAATGGCAAAATGGTCAGAGAGATCTGCATCTTTGTTGAGCAGTGTGTCAGAGAGCTACAGAGATGCACAAGTGACTACTGGATTTAATGATATCAAGGTAAGTGAGCTTCTGTCGCGTTCCCTAACAGTTACGGGAGGGAGGGGTGTCTATTATCTGGCGTAATTAATTCTGTTTACCAGCTTAAAATCGCAACCCAAGTGCTGCCCAAGGAAAGATGTTGAATACTTCTTCATTTGGGCTGTCAGAGTTACAAAGAGGAGAGGTAATCCAAATCAGCTCTGCCAAGGACAGCTGCTTCATCACAATTATAACAAGGTGTCTGCCTGCTGCATCCATACCTGAGGGACTTCAAACAGGTCGACACTAATCAATCTGTAACTCTTCCTTCCAGCAGCAGTGGCCTCACTTTCCTCCAGGAGATATTTGATGTTAACTAAAGTTACTGTCGTTGTTCCATTAGTGGGATCAGGTTCAATATGGCTAAATGGAACCCTTATAGTGAAATGATTCCTCGTCTAAAAAGCTTCGAGCAGATGCGTGAAAAGCGAGAAATCAAGTTATTGGTGTCAAAGCTGAGTTTAAATGGTGACAGATAATAGCAATTTTTGTAGATTTAGACGAAGCTCATTTTTAGTCCCGTTTCCTCCGGGTGAGGAAAAACACAATCATTGCCTCCACCTCAGAGGCAACAAACATTTCATGCTTTTTTCCCCCGCAGTTTAAACCATCTGACATGTTAGCGTAATCTTCAAACAACAGGTTATCTATGTTATTCTGTAGCTCATTTCCACGTATTTGAGTCTGTTTTATTTGTGGGAGTTTTTTCTTTACATCTGATGATGAATGGTCTGTTGTTGCCCTGAGAGATCGTTACCTGCAAGACACTGTATATCACATCAAAAGCAAACAAAACACAAACGTGCTATCAACCCTACCAGGAATTGTACCGTAGGGTCCATACATCATGCTATTTTAAGGCACACACATTTCAGACAGAACAAATAAAACTGAGCCCTGAGGGAGCAACCAGTATGAAATGTCTTAAAACAGCTGCTGCTTCTATGCCCAGAATAACCACTGTTTGTGCTGGCCCAACATAAATTAACAATACCCACTGCTTTACATGAATTGTAAGATTATGGTCTGTTGTAGGCCTATTAGATCAAACATGTTATCAGGACAAAATCTCCACCATCTCACAAATGGATGCCAAAATATTACAAGCCAGATTTCAGTCAGTGTATAAGCATGGATTCATGCACCTGATTGGAACAGCTTCCTACATCTTTTCTTAAACCTCAGCCACTTTAAATGATCAAGTCAAACAAATCACACACCTTTCTGATGTGATATATAGTGTATTGAAGGTAAAAATAATTTCAGTACCCATGCATACCCAGATAGTTTTGGTTGGATGTGATCAGTCTTTGAGATCTGGGCTAGACTAGACTCCCTTTTTCTTTGTCTCCAAACATTTCACTTTGGCTGCTGAGCATGTAGATGTGCCATGTGTTTTTAATTAATTTACATTATATTAATTGACATGAAGGTAAATAGTTAAAACTGTTCTTACGTTTAATATGATGTATTAAATATTATGATTTATTTAAAATATTTATGATACTTTAATATGGAAGTTTTTAACATGATTTTAAGACTGAATTCCTGACTTATTTTGGAAATACTGTAACTTGTATTCTTTATTATTTGGAACCATGGTAATCTTCATAACAAGAAAATAACTAAAAAAAAAGACTGAAACTATTCTCAGGAAAAATAAATAGACAATTATTGGGAATCCTTGTTTCCTGGTGGTTTGTGGCTCCAGTTAGAACCTTATATCCGTAGCAGAGATGTTATTTCTTCAGTCATGCTGCTGTTGAGTTTTTCAAATGTAAATTTTCAGAAAGCAACAGAATTTTATTTAACTCTATTGTATTAGGGTGGGGCAAACATTTCAAACTTTGACAAATTAATCTCAAAATATATGCATGGAATGATACCACTAAAAGGTAATATTGTGATCAGACCAGATTGTGTCAAGGTAAATTCACTTGAAATAGTGTGGGTAGGAAACTGTAGGAGCTAGCATTGGTATCGTGCTAACACAGCAACAGTAAATTTTACAGCTTCCTATCCAGCATTTTATTGTCATTCCCTTCTATCAGTGTTAGTTCACCGTGCAGTTATATCAACAACAATCAATATTTTCCTAACAAGAGGTTAATCCCACCTCCTACCATATATCAAATTAGTAGACATTGTAGAGCCTTGCAAATTCACAGGCCAAAGTTTAATTCACTTCTCCGAGTCAACTGGCAGATGGAAATGTCAGTTTTGCAGGTATTTGATAACAAACCAAAGTATAGGAATGTTAAAATATTGACCTTATTAATGGCGCTAGGGGAGAAGTCAGGGGATTACCAAGGTTATGGCCATCTATTCTGAAGGGGACATGAATGCATGTGCCTAGTTTCATGGCAGTCCATCTAACTGTTGACAAGACACCACAAATGCCAACTTCATTGTGGCGCAACTGGAAAAGTCAGGGGATCACAGAAGTCATTGAGATTATCCCTGAACCAGTAGTTGCTGAGAAATTTCAGTTTGGACCAGAGAGCTAGCTTGGTTAAAAAATCTAAGTACAGGTTTTGTGTATTACATTGTCATAGTATGCCAACAAAACGACCCATATTTAAGCTCTTGTGTCCGCAGTCATTCAGCCCTCTGAAGTGTCCTTGAGCAAGACACTTGATCCTCACCAGCTCTAGCTGCACTCTTAACTCCCTTTGGAATATATTGTGGAAAGAGAATTCCTCAAGGGGGATCAATGAACTATCACATTGTTATTATCATCATCACACACTCCCTGCACAGAATGAAACTGCAGGACAGCCTGAGGGAATAAAGAAAGTGTGTTAGAGGACGTATTCCAGCTCCACAGCCTTCTCCACCATCATGTTTACTACCTTATAAGTATTTTAATTTGTTTATGTGCAATTGGACAGACTGCAAATGCTCCTTGTGGTGACACCTTCTGGAAAGCCTTCTGCTCCAGTGTCTCCACACTGCTCAACATACTATATGTGGCAATAGATCAAGCACCTGTTTCTGCCGGTCACACCTGCACTCAAACCTCTGTGGCTCTTAGCTGGCCGACAGTTACAGATGACCATGCATCCAGAGGCTGATTCAGATGATGAATGAACGAGTCTGCTCGGTGTGTTACTTTCTCTCTCTTTCAGTCTTAAGATGAGCAGTGTGGAGAGTTATTATTAAACCACAGCATTTCTACAGCCTGTCCAGTGGTTGAGAACACTCTGCTCTGATTAAATAAACCGAGAGAGCACCACACACATTTCCCATTCTCGCTTCGTTTCCTACACTTTCTTGTTCTTGCGCTATTCTTTGTCATAGTTTTCATGTTCTCTTTTCATTAGCACTGACATCCATAAATTGAAAGCCGTGCTTGGGATCTTCAGAGCTGGCACAGCACCACTTTGCCGCGTTGACAAGAACTCAGAGACGAGAGCACAGGGAGAAACATTTACTCATTCTGTTTGGAGCAAAGGGGATGGGCTCCCTGCTTTTGCTCCCTTTGATTGTAATCCTATCTAGGCCAGCACAAGACACTGGAGACTTCATTCCCTGAATCTTCGTTTGCATGGATAAACAGGAGATGGGGTACAACGGTATAGAATGTTTTGCCTTTGAGCAAATTAAAAAAGCACTGCTATGCATCCTACAAAACCTTCATACACATAAAAGTTGTTTCATTATTATTTCATTGTTGCTGTGTTATGTATAATGTTGTGAGGCAAAATGTTTTCCCCCACGTCTTCTGCTTCCCAGAATTCTATTTTTATATAAGTGGTGTTCATAAGTTGTTGTTCTACTGATGCTGTTGGCACTAATGCCCATGAAGGAATGAAAATATACATCTTTATGCACTCAGTTTATGGAGCAATGTAGAAATGAGCCTTTGCTGTAAAACTATAACAGCAAAGGTAAAAATACAGCGATTCTTCCATTCTCACCCAGGGAGGCACAGTTTTGAAATTGGTTTCCGCAGGACCTTTTTGCCGAATTCTGCTGTAATATATTTGCGAGACTGTTTGTTTGATTTTATTTGTTTGCAGTTTTTGTAGATTTCAATCAAATTCAAAACCAGAACAGTTAAAATGAAAGTATGAATTATTTATAAATATACACTTAAGGATCACAAAAGGCTTCTGTGGCTAGGGGCCTGTGTAGTCAGTAGCCACACTACTCTTCTCACTACCAGCATTAGAGCGTGTACATCAGCCTGACATACAAATCTGTTGTTAATTTTCAAGACAGGTTTTCAAAAGCCTCAGAAGTCCAAATATTTTCAGCATTACTGTGCTCAGTGGCAGCACAGCAGACACCTCAGTCTCTATTGATTGCTGGTGTGTTTAAGCTATCAAGAGCTCAGAGAGTTTGCAGAAATATGGAAGCAGCTTCTTCCTCCACTCTACAGTGCAGTCATTTAAAAAGTAATGAAGACAACTCATGCAGGTTCATTTGGCACACAGCAAGCAAACTGTAGCGTGGTTCCATCATGCATATGGAGCCCTCATGCACAGGATTTGCAGTTTCTCTCTACTCTCTCCTGTTTGAGAAAAGTCTTCATGATTGTTGTTGCGATGAAATGGTATGTCATGTGACACTTGATCATCATATTTGACCTACTTAGCAACAGCAAAGACATGTTATATAACATTCGAAAGAGCTCACAATGACATGATCTAATCGAGTGTCATTAAAATCCTTTAGAAAACCAGATGCAGTGCATTAGGGCTGACCCCCAATAGTCAAGGATTCGATGCTTCGACCCCCTTTTGCCTTAAGAACTGCCTTAATTCTTTGTGGCACTCTTTCAACAAGGTGTTGGAAACTTTCCTCAGAGACTTTGATCCATATTGACATGATAGCATGGCGCTGCGTATAGCTGCCTCGGTGTTTGATGTGCTTTGTTTTGTTTTATTTTTGTGTGTTAACTCAGTTTTCGGCTGTTTCACCAGAGAAGAGCTCATGAACATCAGGGGAACAACTCCAGCGGATTTACTTCCCAATTTTCTCTCGTCATCAGTGGAATTATTGGCCATTTTGGTGAAGGGCTGTTGTTCGCGCTGCGGAGGGCTGCAGGAGAGGGAAATGAGCCGGGTCGCTCCAGCACCTTCGCCGGCGGGGACTCAGCATACCGCTACAGGCAATATTTCTCTCCAACGTGCACTCACTGTGCAACAAACTGGACGAACTTCAGCTACTGGTGGGGAAAAACAGAGACTTTTATTCATCTTCTGTTCTGTGCTTCACAGAGACGTGGCTGTGTGGACTGATACCGGACTCTTATAACTCAGGATACGTTATAACAATGACAAACCCTGGTTCACAGCCAAACTCAAGAGAGGCGGTTAGGAGTGGCGACCGGGCCAGGTTTAAGGAGTCAAAGTACAGGTTTAGCAAGGTGGTGCAAGATGCAAAACAGCTGTGCGCAGAGAGACTACAACACCAGTTCTCAAGAAATGACTCTGCCTTTGTCTGGAGAGGCTTCAGATAGATCACCAGCTACAAACCTAAATCCCCTCACTCCATGAACGGCTCATGCCTTGCCAACAAGATGAACCAGTTTTACTGTCACTTTGAAAGACAATGGGACAGACCTGACACCATCCCCCGTCACACGACTGAGCAGCCACAGTCCCCCATCTCATCCCCTACCTCCTCCCCCTCTCTTACCATCCTGGAGAGGGATGTCAACAGACTGTTCAGGAGACAGAAACCTTGCAAAGCAGCTGGGCCAGACTCTGTCTCCCCATCCACCCTGAAGCACTGTTCTGATCAGCTGTCTCAGGTGTTCACAGACACCTCACTGAAGACATGTCATGTACCAGCATGCTTCAAAGCCTCCACCATCATCCCTGTCCCCAAAAAAACAAGGACCACAGGACTAAATTACTACACACCTGTCGCCCTGACCTCTGTGGTTATGAAGTCTTTTGAGCGCCCTTTGTTGTTCCACATTAAACCAATTACAAACCCTCTCCTGGACCCCCTGCAGTTCACCTACAGAGCCAACAGGTCTGCAGATGATGCAGTTAACATGGCCCTTCACTTCATCCTTCAGCACCTGGACTCCCCAGGAACCTACGCCAGGATCCTGTTTGTGGATTTCAGCTCTGCTTTCAATACAATCATCCTGGCCCTGTTGCAGGACAAGCTCCTGAATGTCATGTTCAAGAACCAGTTTGAGATGATTTGAGCTTTGTGACATGGTGCACTATCCTGCTGTAAGCCATCAGAAGATGGGTACACTGTGGTCATAAAGAGATGGACACGGTCAGCAACAATACTCAGGATGGCTGTCGCATTTAAACAATGCTCAATTAGTACTAAGGAGCCCAAAGTGTGCCATGAAAATATACCCCATACCATTACACCACCACCTGAACCGTTAATACAAGGCAGGATGGAGCCATGCTTTCATGTTGTTTACGCCAAATTCTGACCCTGCCATCTGAATGTCGCAGCTGAAATTGAGACTCATCAGTCCAGGCAACCTTTTTCCAATCTTCTATTGTCTAATTTTGGTGAACCAGTTTGAATTGTATTTTATTCTGCATACCTTGGTTGTATCGAGTGGTTATTTGAGTTACTGTTGCCTTTCTGTCATCTTGAACCTGTCTGCCCATTCTCCTTTGACCTCTGACATCAACAAGGCATTTTCATCCACACAACTGGCACTCACTGGATATTTTTCTCTCTTTTTCGGACCATTCTCTGTAAACCCTTGAGATGATTGTGTGAAAATCCCAGTAGATCAGTAGTTTCTGAATTACACAGACCAGCCCGTCTGGCACCAACAACCATGTCATTCTTCCCATTCTGATGCTCGGTTTTACCTTCAGCAGGCTACTGGCGTGCATGTTTCAGACCAAACTGTCAGAAACAAACTCCATGAGGGTGGCATGAGGGCCCGATGTCCTCCAGTGAGATCTGTGCTCACAGCCCACCTCTGTGCAGTTTGATAAGCATTTGCCAGAGAACACCAGAATTGGCAGGTATGCCATTGGTGCCCCATTCTCTTCACAGATGAGAGCAGGTTCAAACTGACTGTCCAGGAGCACATTGATGGCCTGATCCAGGTCTAGGAGGAGATTCCCTAGAATACTATCTGCCATCTCATCAGCAGCATGGCCAGACATTCTCAGGAGTGCATATAGGCACGTGGGGGCCTTTTACATTACCGAGTCACATTGTGCGTTGCCGTGATGAAAGTCACGCAAGCTAGATCAGCTTGTGATTCCAGTTTTTTGGTGTGATTTTGAATCCAACCCTCAAAACAGTTGGTGATTTTGGTTTCCATTGACCGTTGTTATGTCATTTTGTTCTGAACTAACTGTTGAATAATCTACAGTAGAGATTTTGAACTTCCAACTTTTTTCTTTATCGAGTTGTGATGTGTAATGTTTTCCCTTGACGTGAATGCGCAACTGGACGGCAGGTCAGCGGGACCGAACCTGATGATGTTCTTGTCAGCTGTTAGCCAAAAAAGCTAAAGAAAGAATGGAGAACAAGGGAGAGAGGTGTTCTTTTCACAGCTGTAAGTATCACTCTTATTGTGTCACAGATGTAAAGAACATTGTCGTCTGTTTTAAACCGTGAAGAATTCTTAGAAACAATCTGCCAGTAATGCTTTTAAATCCGTTTAATGGGTCCGCTCCACTTCAGAGCCCTGACAGGGTTCTACCGGGATCTGAATTACCACAGAGGTTGTCTCCTCTCCAAAACAAAAAGACCTGCTCATTAAAACATTAAAACGCAGCCACATAGCAGCATTAGCGTTAGCCCTGTGGTTTGTTTACAGCTAACAGCTGATACGGGTCCACCAGAGAACGCAACTTAACTTTTACTTTTTATTTATCGACAGAGCTGTGCTGTTGTTTCACCACTCCTGACTGGTGAACAACCTTCAGTGTTTGAGATTATTATTAAATTTGTTAAATTTTAATAAGAGGTGTTTTATTCATCTAGCGTGTCAAGCTTATTACTTCAATATAGTCCCTGTAAATCTGATGTTAATATATAGATTTTACTCATGGATAGGCGTTAGGCTACTGTATGAATGAGCACTTTAGAGATATAGTGTAGTATATAATTATAATTATATATATGGCTGGTCTAGTAGGATACTCAGGAAAGATTGTGAAAATGGACGGATTTAGCCGGAGTAGTGGCTTAAAGAGGTGGTATTATGCTTTTTGGCTTTTTCCCTCTCCTTTATTGAGTTATATCTCTTTTTTGTGCATGTAACAGGTTTGCTAAGTGAAAAAGCCCAAAGTCCAGCCCAAAGGGAGTTCCCCTCTCCCACAGAAAACTCTGCTCTGAACCGCTTGAAAACAGCTCGTTTGCAGTCCAGCCCTTCACTTCCTTTACTTGTGACGTAACAATGAAAACGCGTCATAAAGCTTGCCAAGCGGCTAGCGGGGTCAGGCACGCCCTCAAACCAAGGTAGTCTGAGCAGAGGCCCTTTGGCTCGACTCGCCTTTGTTTGGTTTTCCATTGTAGAAATGTTGTACCTGTACCTGCTTCCAGGTACTTTTTTTCGTACCACCTCACTTCCGTCGAGGTTCCAAGTGAGCTGAGGGATACTAAAATGTAACATGAAAACACGACAGACTGCTGATTGGTCAGAGAGAATCACTATTCACTGCATCATCATTGCGTGCGCCAGACAGAGGCCAGCAACAGAAAGTTTTATATTTTACAGTTTTCGTATGTAAATGTATGCAGCATAGAGCGTCAGAACACTGGCAACAGTTCAGTGTTTAGTCCTGATGGTAAGATGTGGAACAATGATGTTGTGTGGTTGTGGACTTGTGAGTAACTTATACCATCTGCTAGGTTACAGCTTGAAGCGGCTTTGATTTGGATCACACTACCTTGTTTCTTACGACCCGCCCTTCTCTGCTTCTGATTGGCTAGTAGTCCTTACCTGGGAACTACGCATGTGCAACTCCCAACAAAGATCTTATACAAGTAAGATGCATCAAGTAAGATGCATCACTATGTAGCTCAAGAGCAGAGCCTACAACACACAGGGTGAAAAGAGGAGCTGCAGCAATGTGCAGTATGAGAAAATATGGTGTTTTTTGAAAATTAAACCATGTAAACCTGTTCTAGTACAACCCCAAATTAAGATTTTGAACCTAATTGAATATTGACAACATATTTCTGTTGTTTTTCCATGGTTTGAATTTGGTTGTGGCTCCATGGGGCTTTATAGAACCATGATATAGAAAGATCAAGAGGTGAATTTGTGCATTATACTTGTCAATTAGAGGAAGCCAGGCAGCCTTCTGTGTTTGAGAAATCCCCCACTAAAGGGCTGCAGCGCCGCAATAACCAGCCTAGTTAAAATGAACGAAATGACTCGAGTCTTTCAAAAGAGTGACTTTTCCCATCACTAAAGGGAATGGGTGGAGCTTATAAAATAGACCATTGATTAGGAGGGAGTGAGATCAGGGGCGAGTTCAATCTCAAAACGTTTAGCGCCGTTTTCGTATTGAACAACACGTTTCCTTGCAACGTTGCGCAATGTTCTGCAACGGGTTTCAAGGTATGTTTTCTCCTGTTTGGTGGGTGTGTGTCAGGTGTTACCCAATAAGCTGCAACAACAGTGTTTGTAAACAACAGTGTTAGGCAGGAAAATTCAGTGCACTTGCGTACACAGCAATGTGTTCAGGGAACCACAGTTTCTGTTGAAAAAAACATTTTGCTACATTTTGTTGGCGCTGAATTTGCCCCAGGTGAGTTTGGGTATATTTTTTATATACAGTCTATGGGTGGGTCCTTGCCATGGAAGTAGGCAGAGGGTTGCTGAATATACTGCAAAGCATTAAATCATGAGGGAACAAATAAATGTGCTGTTCATCTATCAAATTCAATCTCCAGGGCAATAGCTTATTGTATTATAACCATCTTTACAGGTGTATCCTATGACTAAGTCTAAATGCAAGTCAATAATGTCCTTAAAGTCCAGTCTTTTCTCTCAGTGGAGAGGATAGTGAGTCCATTAAGCCTTTTCTGGCTTGTGCATTGCAAATAGTTTTAATGAGTTTCACTTTGCCAAATGCGCCCTCACCTCTAGCCACAGACATCAGTAACGTGAGAGAGATGCAGAGCTCGCAATAGATACTTTGGAGTGGCAATCTGTGTATTTCCAGTGAGTTTAGATCCTTTTGAAAAGTTGTGGAGTAGATTATTTTTGATGTTGGGTATATGACAGTCCAGTGCATTGTTCAGCTTTGCCTGTCATACCTGGTGCTTCTTCACATCCCTTGTTGGGCCAGAAATTTGGCCACTGTCTCTCTGCTCTTTTCATGTTTTCTCTTTACCCTTCCTTTTGGGAGCCTCTGATTTTTGGTGAGGCATTTTGACTAAGCTAGTCAGTTTGCTTTACATTAGTGGCAGTGTGTGTGTGTGTGTGTTCTGCACATCTGATTGGCCAAGTGTTTCAACCACACAATTGGTTTGGGTTGCAACTACTACTAAATAAAGTCCAACTGAGGCTGATAGGAATGGCATTCGTTTTGCTGGTATTTGATCATAATCCAAAGTAATGAAAAATGTTGACAATACATCCAGTAGTTGTTGAGATATTTCACTAAAAAAACCAAGCATTTTTACCTAACCTGGGATTCACCCAGAGACCCTGAATGGCAGTACAGTATTTCATGGCATTCCATCAAATATTTGCTGAGCTGTTTCAGTCCAAACCAAACCTGCAGCCATGGTGCTAGTGGGGCTGAAAGAAAAAGGAGAGCAGAATAAGACCAAAACAATCAGAATAGGAAGAAAATATAAGATGCAGAGGATTTCATTTCAGTAAAACTAATCTCTTTGCGGGTGTTAATCCTTACAGGAACTTTAATGATTAGAAGTGTTACACATCAAATTATCCAGCTTATTCATTGGCCTGCAATATTTGTCATTGAATACTAAATATTTACAAATACTATCAGATTCCTATTCTACTTTAGAATGTCAAAATTTGTCTCACAGTGCATCTGAAACATGCTACATCCTTCACAAACTCATTATCCCCATGTAAGTAAGAGCAATAAAGGCAGAAAAAGAAAAAGGAAATTTTTAGATGCATTTCGGAGAACATTAAGGCAGTAGATGCAAGTTGAGTGTGAGGGGTATCATCATCACTGGAATAAAGAGATGAGGAAAACAGCTCAATAACATATCGACATGATCCTTTAATGTCTGTCAGAGTACAAACAAGTGCTGCAGCCCTGGGGGCATGCTCGATGCTGTGGCCCATGTTAAATGGGATGCCTTGACATTTTCAGTTTCAGTTTAATATTAAATGTTTTGACATTATAGGGAGGAAATGTTATGATTTCTTTTATTGATGTTAAACTTACTATGTCTTGCTGTTCCCTAACGTATGGATACAACTCTCTACTAATGAGAGAGTATGTCAGTATCCACTGACTTCAATCAAACATTGCTGACGATGCACAGACACAGCTTAAAATCCTACAAAAGAAAGCAATAATTCGTAATTACACTAGTGAGCCAATGACAACAAGTGATACTAGCTTATGTTGTGGTGGCTTTAATCAATATTTTTACATTAACAATTGGTCACAAGACCACATGGATGTGAAACGGGTCGCTTATATTAACAAACCCACAGGGAATTATCACATGACTCTGCAGTCCCCCTTAGCTCTACAGAGATTCATAGCGTCTTTCAGCTAATTGTGTTGGTTTTCTATTGGTCAGAGTCACTCTGTCCTAGTGGGTATTTCACACTCAAAGGAATGATTTTGAATCACTTGATCACGTTAAAGCTGTACTCCATATAAGCCCACAATTGGTTGGTAGAAAACATTTGTAGTGGTAACTATGTAAACAGAAAGTCACTGTAACATTATGAGCTTTAGAAATTTCAGAGGGCAGTGGTGCTCTTGTGTCTGAAAGGTCAGTTATGTTAACTATATTCCATATTAACCTTCACTCTAAAGAGATCAAAAATTAGCAAGCTATTTTTGTTAGTTGGTTCAGTTACACATGGCAGCAAAGCTTTGTATTTCATCTTACATTAATCTCAGAGTGTTGCCAACACAAACCTTCAATACCTTCATGATTATTCTTGATTTGAAGGAGTAATTAAAAAAGTCCCTCTAATAATGTGTTGTTTAATTTCTGTGATGACTACAAGTACTTGAGCTGGTGAGTAACACTGATGCTGTGATTTTGAGAACTGCCTATTTAGTTATAAGTTGCAATTCTTACTGTGAAACACCTTAGTTAAATGACAGTAAGCAGCTGGTTGCAGCGGAGGACAAAAACATGCAAAATTAAGTTGGAGACAATTAAATGTCTGTAATCAGGAGCACTTCATCATCAGAAGCAGTGTTGCTCTTCCTCTTGCAGTCATTTATCTCCTCTTCTGTTTCACAATGCCTTAAAGTGTTTTTCTTCTGTCTCATTTTGTTTTTTTAGGGTGTTAGTTTTCCATTATGAGGCATAGAAGCAGCACCAGTGTTACTGTAATTTGGTTTATTGTTGGTCTTTTTGTAAAAGTTTACATTTTTAATGCAATTTTTACTGTTATTGTCTGTAATATCTATTACAGTATAGTCACATATTTCACATATTTTTGCTTCAGAGATTCAAGTGTTAAATGTCCAATTTATGTTACAAAAACTTACTGATCAGTAGAATAAATCAAAAGCTCATTATGCACAGAGCACTGAACACCGCACTGAACTGAGAAATGAGTTGTGCCGTTTGCTCACTTGCTGCATGTGCAGTTTAACAATTAGTCGAAAACCCCTTTTGCAGCCTATATATGTCCTTGTTTATCCGACCTTGGAGGTGACTGCTCATCAATTTCGTTTCATTTAAACATTAATATCACACCTAATAGCCACATCACCGGAGTGTTTCTGGGAATGAATCCCTGAGTTCCTGCTGTGAACTCATAGGTTCACAATTGTGTCCCGATGAAGGTAATGAAATTATGTGCATCAGGACTGTTTCCATGCTGCACTGCAGGCTAGTCTACAAGATGTCACAAAAAGGTTTACTCCTTTGAGATATACTTCATTGTCACTTTTTAGGATCTTTGATTTTACTGTTTATCATAATTTCATGAAATCATGAGCATATGCTAAAAACAAACGTGGCAGCCTCTGCAAGGAATTTCACATGATAAGAAACCTGCAGGATTTCTTCATGGTGGAAAGAAATATTTCTCTATGGCACAAAAAAGAAATCACTATTGTGGCAACATCAGTATGAGTGCACTGGCTGTTACCCTTGTGCAAACTGACTACATCTTACAAGGTCAATATACAGACAGTTCAGTTTCATTCAACATGTTCAATCAGCTGAATGGCCACCAATAAAAACAAAGTAGTTTGAATTGTGCCAGACATACTGCAAAAACACGACCTGCATATGAAGGTACAAGTAAGTGTGTTTAAGCTACTCTTTAGGGGTGCGACGATACACGATACTGGGTTCACATGAACGAAAGGAGACAAGTATTTCGATAAGTCACGTTGCATTTTGAAATAGCGCTTCCATATGTTCGTGTTGTGTCTGTCACTCACTGTCACTCATTGCTTCCACTGGGTACCAAAAATGCTGCTACAAAAACCTTCTACGCTAAATTCACCCTCACACTCCGTCATGCTGATATCCAGAGATGGCTTATCACCTCGATGACAAATATCGCCACGTTTTATTATTGTGCCACGAGATTTCATTATACCCCTGCTACTACTACTACTACTACTAAAAGGCCATTAACAACAAAGACATCTATTGCACAATAATCACATAAAAAAAAAGCTCTGTTTCACCAGCTTTGTAACAGCATACATTCATCCCAATCTCCTTCTGATATGTTGTTTGATACTTTCTTGTAGATTTTCTTTGATACAATGACATTTGACTTAAATTTAGCCTAAGAGAAGTGAAGAGCCATGCATAATGGGATATAAGTGTTTGAATGAGAATGTGTGATTGTTGCAGAAGACAGAAAATGTCTTGAATCATTTCAAGAGAATTTAAGAGCACCTGGCCCTTCACTCCATCCAAGATGCAAGGAAATCACCCTTTTGGGAGCCTTCTCATTGAAAGCAATTTCATTGAAAATGCTGCTTAGTATTATTACGAGACAATTGGGTCTGAGCAGAATCTGGGGAAGGTTATCAGGCGAGCCGAAACTCAGCAGTTCCACTTTGAACATTAGTCATTCTGATTATTTCACAACAAAGAGTTTAGGTTGAAGATGGGGTGGTGTTGTGGTTTGTCTCTCATTAGCCAAGGAGAAATTATGTCTGCCCTGGAGGGGGAAAAATGTCTTTTGGTGAACCTGTGTAAACGTCTGGACCGTGAAAATTGAGCAACAACAATGGTCCTTCTGCCAAAAACCCACATTTGTTTGGATGCACAACATTGAGCTGGCGATTTCTGTCCATCTGTTACCCCAACACAGCCCGATATTCAAGCTAATCACCATGACTGCTATCATCAGCCTCGGCCATTCAAGGGCTGATCTGCTGAACTCCACACAAAGGCAAGAACACGAACTGTGTGTTTCATAGGCTATTATAACAATGCAACAGGAGTGGATGGAGTAGAAGGCTAAAGTAACATGGACAAAGTAAAGTACCAAAGCAGCACTGTTTCTCTTGGGTCTAATTATGACTCCTTTCTCCCTGTTTGTTGGACAAACAGCACAAGCAGATTGGATATTATTGCATTTGATGAAGTCGAATGAATATACGCTCACATTTCAATATTCATGAATTGAGTAAGGCATATTGGGAATTTAGTCCTGTTTTCCACAAGAACATTTAATGAATGATGACAGTGTTTACTATATGTAAATTTACACAGACTCAAATACACAAATTCAAAAGTTTGCTTTTGAGATGAGCAAATATTTCTGCTATATGGATGTGCAGGCCATATTTCATAAATGTGACTCTACTGCATTAATTTGAATTAGATTTATCTTTGCATTGCAGCTATTCATGATGTTTTTTATCCGTAGGACTGATTGAGTACTAGAGGTTGTTGCTAGAGAGTCCGTTTATTGTTAGACTTTTTATTAGTTGACTTGAAAATGAATGAAACCAGTTTTTAATTGTAAAGTAGATCAGATGTTTTCACATTTACTAGAACTGTTTTATTGTTTTGTAAGGTATAACAATGTACTGACATTTTCTTATTGACAGTGCAATCCCTTTAAGACGATGAGGGAAAGACACTAACCCTTTCAAAAATAAACTAATCACTTGTACCTTGCTGTAAAAAAGCAGGCAGACAGAACTGCCCTTAACTCAAACTTCAAACGGAGTCAGACCATTCAGATGTCTGGGAAAAAAAGGCTCCCAAAGAGAAAGGAAAAACCTTTCTTGACAGCCAGCGTCTGATTCTCTTTCAAATATCCTCACACATTATGGTATTGTTCCTCCCCTTATCTGTCATTCAAATCGGTCCGCCTGTCAAATTTTAATCCCCCTATCTGTTGCAGAATGGCTAAATGACTTCCTCCCCGTGGGTTTGATGTCATTGCTGCCCTTTAGAAACAGAATGAAACTTCCAAAATGTAGCTGAAACAGAGAACACCATAAACCATGAGTGCTGCTGACATGTTGGAGGCTAGCTGAGGCCTATCACCTTTCCTCTTTCTGACTGAACACTGTATACACTGCCCATGTACAACCATTACACACTTTACAACACTGTCCAACTTTTTGTTAGGATGTTCATTACATAATTAGTCATGTTTACTAAGGTGCTACTTAAAATCTGTTAATCGGATCTATTAAAATTTGTTGGCCTAGCAAAAAGTGCCTTTCTCTACTTTTCTTATCTGTTGTCCCCAGGATAAACTCTCCCAACATACAACTATTACACACAATATTGTCCCACTTTTTGTGAGATTTTTTTACTCACGTGTAATATAGTGCTGATTGTCCTTCCAAGATGGCGCTGAGTATAACTGCCTCGGTGTTAGGTGCGCTTTGTTTTGTTTTGTGTTAATTCAGTTTTCAGCTGTGATTCCCGGTGCTCTTTCACCAGGGAGGAGCTTATGAAAATCAGGGAAACAACTCCAGCGGATTTAATTCCCACTTTTCTTGCATCATCAGTGGAATTATTGGACATTTCGGTGAAGGGCTCGCTCGCTGTCGTTCACGCTGTGAAGCGCCGCAGGAGAGGGAAAAGAGCTTGTGCGTCTTAGCCGGCGGGGACTCCGCACACCGCTACCGGCAATATTTCTCTCCAACCTGCGCTCACTGTGCAAGAAACTGGACGAACTTCAGCTTCTGGTGTGGAAAAACTTTTATTCATCTTCTTTTCTGTGCTTCACGGAGACCTGGCTGTCTGAACTGATACCGGACTCTGCGCTGCAGCCTGCCAGGCTTCCAACTGTACAGAGCGGACCGCGACACAGAACTCTCCGGCAAAACAAAAGGTGGAAGTATCTGTTTTTATATTAACAAAGGCTGGTGTACCGACGTGACAGTGATTCAGCAGCACTGTTCTCCTAATCTGGAATTTCTCATCATTAACTGTAAATGGTTTTACTCCCCCTGTCAGTTTGCTCCATTCATTTTGGTCGGTGTTTACATCTCGCCGCACGCCAACGTTCAGGACGCACAGAGCATGCTGGCCGACCGGATACTGTGTGTGGAGCAGACAAATCCGGACTCCCTTGTTATGGTTCTCGGTGACTTTAACAGGGGAAATCTCAGCCAAGAATTCCCCAAATACAGACAGTTTAGAAAGTGTCCAACCAGAGAGGGGAACACTTTGGATCACTGCTACACCACAGTTAGCAGTGCCTATCACGCCGTCACACGCGCTCCACTGGGACACTCTGATCACGTGATGGTCCATCTGATTCCTACTTACAAGCAAAAACTAAAGCTTTGGAAAACCTGTAGTGAGGACATCAAAGAAGTGGACTAGTGAAGCTGTTGAGGACCTCCAGACATGTTTGGACTGCACTGACTGGGATGTTTTCAAGAATGCTACCAACAATCTGGGTGAGTTTATCAGTTATAACAATGATAAACCCTGGTTTACAGCTAAACTCAGTCAGCTATGGTTTGAAAAGGAGGAGGCATTTAGGAGTGGTGACGAGCTGGGTGCAGGGCGTTAAAGTAAAGGTTTAGCAGGGAGGTGCGAGAAGCTAAACGACTGTACTCAGAGAGACTAAAGAACCATTTCTCTGCAAACGATGCCACTTCTGTCTGGATGGGGTTCAGACAGATCACAAACTATAAACCCAAAGTCCTCCACTCCATAAAATTCAGCAAATTAGCTGAACCAGTTCTACTGCTGCTTTGAGAGTCAGTCGACACCATCCCCCGTGACTCCTCCGCTCAGCTTCAGCCTCAGTCCACAACTTCTTCCCCTCCCTCCTCAGAGCTGGCCAGCTCCACCCCCTCCCCTCCTCTCTCCATCACAGAGAGAGAAGTCAACGGTCTTTTCAGGAGGCAGAAACCCCGCAAAGCAGCTGGGCCGGACTTTGTCTCCCCATTCACCCTGAAGCACTGTGCTGATCAGCTTTCTCCGGTTTTCACAGACATTTTTAACACCTCACTGGAGACATGCCATGTGCCAGCCTGCTTCAAAACCTCCACCATCATCCCTGTCCCCAAGAAACCAAGGACCACAGGACTAAATGACTACAGACCCGTCGCCCTGACCTCTGTGGTTATGAAGTCCTTTGAACGCCTTGTGTTGTCCCACCTAAAATCCATTACAGACCTACTCCTGGACCCCCTGCAGTTCGCCTACAGAGCCAACAGGTATGTAGATGATGCAGTAAACATGGCCCTTCGCTACATCCTCCAGCACCTGGACTCTCCAGGAACCTACACCAGGATTCTGTTTGTGGAGTTCAGCTCTGCTATTAACACTATCATCCCGGCACTGCTGCATGACAAGCTCTCTCAGCTGAACGTGCTTGACTCCACCTGCAGGTGGAATACTGACTTCCTGACGGACAGGAAGCAGCACGTGAAGCTGGGAAAACATGTCTTTAATTCCAGGACCATCAGCACCGGTTCCCCTCAAGACTGCATTCTTTCCCCCCTTCTCTTCTGACACCACCCTCACTGGGCTCATCTCGGGTGGGTATGAGTCCGACTACGGGTGGGAGATCGACCATCTGGTGACCTGGTGCAACCAGAACAGTCTGGAGCTCAACGCTCTGAAGACTGGAGATGGTCGAGGACTTCAGAAAGAGCACAGAAAATGTCCCCGTTTTTAACTGTGTGTTTATCATAGACTGTATAAGGTGTTAACAGACCTGAAATCAGTATGTGGCCAGAAAGACTGGACAGCAGAGCACACAGGTGTCGAGCCGAAAAGTGATCGTCCGCCGAAAAGTGATTGCCGACCGTGGGAGCGTGCACAGCATGTAATGTTATTGCCCCTTCTCTTTATAACTACAGCTGCTTTTACTGGATCAAACAGACATAACGTGCAAATAAACATCACTTTATGTCTGTGGTAATAGCAAAGGTATGTCTTTGTGATATTTGCGTATCTTTTAACGGAATAATCACAATTGTGGCCTAATAAGTATTTGCAGTTTAT
Source organism: Micropterus dolomieu (assembly GCF_021292245.1). NCBI lineage: Eukaryota > Metazoa > Chordata > Actinopteri > Centrarchiformes > Centrarchidae > Micropterus > Micropterus dolomieu. Next base: position 4,519,939 of record NC_060154.1, read on the forward strand.
AGTGTAACCAGAGTCTTCTTCGAGCAGTGGATTGTGATACCTTCACCCTGCACTGTGGTGGTCGTTGCTGATGTCACTTACTGATGTTTTGGGGGTTTTCTTCACAGCTCTCACCATATTTCTGTCATCAACTACTGTTGTCTTCCTTGGCCGACCTGTTTAACGTCTGTTGCTCAGTACACCAGTAGTTTCTTTCTTTTTCAGGACATTCCAAATTGTTGTGCTTGCTATGCCCAATGTTTGTCCAATGGCTCTGGTCGATTTTCCTTCTTTTCTCAGCTTGACAATGGCTTGCTTTTCTCCCATAGACAGCTCTCTGGTCTTCTTGTTGGTTTATCCTCATTAACAGGAAATGCAGTCTTTATAAGTTTGAACCAAGGATGAAAACTTAGACTAGTCATGCAGAGCTATTTAATGTTTGGACAATCAACCTAAAAGGCAACACCTGGGCAACAAGAAACATGTTCACATGTTCCCGGCACTAGTTTTGCTCACTTGAAAAACGGGTGGGTTCAAACAAAGGGTGGTATGTCCTGGGTTGTTTAACACAGCTAGATGTGAATACCAGGAAATGAAAGCTGAAATTCTGAAATCTTGTCTCATACTCATCTTTTGATCTTAAACCCAAATGTCTTCAGTGAAGAACAAAAACAAAGGAATTTGCCTTACCGTTCCAATACTTTTGGAGGGGACTGTACATATGTTGCTATGCTAGTCATGCTAAGCTACTTGCTAGCATATCTGCTAGCAAAAAAAAATACTCATGTCTGTTAATAACTTAAAAAAAATATTACTGCTTTACTTTCAGAGTTTGCAAAAGTAAACAAGCAAATTAAAAAATTAAAGTGTGATCAATTGTATTATATGAACCTATATGCCCATGACCATCAGAGACCAGGAAAATTATGAAAGAAACATTGTTTAGACTCTAAGTTGTGTGAGCTTATTCTGAAAATATTGTCTTCTCTTGATTTCTAATTAAGACACATTGTGGAAAAAAAGATCAATGGGAAGTATTTGTAGAGATTGAACTTTCTCTGCAAAACCAAAAGCAGATTCCAGCAGCTCGACTGTGTGGTCATTAAAGAATCTGGACCTGGATCCGGGTGGCGACAGATGTGAATACTTGTTATATATGGTCCATGGCTGTATAATTGAATGTTGGCAGGCTGAAGACAGGTCCATGAGCTAAGTGACTGGGAGAGCTTGCTCTCACCCTGTCACTTTGACTTTAATAGCCTCCAATAGTGAGCTCATCACAGTACGTATCTCATGTGATGATATAGTATTCTAGGTGTTATTACATATAATACATTTGCAAATTGTGCATTACTGTAAGTATTTCTGCACACATTATAGTACATACTGTATGAACAGCACTTGGAGTGACATTTGTAAATTCAATTTTTTTACTTAATTATTAATTAATTAGGATATAGTTTCAACTAATTATAAACTACAGATACTATTTATATCACATGGGTTTTGTACAACCAAAGTGCAAGACTTAATCTTTTTAAAAAAATATTAATTTCTCTTGCATAAAAAAGAATAAACATGGTCACTTCTGCACCATAATTGCTTTGTTTCCACTGGTAGAACAGCACAACTACTTTCTCTGCTAATGCACATATAAAGGTACTGAGATTAGTGTGGATATCCACGTGTTGTATACATATTTGTGTCTGTGTGAGGGTGCTGCACTTTAGAGATATTATTTTGCCCTACAGAACAAAATTGGCTCATGCTCCGCAATGGTTGGCATTTTAGGTTTAATTAAAAACCCATTAAATCAAAGCCTTATTGTTTTTTATTTAACTGTAAATTAAATAAAACTATTTAAAATCAGCTGGATACAATAAAAAAAACTCTTCTATCTCATTATTTTATATCTTAAACTTCTGCGTATATTTGCTTTTGTCAGCCCATTGTCATTTTTTATTTTCTACTTCGCTGGAATGTTATTTCCTACTTTTCTCCAACTGTGACCTGTTTGGCAGGTGCAATCAGCATATGTTATCCTTCCATCTGGTGCTGGATAATATCACAGCAATATTGCTTTCCTCTCAGTGTCATCAGTGTCATGTAGAAACCTTCCTTCTCTAGAAAGTTAACTTTTTCATGGTTGATTCAGCTCATCAATCGTTTGGACTGGCTCCAACATTATGAAACCTTATCTGCACAAGGAAGATAATGTCAGCTGTCAACTGCAATAAAAAGAAAATAAACTGCCAGAAATTTGATATATCAGGTTTTTGCAGGACACCAGCAATGATTAGAGTGGGGCTGTTTGTAATATTCTACTGTGAACCTTTCAAGCCATTATTCATCAGCACAGTTATGTGGCTTGAAAGAAATTGCAAGTTATTAACTCTGCTCTCTGAAATGAATGTGTCTTACTCAGAAATGCTAAGCCATGCGAAAAGTATTATATAAAATCACAGTTTAATCCTCTTCACTGATGTAATCAGTCAAATGGCACACATCTGAAATCTGATGCTGGAATTGGGCTCTCTCCAAAGTACACTCAATGCTCTGGACTTTTTCTCTGATGCAAGCCAGGCAGCTGTGTGTTCTGCGCTTTGTGCCAGATGCTCTGAGCTCAGCACACGATGGCCCTGGATAGCACTGGATATGGGGCATTGATTAGGTCTAAGCATGCTGAACCATACTACAAACATATTGCCTGATTTGGATTTAAAAAACCTTTTCCCCCTGCTGAATTAAATCCATATTAGAAAATTTCAAATGTTACTTGATATGCTCCCTTTGGCCTTATCGAGTGTCATGAAACTGGGCTGTCCATGGCCTTTGGCAAGTCTGAATTTCTCTGCAGCTTGAAAACCAATGAAACATTGAAGGTTCTCATCAAACCCTGTATGGCTCCTTTTACCATTTACAGTTATGCCATGTCCTTGTGTTGGTGACAATGGGAGATGAAAGTGACATTAAAGGTGAACATCACTAAAAGTGAAAGGGGAAGAAAGAAATGCCCATTTCCACGAAGAAAACAACAGAAAACGTAAAATGTTCCGCATGTCAATTTAGAAATTCAACTTACTAAGTCACAGTTATTAGATAGTAAGTCGAAATTATGGGATAGTGATAGGTCATACTCAATATGATAGTAATTAAATGGTTTGTCTCAACATCTCACAATTTTGACTTATCATATTCTTTAGATCTACAACAGATTAAGATGTTTGAGATTTTGTCTTACAATCTCATAATTGACTTAGTGTCCACATGACTTTCAAGTCAAAATTTGAATTTGATATGGCTTTTCATGAGTCTGGACACTCGCATTTGATGCAACTTTGACGTCACTGTAGAGCAGCTGTTCTACTGTAGATGGAGCCGCGCTGAACGAAAAAAAGCTCCACAAAAAGCCATAATTAAACATGTGGCTCTCTTCCTTCTCTACCTCGCTATCATCTGCTCACAAATTCCTTTTCTTCACCGGACCAGGGTTCTCTTCTAAGTTACGTGCAAATTAGTATTAAGGCCTGCAGTCTGAATGTAGCCTTTTATTAAAGATGTTTTGAACAACAAAAGACACAGACCTGTGGTGTGATCAAGTTTCTGCTAATATGACAGTTATTAATTAGCGGCAAACCAAAGATTACAGATCTTTGGAGCTATAGGCTAATCTTTGATTAGACTGACAGGACAGCTGATTCGGTGGTTGCCTAGCAACATAAAAAAAACGCAGGGCACTGATCTTTTACAAATTCAACCAAAGAAGGCATTGCTGTGCGCCTCATGTTTTCGAACCTGCAAAGCTCTTTCTGTCTGATCGGGGCCTTATTCAGCATGTTGGGAGAGAGGCATATCTTAAAAGGGAACATTCTCTGATAGGCTGTTGGATTATCAATCTGTGGTTGTTATCTAGCTCCAAAAATTATTTTGTGATGCCTTTTCTGTGTCCAGTGAACCCTCAGCCTGGCCTCTGCTTCAATTAGTCATTTTCAGAACATCTTTGTACTAAAATCTGGCCCTACATGTAGGTTGTGAGAGACAGTAACAGTATGGTGAAAGAAAAAAAGTTTTTCAACTAGTGACTGTAACAGCTGTTACAGATTATTTTATCATCCAAACAAGTTGGAAAAATGCATTCTTGGACAGTTGACCCTGAGATGGACTATTTGAATGGGCCCACCAAGTGTCTACAATATTAGGCAATCCAGAGATGCCTCATCTCATAATCCATCAATTTGTGGACCCCACAAGATTTTGTTCAAAGATATTTAATGTTGGGACCAATAGAGTGGGACTCCTAAAAAATATCATGTTAAATAACTTTCTGTAAGGACAAATGCAGCCATCTTTGAAACCAAACTTGGGCATCTTCAAACTTGGGCATCTTCAAACTGATGGCAAATGTGGACTCCATGCCAAACCATGTGAAAGATATGCGTTTACAAGTTGTCATGTTTAGATATTTTCCTGATACACAAGCCATTTTTTTTTACTAAATGGTGCATAAACCACGCACATCCGGCACAAGCCAGCACTATGCAAGTCAGGTTTATGAGTGTGCACTCACTAATGTAGATAAGTTCACTGTATATCAACCTGACT
>NC_060154.1:4524619-4535775 GCF_021292245.1 Micropterus dolomieu
TGTATTTTAGTCTTTTCAATGTTTTCTTGCTTTTATCATGTATTGTTTTTGTATTATTGTCTTTTGGGTATTATTGTCTTTACACTTGTTAAAGCACTTTGTAACTTGTTTTTGAAAAGTGCTCTACAAATAAAGATTATTATTATTATTGAGACTGCAAATCTTGCCAGTACATTCTTTTAAATCAGTCCTCAAAATAGGATGGCTTTTTTTAGTATATCTACTGCATTTTACCTATTATTTTGCACATTATTGTTTTATCAGATTTGATGTTTTATAGGGCTGTACAATTAATCAAATTTTAATCGCGATTTTGATTTTGGCTTCCACTGATGTGTGCTGCCTGCTGCTTTGCAATGACTAGTTAATAAGAATAGTTTTGTCTTGTGTTATAAATCCAGCACACCCTTTCCTTTACAGTGGTGCCCCTCCCTAAAAGCCAGGCTGTGATGTTTAATTCAGCTGGAGGCCAAGATGACGGGGGTTATAACTGCTCCAACTTGCTACCCCATTATTAGCTTTAGCCACAGCATTTTACACTGTCACATAAACTAGCCTAGCAGCTAGCAGCTTTTCCTGTACTCATAGCTTGACAATTTACATATTTACATTTACTCATTTAGCTGACTTACAATTGCTATATATGTCTCTGAAGCAACGAGGGGTTAAGTGTCTTGCTCAGGGACACAATGGTGGATGGGTCACAGTGGGGAGTTGAACCCCGGGTCTCTCACACCAAAGGCATAGTCTTATGCGCCATCACCACACCATATTATTTATACTTATACTATACCAGGTGTGTTAAGCCTGGCTTTACCAAGTCCCTGCTTGTAAAATATCCACAATTTCCCTGTCTTCTAACGAATTAAGTATGACCAGTTATACTTTTCTTACTCACCGTTGGTTTAATTAAGTAACTGCTGACAGAACACCCCGGTTGAATTTCAGCATTATGTAACGTAACGAGTTGTTGTCAACTCATGTAGTTCACCTGCTCTGCTCCACTCCGTGTATACACACGCACACACGTGTGTATACAGCAATACAACATCCCCAAAGCAGTCAACCTGTGGAAACACTGCGTTGTTGTCATCCTCTTGCACTCCAAAATGCTGTTTAAAGTTAATAATATTCAATTACTATTTCTTATTTCATGGGCTATTTGGGATTTTTGGGGTAATGCATAATATTTTATGAAAATGAAGCTTGCATATTTTAAAATGCATGATGTTTCCTAAGTCAATCAGTAACTAATCAATCGTGTTAAATAACAGTGATTATGATTTTCACCATAATCGAGCAGCCCTAATGTTTTGTATTGTTTTTATCTTCGCTGTGTGCACTATTTTATTTTGTTTTATTATATTATTATTCCCAAGAAATGAAAAAATTAAGACTGACTGTCAAGACACAGTTAGTTTGCTCTGACCTGGAAGTCGACAGCTCTCTTGTTGGCTAGGTCAGCCTTGTTGCCTGACAGTGCGATGACTATATTCGGGCTAGCTTGTCTTTGCAGCTCTTTCACCCAGTTCTTTGCTCGTGCAAAGGACTCCTGCAAATAGAAAAAATAGCGCCTCTGTCATTTTCATAAAAGCCATCAGCTCTTTTGAAGCAATCTTACTTCATCTTGAGGGCATGAATATGACAAATATCTGTACGACTTAAAAGTGAGAGTAATATTGGGAAAATTGTATTAAGAGCTTAGTAGGGAGTAAATGTGCCTCATTTGTGATGTCGTAGACCACGATGGCGGCCTGTGCTCCTCTGTAATACATGGGTGCCAAACTGTGGTAACGCTCCTGGCCTGCAGTGTCCCAGATTTCAAACTTCACCGTTGTGTCATCTAGGCACACTGTCTGGGTGAGAAAGGCCGCTGAAAGGAAAGCATAAGGTAAGCGGAAAGTCACCATTAGATGATCAACATCTACACCAAACAGCACTTTTTCCAATGCATGGAAACAGGGCATAAATTATCAATTTATGTGAGACAAACTGTAGCCTTTGTAGAATTCCATTTCAAATGATGTGGAAAAGAGATAGGTGCTTGTTATGTTATGATTTTGTAACTAATTCAAGTTCCACTTTAACAATGTGTCCATAATCCTGACTGCAACAATGAAATGGTAAACGTCTGCAAATTATTTTTTAATTTGGAGTTCTTTTTGTAAAGCACTGTTATAACAATAGCAAAGCACCCAATTGGCTATGAGGAGGTGCACCTGTCCTGAATCACACATTATTACTATCTAAACAAAAAAAAAGCTAAATCTGGCAAATACAGTCACAAATATACCTGGCTGATGTACAACCTGGTGTGTCTGTGACACTCACCTCCTATTGTGCTCTCCTGGAACTCATGGAACTGACCCTTGACGAAGCGGAGAACTAAGCTGGACTTGCCAACAGCTGACTCCCCCAACAGCACCAGCTTAAACTGACAGATCTTGTTCCCTGCATTGGGTCCATTGGGTCTCGTAGCTCCTCCCCGATTGGCCATGACCTAGTCAGATCCCCCGGTGTCCTGTGTGCCTCACTATCAGCACTTCTGCTGCGCGTAACAGAAGAAACCAAGTTGCTGAATATTAAAGAATAATAAACATGTGTTTGCTCGGAATAAACAGAAAAAAATCTTCTTACATCGACGGAAATATGCTCCAACATTTTATGTAAACAGTGCAATGTTCTCAAATGCTGACAAAGTTCAAGTGTGATGCCAAAATATTAACGGAAACAGTGTCTACACAGATGACAATTTCTGTTAGAGCTGTGAAAAGTTACTTAAATAACCTGCTTTTCCCCCCCCTTTGTTTTGATATGAGGGACTTGAAATAGAACAAAATACTATGACAATTACAGTATTACTATAAGCAAAAAGTGGAAAAAAAAATACCCTGCCGACTAGTTTTGTGTGGGCAGTTTGTGGTCGTTTTAAGTAATTGGTAATATTTAAAGGGAACTAGAGATCTGCCAAAAGAACAGGAGTCATCATGCAACAAAAACCAGATGAATAACAACTGTGCAAAGAATAAAAAAATTATTCCTATAACACAAATTAGAGCAAGACTGAGACAGAAAAAAACCAATGGAAGTAATAAGTATGGAGGCTCTACTCACCTTATTATAGATCAGTTCAGTGTTTATTGATAACATTTTTAATTTATATTATTTTCTAATATATATCTGTGTAGTGGAGTATCATAAGAATTAGCCAGCACCTTCACTGTACATAGAGACGCATTCTGTGTAATAAATACATTTTAATAGTCCTGTCCAGTTCCACATGTCCTGACTGACAATCAAGTCCACTCAAAACAGAGCCAGTGCATTGAAAGTGATGCATTTCACACCCATACTTTCTCATGTCACATTCAAGTTCCAGCCCAGTAGTATCACTCTTCTGTATGCTGTGTGCTACGTTGCCATTTAAAAAAAAACAAGCAGGCTTCTACAGATTTTCCACAAAAATAATTTATATATATATATATATATATATATATATATATATATATATATATATATATATATATATATATATATTCATAACATTCATTAAATAATATAATGTGGTCGGTGTATTTTTTTTGTAACTATTTTACTTGTACACCAAGATGAATGATAATTGCTTAATTATTTTAATACAGTTCAATCAATCAGTCAGTCTCAAATCGAAAGGTGAATTCTCCATCCAGTGACCTGGAGCTAAACAGTACACACACACAGTTCCTAAAGGACATCAACTGGCCACAGAATGTAGGTTTTTTTTGTTTTACTGCTTGTTGTCAGCTGCCCAATAATCACACGTTGCGTTCACGGCCGCGGTGGCTTGGTACACCGTACGGTCGGTCGCTCAGCTCTGCGAGGGGATTGCACGGAGGTCTGTCCGCTTTGAAGAAAACTCTTGCAGTGATAGACATTTCACCCTGGCTCGGTTCCTTGTTTGATGTCCTCTGTGTTACTGCTCGCGTAACTAACCCACGTGGCTGGCCTCCGACTCGTTGTCGTTGGGAGGAGTGAGGTAAATGTTAATTCGAACCGAAATAAAGCTTTAATGCTAGAACACACAATTTCTCTACTCTCATCACTTCCAAAAAGCACAATCATAGATTCCTCTTTAACACTGATAATCTCTTAGTAAATCCTACTCCTCCCTCTGATGTTGGAGTTGGTATCTTCTTTTAAGTCTTGCCTGAAAACGTATTTATTCAAGAAAGCGTTTTCTGATTTTATCTGATTGGCTAGCCTTTTAATTATTTTATTTACATTTTAATTTGCATGTTATATCTTACTTATTTGGTGTCTTTTTAACTGTTATGATTTTAATTGTTCTTTGTTTTCTGTGAAAGCACTTTGTACTCGATAAGTGCTCTACAAATAAAGTTATTATTACTATTATTATTGTAAAATAATTTTTAAGCATTTGCTAAAAGTAAAAGTAATTGTTAATATTCCATAACAGTTAGAATAGTTACCAGTTAAAAACATTTCCTAGGGTTCATAGCAATTGGGAAGAACATCTTAAATACCTCCAGGAGAATACTGATTGTTAAACGTTCTTAAAATTAAAAGAACATGGTATAAATTAAGCACATGGAGAGGCAGTTACCAATGGCATGTAATACTTATTTTGTCCTCTGGGGAGGGACCCTGAATTCAAACATAAATTAAATGCAGGAATGTAACTGTGAATTGATGAAGATTAAGAGCACAGCAAAATTAACATATTTATGGTTTCTTCTTTTCAACCTAAAGTTCCTAAACAAGAACATGGTAATCATTTATTCAAAATTGGTGAGGGCCACAAATAACTTTTAAAGATTATTTAACTAAAGAGATTAATAAGGCAAGTTTAGAGACAGCATTCTTTGTCCACACAAAGTAATTTGAGGTAGTGTCCTTCCTCTGGTGTTTCAATTTCCTTATCAGTTTCACATAGCCATGAAAAGGGAGAGGTCATGTTAAGAGTCCGTGTTAATGGCTCTTTGGTGGGGTAGAGAATCAGGACTGAAGAAAGGTGTTCTTTGATGTCTGAGGTAATTTGAAAAGGGGAACATCGTTACTATGGTTACCCTGCCCTTTTGATCTTGTGAGAGTTTCATGATCCCTGTCCAAAAAGGTCCTGGCAGCCAGGTTCAGGATAAGGTTAGTCTCTGGACAAGGTTAATATTTTAACAGTCATGTATAGTCTGTTATATCAACTTCACAGGAGGTGGTAGGTCTTATCGTCAAAACTTCCCAAACAGCATTTGGAGCGGAGCAAACCTTTCACCCCTCCTTTGGAGTACTTAGGGCCTGGAGTCACCCCCCGCTTTCTTTCAGGGAGAGACAAAGAGAGCTATGCTGGATTCTTTCCTTTTGGCATAAAATAATTAAACCAACACTGGCTGGTTCACTACAACAGCTACAGTATATGCTTTTGTAGCTGCAGTGCCTTAAAAATGATAGAAAATATTAAATAACTGGATGATTTGATCCGAGTTGTGTTAACATTTAATGTTTTGTCATAAACTTCAGCTCCTGCCCCCCAACATGTCTGTGCAAGTCCTTAGCACACACACATGCACACGCACACACACACACATTATCTGTTTTGCTTCCATGTCTTCTTTTACTCTAATGGAAAGAACATAACATCATTTGATAATATCTGTTTTATTCTTTCCAGAAATCACGTGTAAAGTTACCGACTCAATGCCTCCTCATCTCAATGTAACTGGACTACCACAAAACAAAATAATGAAGATTGGACATAAATTACACTTTGACTGTGATGGTCAATATAGACTGGTCGGGTCTGAAGAAATTGAATGTTTACAAACTGGACAGTGGAATGCCCCTTTTCCAACTTGTGCTGGTATGTTCACTTTTATTGAAGGTTAATCCCACCTATGTTGATTTTACATCCCTTAGTTTATGTTTTTAAGAAAACTTGAATATTAATTCTCACAAAATATAGTAAAGGTTAATGAGGATTAGTTTAGTTAAAAAGGCGAAATTTATACCTGGATATCGTCATGGAGCACCATCAAGCAGGGCTGGGCAGTATATCGGTATAACGAACAATACCGATATAATTTCAAAAGAGACATAAAATTACACAAGTTTAGAGACAGCATTCTTTGTCCACACAAAGTAATTTGAGGTAGTGTCCTTCCTCTGGTGTTTCGATTTCCTTATCAGTTTCACATAGCCGTGAAAAGGGAGAGGTCATGTTAAGAGTCCGTGTTAATGGCTCTTTGGTGGGGTAGAGAATCAGGACTGAAGAAAGGTGTTCTTTGATGTCTGAGGTAATTTGAAAAGGGGAACATCGTTACTATGGTTACCCTGCCCTTTTGATCTTGTGAAGTGTCTGTGAGAGTTTCATGATCCCTGTCCAAAAAGGTCCTGGCAGCCAGGTTCAGGATAAGGTTAGTCTCTGGACAAGGTTAATATTTTAACAGTCATGTATAGTCTGTTATATCAACTTCACAGGAGGTGGTAGGTCTTATCGTCAAAACTTCCCAAACAGCATTTGGAGCGGAGCAAACCTTTCACCCCTCCTTTGGAGTACTTAGGGCCTGGAGTCACCCCCCGCTTTCTTTCAGGGAGAGACAAAGAGAGCTATGCTGGATTCTTTCCTTTTGGCATAAAATAATTAAACCAACACTGGCTGGTTCACTACAACAGCTACAGTATATGCTTTTGTAGCTGCAAAAATGATAGAAAATATTAAATAACTGGATGATTTGATCCGAGTTGTGTTAACATTTAATGTTTTGTCATAAACTTCAGCTCCTGCCCCCCAACATGTCTGTGCAAGTCCTTAGCACACACACATGCACACGCACACACACACATTATCTGTTTTGCTTCCATGTCTTCTTTTACTCTAATGGAAAGAACATAACATCATTTGATAATATCTGTTTTATTCTTTCCAGAAATCACGTGTAATGTTACTGACTCAATGCCTCCTCATCTCAATGTAACTGGACTACCACAAAACAAAATAATGAAGATTGGACATAAATTACACTTTGACTGTGATGGTCAATATAGACTGGTCGGGTCTGAAGAAATTGAATGTTTACAAACTGGACAGTGGAATGCCCCTTTTCCAACTTGTGCTGGTATGTTCACTTTCAATGAAAGCACGGACCAGGTAGGCTAAAGCGACAGTGAACACAATAGTGCAGATGTAATTCGTTAGTTGCCACGTTGTATGTATTTTCTTTGCGCTGTTATTTTTTACAGCTGTTTAAGTTATTCTTAGTCCTTCTTAGTGTTTCATGTTTTATAAAAATGACTCTAACTTAAGACATTTTCTCTGGTATTAACATTAATTCAACTTTATCATAAAGACACCTCTCTAAAAGATACCCGAACAAGACCTGAACATTTTAACCTCCATGAAGTTAATTTTATTGCAGAGCTGTTGTATTGGACTGCATTAGTTTAAGCTAGGTGTACCTAATAAACAGGCAGTGTAAATACAGACTTACGACTTTTTTTATTTATAAATTAGCCATTTGCTTTTATTTTTGTGGTTGCTTACATTTATATTTTAAACTTTAAGGGCGATAAACATGTGATCACTCACTGAAAATGTCAACTATTATCTCTTTCAGAACCCTGCACTCTGGACAAAAATGCCATGAAAATGTGTGTTCAAAAGTAAACCTAGTCTGCAATATTTAATCCATAATGAAGTAATCGAGTTCAGGTGTATCAGAGGAACAAGTCATGATGGAGCAGTGATGATGCGTCAGAGGTGTGTTAATGGTGTGCTGGCCCTGCCCACTTGCCATAAAGAGGTTACGTGACCGACCTGAGATGGCTGGACAAACATGTAAATGATTAGTAAGACAATTAATAACATAGAGTTATGAGCTGATCTCCTGTGTCTGCATCAGTGCTGCCAACTGTGACAGTTTTAATAAAACATACATGTTCTCTCAGTGTGTTTTCTTCTTCTACAATCAGATACATATTTTATGAGAGAAGACATTAAGACAAATTTCCACATTAAGCATTTGGTTAGGTAGATCAGGCACTAATTTCTATGTATTGGTCAGGTCTGCAATGCTGTGAAAATTAAGTAGTTGCCTTTTGAGGATTTATTTTTTTATGTATTGAATAAAACATACATTTTTGAAAACATAGGGATGAGGTATTCAGTATTGCAGGCAATACATATATAGTATTCTTTACATACGGGAAAGCACATTTAATTATAGTACTGTACTACAGTTAGGTGACATCAACAGCAACTTGTTACTTTTCATATTAAGATTTTATATATATATATATATATATATATATATATATAATGTTTTCAAACATTTTAGATATTTTATGAGCCTCAAGAGATTATCATCGGCATATCATTAGGGATTGCAGATAAAAGGTACTAGTATGCATATGCACCATGGGTTGAGAATTAAAAGCTTCACCAATAGGTGACCGCTACAGTAAATACTTCTGTAGCTGTAGTGCCTTCAAAAATTAGAAAACAACTCTACAATATTGGAACTGTAATTATATATTTAGTTTTTAAACTAATAATAATAATTCTTAATATTTACAGAGCATTTTTCAAAAAACATGTTAGAAAGTGCTTTCACACGTGCAAAGACAATAAAACACATAAAACAGATAACAAGATACATCAATAAAACAAGAAAACACTTACGTGTTTAAAGAAAAGAAAAAATAAATAAAATCATCTATAATCAGGAAAGGCTCTCCTATAAAAGTTTAAGAAGGGACTTAAAAGAGTTCACTGACTTTGTTGGCCTGGGGTGCGTTTCCCAAAAGCATTGTTGCTACGGTAGCAACTTCCGTGGTTGGAACTATGAAGTTGTGATGCAACCATTTCCCAAAACCTTAGTTTGAACTATGGAAGTAACTACGTTGGTACCTTACATGGTACGAATCATCGTTAAGCCACGCAGGTGTTACCCAAAACCATATTTTACGAATGTTTGCAAGCACTGTCATTAAATTGCATAGTTTTAACTTTAGCTCCTGATCTGTGGTTAGAAGCTTAGTTCATGGTGACTATGTCATAGATAGCAGGAGATGCAGTCTGAGGAGTCAGTCAGGAGGTGGTTGTAATGTGAGTAAGCAAAGAATGTTCGATAGTAGCAGATATTTTCTCAAAGATTACCCATCTGTTCACAATTTCTTAATTTAATGCATGAGTCACCCCAAGGTAAAAGGACAAAATAGAACATGAAAAAAACAAGACTTTGAATATTCTCTTCATGTGTATGTGTGTATATTTCTAGGCCTATGAAGAAGATAGGTGTTCTCTAGTCTTCATTACAAACATATATAAAGAGAGAACATAAAAGTACTGTAATGAATCAATCCCTGAGGTTTTCCATTGCCATTATGTCAAAGATAATAGAGATGTCACAAAATTCTAACCTATTTCTGTCTCAATAGATTCTACAAGCCAACCCACATTTCGCACTGAGCTATTCTCAAGACTTTGCAGATGCTGTCGGCTTTTCATTAGTGTTAAAGTGTTGAAAAGAAGATGCTTCAGATTATACCTACTTCACTAAATGTTTTGTAATTGCTAATAGTTCGTCATTTATCTATCTAAAATGTATCTAAAATGTTGCTATTGCTATTAAAAAGTTATATATTTAGGTTAAATAAAATTATTAGGTGATATATTATTTATATTGTTGATTGTGGGTGTGCGAAGACGCACAAGCGACCTGGCTCTTTTCCCTCTCCTGCGGCGCTTCACAGCGCGAACGACAGCGAGAAAGCCCTTCACCAAAATGTCCAATAATTCCACTGATGATGCAAGAAAAGTGGGAATTAAATCCGCTGGAGTTGTTCCCCTGATGTTCATGAGCTCCTCCCTTGTGAAAGAGCACCGGGAATCATAGCCGAAAACTGAATTAACACAAAACAAAGCGCACCTAACACCGAGGCAGCTATACTCAGCGCCATCTTGGAATAAAATATTATTATATTTTTATTGCATATTTAATATTATCCCTGTGCCAACACGGTTGTACTTCAGATATTGGTTGGTCAGATATTAGTGTAACAATGCATCGTAGCAATTTGGTTCAATGCTACCTTCTGTCGTTGTACGGGAAACGCACCCCTGATTTCCTCGGGCAGGCTGTTCCAGAGCCACAGTCCCTGACTCCAAATTCCTTTAGTTTTCAGTCGCGGCCCTCAAACAGACAACAGACCTCTGACCGAGGATCTCAAGGTATGTGCTGGTGCGTATGGGACTCAAAGATCAGACATGTGACAGGGAGAGAGGATGAGCTTTAAAAGTAATCAAAGTCTACTTAAACATACTAGGGGCAAGTGTTACAAAGCTAAAACAGAGACAATCTGATCATGTTTCTTTGTTCTGGCCAAAAGCCTGGCAGCTGAGTTCTGGATAATCTGGAGTAATAACTGCATCTTAAAAGTTCTGATAACCATTTTCTTGAAAAAATAAATAAACTATGCAGTTATTCATTGGACTGAGAGAGGAAAACATCATTTTGACTTAATCTTCAGTTTTTACATCACTCTGGCACTTGTGCTTTGCCTTAAAGTACAGCATATAGGCCACAAAACACCATGAAAACAATGTCGGACACCGTAGTTTTCTCTGGACCCCTGCCAAATCTGACCAGTGATGACATGTATAGCCGCATGTCGTCATTCCGCCGTTGGTTGTCGAGGTGGTGTCCAGCAAACGATGTGGGCTTTGTAGGTCATTGGCAGACTTTCTGGGGAAGACCTGGTCTGATCCGGAGAGACGGCATCCATCCCACTTGGGAAGGAGCAGCTCTCATTTCTAGAAATCTGGCCAAGTTTATTAGTGGACCAAATCCATGACAACCCAGAGTTGAGACCAGGAGGCAGAGTCGCAGTTTAACACACTTCTCTGCCCTTCTTTTTCAGCAGTTACCCACCCAAAACCCTACGCAGAGTCGCAGTCTAACACACTTCTCTGCTCCTCCATTTCAGGAGTTACTTAGTGAAAATCCTATAGTGATGGTGTCTGTCCCCCGACCATCGAAATTATTTAAATCAAAGGTAAACAGAAGAGGAGCTGTACATAAAAACCTCATAAAAATTAAAACCACAAGAGCAATAGTGCAAACTAATAGGAAAATTAAATGTGGACTCTTAAACATCAGATCTCTCTC
>NC_060154.1:4535875-4543142 GCF_021292245.1 Micropterus dolomieu
CTGCCCTTCTTTTTCAGCAGTTACCCACCCAAAACCCTACGCAGAGTCGCAGTCTAACACACTTCTCTGCTCCTCCATTTCAGGAGTTACTTAGTGAAAATCCTATAGTGATGGTGTCTGTCCCCCGACCATCGAAATTATTTAAATCAAAGGTAAACAGAAGAGGAGCTGTACATAAAAACCTCATAAAAATTAAAACCACAAGAGCAATAGTGCAAACTAATAGGAAAATTAAATGTGGACTCTTAAACATCAGATCTCTCTCTTCTAAAGGTGTACTAGTAAATGAACTAATATCAGATTATGATATTGATTTATTTGGTCTTACTGAAACCTGGCTGGGTGATGGAGAATATGTTAGCCTAAATGAATCCACCCCTCCCAGTCATATTAATACTCACATTCCTCGAGGCACAGGCCGAGGAGGTGGAGTTGCAGCTATCTTCGACTCTAGCCTATTAATCAGCTCTAAACCTAAACTAAATTATTACTCATTTGAAAGCCTTGTTCTTAGTCTTTCGCACCCAAGTTGGAAATCACTGCAACCAATTCTATTTGTTATAGTGTCCCGAGCACCTGGTCCGTACTCTGAATTCTTATCTGAATTTGCAGATTTTTTGTCAACTTTAGTCATTAAAACGGACAAAGTAATTATTGTAGGGGATTTTAATATTCATGTGGACGTTGAGAATGACTGCGTTTATCTCTCTGTTAGATTCCATTGGCTTCTCTCAGAGTGTTCATGAACCGACTCACTGTTTTAACCACACCCTCGACCTTGTTTTGGTATACGGTATTGAAATTGAACATTTAGTGGTGTTCCCACAGAATCCCTCTTTATTCATTATCAAGTCACAAAGAAACAGAGGACTCCTATGCTAATTTCAGTCCCTCCCAAATCGATCATCTCGTTGACAGTGCTGCAGGCTCGCTGCAAATGACACTCGACTCTGTAGCCCCTCTAAAAAAGAAAATAATAAAACAAAGACGGTTAGCTCCATGGTATAATACTGAAACTCACAAAATTAAAGCAAATATTGCGGAAACTTGAGGGGAATTGGCGTTCCACCAAACTGGAAAATTCTCGTTTAATTTGGCAAGATAGTCTTAAAATTTATAGGAAGGCCCTCCGTAATGCCAGAGCAGCGTACTACTCGTCATTAATAGAGGAAAATAGGAACAATCCCAGTCACAGCTCTATTGAGCCATGTATTCCCATAGCTCTCAGTAGTTACGACTTCATGAGCTTCTTTAATGATAAAATTCTAACTATTAGAAACAAAATTCACCAAGACCTGCCCTCAACTGGCACCGATTTATCTCTAAACTCAGGAACCTTACAAACAGCTGTAGAACCAGATATATGTTTAGACTGTTTTGCCTAACGACCTCCTTATTGCATCAGACAAAGGACTTGTCTCTGTACTGGTTTTATTAGATCTTAGTGCTGCATTTGATACCATTGACCATCAGATCCTATTGCAGAGACTGGAACATTCCATTGGCATTAAAGGAACCGCTCTAAGCTGGATTAAGTCCTATTTATCAGGACATGTCGTTTAAGTCTCACATTAAGCAAATTTCAAGGACCGCCTTTTTTCAACTACGTAATATTGCGAAAATCAGGAACATCCGGTCTAAAAATGATGCAGAAAAAATAGTCCATGCATTTGTTACTTCTAGGCTGGATTACTGCAATTCCTTATTATCAGGCTGCTCGAAAAAGTCCATTAAGACTCTTCAGCTGATCCAGAATGCTGCAGCACGTGTTCTGACAGGAACCAGGAAAACAGATCACATTTCTCCTGTTTTAGCTTCTTTGCATTGGCTTCCAGTAAAATCCAGAATAGAATTTAAAATCATTGTTCTTACCTACAAAGCTCTTAATGGTCAGGCACCATCTTATCTTAAAGAGCTCATAGTACCTTACTACCCCACCAGAGCACTACGCTCCCAGAATGCAGGGTTACTTGTTGTTCCTAGAGTCTCCAAAAGTAGAGTTAGGGCTGGCTCAGGTTAGTCCTGAACCATCCCTTAGTTATGCTCCTATAGGCCTAGACTGCCGGGGGATTTCCTATGATGCACTGAGCTCCTCTCTCCTCTACTTCCTCTCTCTCTGTATGCAACCTCATCCCATTATTACATGTTACTAACACAACTTCTCCCCTTTCCGGTAGTCTTGTGCTTTCTCGTCCCTCTCCTCTCTCCTCCTATCACTTCCTGCAGGTATTTCTGGCTCTGGAGCTGTGGAGTCTGGATCTGTGGCTGCGGGTCACCTGCTGCCCCTGTGTTCCTGCTCGACACCCTCTGCTGCAACAACTATTGCTACTAGTCCTATTATTATTATTGTATATGTTATTATAATCATTAACATTACGATTGTTACAGTAGACATTCAACTGTGAGATTTACCACTTTAACTGGGAAGCTGGTTATACATACCGGCGTGTGGATGAATGTTTTAGTAGGAAATTGTATATGAAACGTTTAACTAAAGCATTAGTTAATACTAAACAGACAGTGATTACTAGGGAATAACAGGGAGGAATTAAGACAAAACAAAAAGAGGAAATTAGGGAACTCTTCAAGATTACTTTCTTATGGTTCTCTAGTTTTCAAACATCACAGGATAACAACAGGGTCATTACTACTAAACTAAGAGGCAAATTCCACTACTAACTTTGCAAGGATTATTATTAAAACAGAACAAACACAGTTTATAATGAAACATTTGTTGGTTCAAGAAAAACAGGGTTTGTTAGTGTCCCCCCTTTTGCATTCCTTGCTTATCACATTTGCACATTGGCTAAAGAGAGAAGGGAGTGGTGTTTTATGGCTCAGCCGTGGGAAAAGGAGTCAGGTTGAGGTTGGACGGGTGGTACTTTTGATGTCCGGAGGTGACCTGTGGAGAGAGAGAGGTCGGACAGCCCCTTTTGCTGTCCTGCTAAATGTCTCTAGTGACACCTTTACAGCTAGAGGGGTTCACTAAGGCTCTTTGAATACACAATCCTTAAGCGATGCATTGTCTGATTGAGTCTCTGCCGATCCGTACCAAACACCAGGCGATGTCTCTGGTTTTTGTGTGTCAAAAGGCCAACTCCAGGGGAGGAAAACTCCCCCTCCCCCCTTTTGGCATTATCTGACCTCACCTCCCTTTTGAGGTGAGAGGCTGGTTGGTCCCACTACAATTAACACATAATTTATTTAACATGGAATTTTTTAAATCATGTCCAAAAATGTGTTTTAACCAAAGATTTAGAACAAGACCATGACTCAGCTAACTTCCAAATGTCAGGCAGATTTTTCTATATTTAGAGGCTTCAGTTCAACTTTGGTACTTGAAACTGTAGTGTTGTGGTTAATTTGATTTCATAAACTAGGCTCAACTAGCTAATCTACACAACAATAACGTTTGTAGGACAAAATATTTAATAAGCCTCCTGTTAATTGTTAACACAGTGATATCTATTTTGTGGACAAAGTAAACCATGTATTTCAAGGTTTTTAAAGTTAATACTTGGTTTCTGGTTAAAATTAGAATCACGTCAGGGTAAGTTAGGTAAGAATAGGGGTTTGGCATGTGCTGTAGGACCTTAGAATGAATGTAGGTCAAAATAATCAGGAGTGTTGCCAGGAAGTGTCCTGGGATGGACACCCCTAAAATCTGATTAGCCGCTCCAGGTGCCACCCCATTATCTTAAACTATGATTGGCTCTCTGCCTGGTCAGAGATTGGACCTTCGTTTAAACCAACTTTTTGATGAGTAATTTTTAATGTACATTGTTTTTCATTATATGTAACCTACTTTTTAAGGTACATGGTCTATTTATCTTTAAAATAATATTGTACTATTATGTATGACTCATTATAAACAGTTTTGCTCGCTCAGTACCATTTCATCTAGTTGCTTTGTTTACAATGGACTTTGCACTGTAGTATCAATACTTTTCAAGCTATATTGAATTTGGTAATCAAACTGGACAGAAACTATTTAATCATCAGCATACACTGCCAAACTTAAGATAAGACAAGATGTTCCTTTATTAATCCCCCATAGGGGAAATTCAAATTAGCACACCAGTAAAGGGGAATTCAACAAGAAAGAAAAAATTATGATAAAAGTAAAATCAGTAAATATAAGAAATGTAAACACACTGTGACAATCAAATATACAATATGAATCAAAAATTTACAATATAAACAGGAGTATCATGCACATACAAATAAAGTAAAAAAAACAGTGGAGATACTGGTGCTGTAGCGTTGTGGAGTCTGATGGCAGATGGCACAAATGAGCTTCCCAAGCAAGGATGAGACAGGTTGTCCAAGATGGCGTTCAGCTTCCCTCTCAACCTCATCTCAATCACTGCATTTACACTGTCCAGTTCCATACCCACAACCAAGCTGGCTTTCTTCACCAGCTTGCCCAGTTTGTTGGCGGTCAAATATTATACAGAATTTGAGCTTTAAATTCTATATTTTTATGAAAAGTCAGTATTAGACATAAACTATTCTGTATCTGTTGCATTTAAGCTGTTGTGCATTAGACACAATTTTGTTTTCATCATTCGTTTTATGTGATATTTTTACTAAAGCTTTCCTGGGCCATACAGTAACATCAAATTTAATATGATTTACTATAAATTTTCTCTGACATTTGTCCCAAATTGAGTTATGTCAAGTAACGTCATGCAAAGCAGACTCAAAATATAATTTTTTTTTTGATGTAATACAAAGAAATACATTAAAAGCCTATAAATGTATTATTATTGTACAAAAGAATCTGTACTGGAACTTTTCTGGAGCTCTCAGTATTGTTAATGTGAACAGTGTGTGCTTTGTGTGTTCACATGTGTCATGTTGTGTTCATAAAGCCTTGTGCAATCCCACAGGGCAGTCCACACTGTGACCCTTCGTACTCCCTGAGGACTGCGCTTAGGGAAAAACACACAGGGATTCCACAGAAAGCAGAGTTTGTCAAAGGAGTTAGCGTCAGTAAGACTGTTGTTTCTCACTGCACAGCTGCTTATCGAAATGCGATTGTCTTTAATCTTTTTGTTTATCCAACTGTGGGGGAATGTGAAAGTTTCTGTATCACAGAATGGTAAGACAGACTTATATTTTTTAAATACTTGCTTTCCAAAAGTTCACACTGTTGTCAGGTTAAAGGAAGAGGGGTTGCAAAGAGAAGAGACATTCAAAGACATCCATGTTAATTGTTGTGTTTTGATTTGTGTTGTTGCCTTATTACAGTAGGATGAGCATACAAATGCATCTCAGAAAATTTTAATAAAAGTTCATGGTGAGAACCAGACTCAGAGATTAAAGGCTCAGGAAACCTTTGCAGGTGCTTTGAGTTAATTTGCTGATTAGAGCTCTTCTCAGGTCGACATTTCTGTATTATAGATTCTTTCATCTAAAATTGACTTTGAGATACTAGAGTTTTGATTTCCATCCTGTAAGCAGTAATTATCAATATAAAAACTACAAAGTTTTTAAATATTTCACTTTATGGTTAATAAATCTAGAATATATGAAAGTTTTGCTTTTTTAATTAAATTACTGAAGAAAATGAACTTTTCCTCAATATTTAAATTTTTGAGATACACCTATATGCGTCGGTTGTTTGGCTTAAGTATGTAAAGTATGGTCTCAAAATTATATTCCTGCGCACACACATAGCTAAAGATCTTCCGATTCACATGTTTTGTGATTAACACACAACTGTTGAAAAGACATGTCCAATTTCTCTTCTTTTTTTCCCATGTTGCTGTTTGTTAGTATGTTCAAAGCTCCCAGATGTTCCTCATGCCCAAGTGTCAGGAGAGACCAAAAAGGCTGAGTACCAACAAGGAAATGTGATACATTTTACTTGTGAAACTGGTTATGTATCAGGGCCAACCATCAGATATGTCTGTACAAATACAGGCTGGATGGCAGTCCACCAGGGAAGGTGCTACTGTGAGTTAAATCGCTTTCTGTTCTGCTCCTTATTTCGTTGCAACTTGTGTGACTGCAGTAATCAGGTTACCACAAATGTTATTCCTTTTATTTATTATATTTTCAAAAGATCTATTTTAGGTTTTCATTCAGGAGAATCCACACTTAGAGACAATAATTACAATGTGCAAGTATTATTTGAATATATCTGAATAAATCTGTTCCATATCAAGAAAATTACCCAAAAGTAACCAATTAATCAGAATATATTACTGAGAGAGTTCTGCATTATGTTGCTGACAACAATTTCTAGTAACTGGAGAACAACCTCTTCAAAGCAACAAACCAATAACATGTCTGCTGCACAATAAAAGAACAAACTTGGATGAAAATTACATCACTGCAGTTTACAAGTGCTTTCAACTAAAATACAACAATAAAGCCTTAAAGAATAAAGACCAATGTTTAAAATCAGGTAAAGAAAAAGAAAAAAACTTTCATTTGGTTGTTTGGTTGATGATGCTTTTTCTCTTCTTTTAAGTGAAGCCATGTGAACTTCCTGATGACACTCCCAATGGCTATTATCAAATTATCAACGGTGAAGACTTTGTTTTTGGATCAACCATCAAATACTTCTGCAATGAAGGGTATGTGGATCTAGAATGATTCATAGAAACTGGAAGTAATGGTAACTCAACCTTTGTAAGCATTTTATATGCACATATAAGGACATTTTGGGGTGTTTATTTCAAGTTTTGTGGAGACATATAATTACAGCTATGTTAAATGACATGTTATTGTAATACAATGTCAACCACCTGGTGAACCAGTTACATAGGTTTCACAGGTTCTAGTGACAAATTTGATTAATAAACCAATCATAGTGTGTTATAAAGCCTTCCTTAGTTGTACCTGGCACATTGTTTTTCTTTCCATAGTAATTTCTCTGACTAGTAATCAGGTGGAAAATACTGTTATATACTGTTCATTGCAGGTATCAAATGGTGAGTAAGGACGACACCAGGACTTGTTTGCTGAACAAATGGACCAATCACGTGCCAATATGTGATCGTAAGTCTTAAGCCTAGTCCACACTACACGATTTTTAGCCCGATTTGCCACTCAGCGAGCTCGGCGACCGTCAGGCTGTGGTCTGGAGTAAATCAGCGGTTGATTGGCAGTCGCATGTGTGAACTACTCCATGACGCGTCAAAATGGCTCCCCCGACACATTTCTGACACATCGCCGACGTGTGCCGATATCTAGCATGCAAAATATCTGGAAAAGTCCGGCTCGACATCTACATCCAGCCAATGAGAGCAGGCAT
>NC_060154.1:4543242-4550411 GCF_021292245.1 Micropterus dolomieu
CAGGGAGGAATTAAGACAAAACAAAAAGAGGAAATTAGGGAACTCTTCAAGATTACTTTCTTATGGTTCTCTAGTTTTCAAACATCACAGGATAACAACAGGGTCATTACTACTAAACTAAGAGGCAAATTCCACTACTAACTTTGCAAGGATTATTATTAAAACAGAACAAACACAGTTTATAATGAAACATTTGTTGGTTCAAGAAAAACAGGGTTTGTTAGTGTCCCCCCTTTTGCATTCCTTGCTTATCACATTTGCACATTGGCTAAAGAGAGAAGGGAGTGGTGTTTTATGGCTCAGCCGTGGGAAAAGGAGTCAGGTTGAGGTTGGACGGGTGGTACTTTTGATGTCCGGAGGTGACCTGTGGAGAGAGAGAGGTCGGACAGCCCCTTTTGCTGTCCTGCTAAATGTCTCTAGTGACACCTTTACAGCTAGAGGGGTTCACTAAGGCTCTTTGAATACACAATCCTTAAGCGATGCATTGTCTGATTGAGTCTCTGCCGATCCGTACCAAACACCAGGCGATGTCTCTGGTTTTTGTGTGTCAAAAGGCCAACTCCAGGGGAGGAAAACTCCCCCTCCCCCCTTTTGGCATTATCTGACCTCACCTCCCTTTTGAGGTGAGAGGCTGGTTGGTCCCACTACAATTAACACATAATTTATTTAACATGGAATTTTTTAAATCATGTCCAAAAATGTGTTTTAACCAAAGATTTAGAACAAGACCATGACTCAGCTAACTTCCAAATGTCAGGCAGATTTTTCTATATTTAGAGGCTTCAGTTCAACTTTGGTACTTGAAACTGTAGTGTTGTGGTTAATTTGATTTCATAAACTAGGCTCAACTAGCTAATCTACACAACAATAACGTTTGTAGGACAAAATATTTAATAAGCCTCCTGTTAATTGTTAACACAGTGATATCTATTTTGTGGACAAAGTAAACCATGTATTTCAAGGTTTTTAAAGTTAATACTTGGTTTCTGGTTAAAATTAGAATCACGTCAGGGTAAGTTAGGTAAGAATAGGGGTTTGGCATGTGCTGTAGGACCTTAGAATGAATGTAGGTCAAAATAATCAGGAGTGTTGCCAGGAAGTGTCCTGGGATGGACACCCCTAAAATCTGATTAGCCGCTCCAGGTGCCACCCCATTATCTTAAACTATGATTGGCTCTCTGCCTGGTCAGAGATTGGACCTTCGTTTAAACCAACTTTTTGATGAGTAATTTTTAATGTACATTGTTTTTCATTATATGTAACCTACTTTTTAAGGTACATGGTCTATTTATCTTTAAAATAATATTGTACTATTATGTATGACTCATTATAAACAGTTTTGCTCGCTCAGTACCATTTCATCTAGTTGCTTTGTTTACAATGGACTTTGCACTGTAGTATCAATACTTTTCAAGCTATATTGAATTTGGTAATCAAACTGGACAGAAACTATTTAATCATCAGCATACACTGCCAAACTTAAGATAAGACAAGATGTTCCTTTATTAATCCCCCATAGGGGAAATTCAAATTAGCACACCAGTAAAGGGGAATTCAACAAGAAAGAAAAAATTATGATAAAAGTAAAATCAGTAAATATAAGAAATGTAAACACACTGTGACAATCAAATATACAATATGAATCAAAAATTTACAATATAAACAGGAGTATCATGCACATACAAATAAAGTAAAAAAAACAGTGGAGATACTGGTGCTGTAGCGTTGTGGAGTCTGATGGCAGATGGCACAAATGAGCTTCCCAAGCAAGGATGAGACAGGTTGTCCAAGATGGCGTTCAGCTTCCCTCTCAACCTCATCTCAATCACTGCATTTACACTGTCCAGTTCCATACCCACAACCAAGCTGGCTTTCTTCACCAGCTTGCCCAGTTTGTTGGCGGTCAAATATTATACAGAATTTGAGCTTTAAATTCTATATTTTTATGAAAAGTCAGTATTAGACATAAACTATTCTGTATCTGTTGCATTTAAGCTGTTGTGCATTAGACACAATTTTGTTTTCATCATTCGTTTTATGTGATATTTTTACTAAAGCTTTCCTGGGCCATACAGTAACATCAAATTTAATATGATTTACTATAAATTTTCTCTGACATTTGTCCCAAATTGAGTTATGTCAAGTAACGTCATGCAAAGCAGACTCAAAATATAATTTTTTTTTTGATGTAATACAAAGAAATACATTAAAAGCCTATAAATGTATTATTATTGTACAAAAGAATCTGTACTGGAACTTTTCTGGAGCTCTCAGTATTGTTAATGTGAACAGTGTGTGCTTTGTGTGTTCACATGTGTCATGTTGTGTTCATAAAGCCTTGTGCAATCCCACAGGGCAGTCCACACTGTGACCCTTCGTACTCCCTGAGGACTGCGCTTAGGGAAAAACACACAGGGATTCCACAGAAAGCAGAGTTTGTCAAAGGAGTTAGCGTCAGTAAGACTGTTGTTTCTCACTGCACAGCTGCTTATCGAAATGCGATTGTCTTTAATCTTTTTGTTTATCCAACTGTGGGGGAATGTGAAAGTTTCTGTATCACAGAATGGTAAGACAGACTTATATTTTTTAAATACTTGCTTTCCAAAAGTTCACACTGTTGTCAGGTTAAAGGAAGAGGGGTTGCAAAGAGAAGAGACATTCAAAGACATCCATGTTAATTGTTGTGTTTTGATTTGTGTTGTTGCCTTATTACAGTAGGATGAGCATACAAATGCATCTCAGAAAATTTTAATAAAAGTTCATGGTGAGAACCAGACTCAGAGATTAAAGGCTCAGGAAACCTTTGCAGGTGCTTTGAGTTAATTTGCTGATTAGAGCTCTTCTCAGGTCGACATTTCTGTATTATAGATTCTTTCATCTAAAATTGACTTTGAGATACTAGAGTTTTGATTTCCATCCTGTAAGCAGTAATTATCAATATAAAAACTACAAAGTTTTTAAATATTTCACTTTATGGTTAATAAATCTAGAATATATGAAAGTTTTGCTTTTTTAATTAAATTACTGAAGAAAATGAACTTTTCCTCAATATTTAAATTTTTGAGATACACCTATATGCGTCGGTTGTTTGGCTTAAGTATGTAAAGTATGGTCTCAAAATTATATTCCTGCGCACACACATAGCTAAAGATCTTCCGATTCACATGTTTTGTGATTAACACACAACTGTTGAAAAGACATGTCCAATTTCTCTTCTTTTTTTCCCATGTTGCTGTTTGTTAGTATGTTCAAAGCTCCCAGATGTTCCTCATGCCCAAGTGTCAGGAGAGACCAAAAAGGCTGAGTACCAACAAGGAAATGTGATACATTTTACTTGTGAAACTGGTTATGTATCAGGGCCAACCATCAGATATGTCTGTACAAATACAGGCTGGATGGCAGTCCACCAGGGAAGGTGCTACTGTGAGTTAAATCGCTTTCTGTTCTGCTCCTTATTTCGTTGCAACTTGTGTGACTGCAGTAATCAGGTTACCACAAATGTTATTCCTTTTATTTATTATATTTTCAAAAGATCTATTTTAGGTTTTCATTCAGGAGAATCCACACTTAGAGACAATAATTACAATGTGCAAGTATTATTTGAATATATCTGAATAAATCTGTTCCATATCAAGAAAATTACCCAAAAGTAACCAATTAATCAGAATATATTACTGAGAGAGTTCTGCATTATGTTGCTGACAACAATTTCTAGTAACTGGAGAACAACCTCTTCAAAGCAACAAACCAATAACATGTCTGCTGCACAATAAAAGAACAAACTTGGATGAAAATTACATCACTGCAGTTTACAAGTGCTTTCAACTAAAATACAACAATAAAGCCTTAAAGAATAAAGACCAATGTTTAAAATCAGGTAAAGAAAAAGAAAAAAACTTTCATTTGGTTGTTTGGTTGATGATGCTTTTTCTCTTCTTTTAAGTGAAGCCATGTGAACTTCCTGATGACACTCCCAATGGCTATTATCAAATTATCAACGGTGAAGACTTTGTTTTTGGATCAACCATCAAATACTTCTGCAATGAAGGGTATGTGGATCTAGAATGATTCATAGAAACTGGAAGTAATGGTAACTCAACCTTTGTAAGCATTTTATATGCACATATAAGGACATTTTGGGGTGTTTATTTCAAGTTTTGTGGAGACATATAATTACAGCTATGTTAAATGACATGTTATTGTAATACAATGTCAACCACCTGGTGAACCAGTTACATAGGTTTCACAGGTTCTAGTGACAAATTTGATTAATAAACCAATCATAGTGTGTTATAAAGCCTTCCTTAGTTGTACCTGGCACATTGTTTTTCTTTCCATAGTAATTTCTCTGACTAGTAATCAGGTGGAAAATACTGTTATATACTGTTCATTGCAGGTATCAAATGGTGAGTAAGGACGACACCAGGACTTGTTTGCTGAACAAATGGACCAATCACGTGCCAATATGTGATCGTAAGTCTTAAGCCTAGTCCACACTACACGATTTTTAGCCCGATTTGCCACTCAGCGAGCTCGGCGACCGTCAGGCTGTGGTCTGGAGTAAATCAGCGGTTGATTGGCAGTCGCATGTGTGAACTACTCCATGACGCGTCAAAATGGCTCCCCCGACACATTTCTGACACATCGCCGACGTGTGCCGATATCTAGCATGCAAAATATCTGGAAAAGTCCGGCTCGACATCTACATCCAGCCAATGAGAGCAGGCATTTGGCATTTACTTTTTCACACCAAAACACGTTTCACTCACCTCCAGCTCTCTGTAGCACAGACAATCCCTGCTACCTGCGTGTGCTAATCCATTCTGTCACCCGTATTCTTTGTCTTTATAATTGCTATCTTTTCATAACAAACAGCTGTTTCGTGTGTAGATTTTCACATTTTTTGTTTGTTATTGCAGAGAGAAAGCTTTTTGTGAATGTAAACATGCATCAAGTTTTACTGAAGCAAAACAGGATGACTCTGGAGTAAAAGTAGAGTTGCACAGTGGAAGGAGCTATTCCAGGCACCCCTCTTGGAAAGTAAAAGTCCCATTCATTCACTGCAATGTTACCTGACCCATAGTTAGAGTGCTTATATGGTGCAGATCAACATGAAATGCTCCTGAATGAATCCTCAGTGCAAAAGATTAACAACTGCATCAGAAAATATCTGGTTCTTTGATAAAAAGTCAAACGTACAAGCTTGTTTACATAAAAACTTCAGGGTAGACATTAATTGCGACTTTCAATGTCCATTTCGGCAAGAATCCAATCCTGTTAACAGTGGGTGGAAGCTAAAGATAATGATGTTGTGAAAACTGATTTTACAATCAGAAGCTCAGTTCTGGATTAATTCAGCAACTATGGTACAACAACAAAGCTTTTTGAATTTGCTGTGGTTCGAGCTTCTCACTGTTTCTATGTTAAGTAAGATTTAGGTTATCATTAAAAATGTATGTGGAAAAAGACAGTACCTCCCACTTTGCATTTCTTTGGGAAGACTCTGCCCTATGTTGATCCCCCACTGTGGAAGTTTATTTAAACATCGAATGACTGACTGTTTGGTTTTGTTTACTCAGCTTTAAGCTGTGAACCGCCTCCTGCAGATGGTGGGGTTACAGTAAAAGGTTTACCACAAAATGAAGAACCGATACTTCCTGACCGATTCCTCACATTCAGCTGTGATGGCCCTGGGAAATACCTGAATGGCAGTTCAGTGCTGATATGTGGTAAAGATGGACAGTGGGATAATCCATTCCCCTCTTGTGAAGGTAAACCCTTTGACATAAAAATTGTTATATTGTGTACATAATAATGTTTTATTTTGTAGAGCATGTTACAATACACTAAAATGACTGCAAACATTATAAGGGTGGGCCCTGTTGGACAGAAAACTGTCCACTGAACCCCAGTTTTTCATTTGATAATATCTGTTTTATTCTTTTCAGACATCACTTGTAAAGTTGACGTGATGAACCCCCATCTCATTGTAGCTGTACCACCAGCAAATAAAACAGTGAAGATTGGACATAAATTACAGTTTCAATGCAATGATCAATATGCACTGGACGGGTCTGAAGAAATTGAATGTTTAGAAACTGGGCAGTGGAATGCTCCCTTTCCAACTTGTGTTGGTATGTTCATTCAATACTTTCATTACAGGTTAATCCCATTTAGTTTGATTTTACCCCCTTTTGTTTATCTTTTTCTGGCAAATTTGAATATTGATTTTCAGAGACGATAGACAGATATAGATAGACAGAAGACTGATAAATCCCATCAATCTTTACTATCTTCTCTGAGAATTAATATTCAGATGAAGACAAAAAACATGAATATTTTGTCTGATTAGAGAGATAAGAGACCCAGGATGCTGACATGTGAGATACGTCAGAGGTCATATTAAGTTTGAAGCATAACAACAAGTCAAAGCTAAAGTTGAATGTTAAAGGCATTCTTATCATGTGTGCCTTTCCCCTCAAGAACCTGTACATAAAGCAATAATTAAATCTGCAATAATTCATTTTTTTGCCACTTTGGGGGAAGTTGTCATACAACACAGACAGATTTGGACATTTAAGATTTACATCAGATAACATTTACATCTGAAGTCTAATATGCTACAGTTTATACTATATAAACATCTTGATGAAACATATTCTCTTCTACACAACAGACCAATGCAAAGTCACAGCTGTACCAGCCAACGTATACATCTCTGGATATGTACCAAATAATCAACTACGAAAAGGACAAAATTTATGGTTTAAGTGCAGACAGAGAGGACACTTTCTTCGAGGGAATGCATCAGTGGAATGTTTAGCAAACGGAAAGTGGAGTGACCCCTTCCCAACATGTGGACGTAAGTCAATTCTTCCCTTGTCCCCTTGCTCCTTATCTATGGAAATGATGAAAAATATGATTGATGACTCAACTTTCAGCTGTTTACCACAGTGCACTGCGATCTCAGATGGCTTGATTTGCTATGATATTTACTCTTCTACCCTGCACTGATATGTATTGTCTTTGAGCTGCTATTTTGTTCTTCCTATTTTAGTAATAATTTAGTAGTTATTGTTAGTCCTTCTAAGTGTTTCAGGTTTCATAAAAATGACTGTAACTTGACATTTGCACTGCAATTAACGTTAATTAACTTTACCATCAGAGGT
>NC_060154.1:4550511-4559658 GCF_021292245.1 Micropterus dolomieu
AATCCCTGCTACCTGCGTGTGCTAATCCATTCTGTCACCCGTATTCTTTGTCTTTATAATTGCTATCTTTTCATAACAAACAGCTGTTTCGTGTGTAGATTTTCACATTTTTTGTTTGTTATTGCAGAGAGAAAGCTTTTTGTGAATGTAAACATGCATCAAGTTTTACTGAAGCAAAACAGGATGACTCTGGAGTAAAAGTAGAGTTGCACAGTGGAAGGAGCTATTCCAGGCACCCCTCTTGGAAAGTAAAAGTCCCATTCATTCACTGCAATGTTACCTGACCCATAGTTAGAGTGCTTATATGGTGCAGATCAACATGAAATGCTCCTGAATGAATCCTCAGTGCAAAAGATTAACAACTGCATCAGAAAATATCTGGTTCTTTGATAAAAAGTCAAACGTACAAGCTTGTTTACATAAAAACTTCAGGGTAGACATTAATTGCGACTTTCAATGTCCATTTCGGCAAGAATCCAATCCTGTTAACAGTGGGTGGAAGCTAAAGATAATGATGTTGTGAAAACTGATTTTACAATCAGAAGCTCAGTTCTGGATTAATTCAGCAACTATGGTACAACAACAAAGCTTTTTGAATTTGCTGTGGTTCGAGCTTCTCACTGTTTCTATGTTAAGTAAGATTTAGGTTATCATTAAAAATGTATGTGGAAAAAGACAGTACCTCCCACTTTGCATTTCTTTGGGAAGACTCTGCCCTATGTTGATCCCCCACTGTGGAAGTTTATTTAAACATCGAATGACTGACTGTTTGGTTTTGTTTACTCAGCTTTAAGCTGTGAACCGCCTCCTGCAGATGGTGGGGTTACAGTAAAAGGTTTACCACAAAATGAAGAACCGATACTTCCTGACCGATTCCTCACATTCAGCTGTGATGGCCCTGGGAAATACCTGAATGGCAGTTCAGTGCTGATATGTGGTAAAGATGGACAGTGGGATAATCCATTCCCCTCTTGTGAAGGTAAACCCTTTGACATAAAAATTGTTATATTGTGTACATAATAATGTTTTATTTTGTAGAGCATGTTACAATACACTAAAATGACTGCAAACATTATAAGGGTGGGCCCTGTTGGACAGAAAACTGTCCACTGAACCCCAGTTTTTCATTTGATAATATCTGTTTTATTCTTTTCAGACATCACTTGTAAAGTTGACGTGATGAACCCCCATCTCATTGTAGCTGTACCACCAGCAAATAAAACAGTGAAGATTGGACATAAATTACAGTTTCAATGCAATGATCAATATGCACTGGACGGGTCTGAAGAAATTGAATGTTTAGAAACTGGGCAGTGGAATGCTCCCTTTCCAACTTGTGTTGGTATGTTCATTCAATACTTTCATTACAGGTTAATCCCATTTAGTTTGATTTTACCCCCTTTTGTTTATCTTTTTCTGGCAAATTTGAATATTGATTTTCAGAGACGATAGACAGATATAGATAGACAGAAGACTGATAAATCCCATCAATCTTTACTATCTTCTCTGAGAATTAATATTCAGATGAAGACAAAAAACATGAATATTTTGTCTGATTAGAGAGATAAGAGACCCAGGATGCTGACATGTGAGATACGTCAGAGGTCATATTAAGTTTGAAGCATAACAACAAGTCAAAGCTAAAGTTGAATGTTAAAGGCATTCTTATCATGTGTGCCTTTCCCCTCAAGAACCTGTACATAAAGCAATAATTAAATCTGCAATAATTCATTTTTTTGCCACTTTGGGGGAAGTTGTCATACAACACAGACAGATTTGGACATTTAAGATTTACATCAGATAACATTTACATCTGAAGTCTAATATGCTACAGTTTATACTATATAAACATCTTGATGAAACATATTCTCTTCTACACAACAGACCAATGCAAAGTCACAGCTGTACCAGCCAACGTATACATCTCTGGATATGTACCAAATAATCAACTACGAAAAGGACAAAATTTATGGTTTAAGTGCAGACAGAGAGGACACTTTCTTCGAGGGAATGCATCAGTGGAATGTTTAGCAAACGGAAAGTGGAGTGACCCCTTCCCAACATGTGGACGTAAGTCAATTCTTCCCTTGTCCCCTTGCTCCTTATCTATGGAAATGATGAAAAATATGATTGATGACTCAACTTTCAGCTGTTTACCACAGTGCACTGCGATCTCAGATGGCTTGATTTGCTATGATATTTACTCTTCTACCCTGCACTGATATGTATTGTCTTTGAGCTGCTATTTTGTTCTTCCTATTTTAGTAATAATTTAGTAGTTATTGTTAGTCCTTCTAAGTGTTTCAGGTTTCATAAAAATGACTGTAACTTGACATTTGCACTGCAATTAACGTTAATTAACTTTACCATCAGAGGTTACTTTGCAAAAACAAGTACTCAAGTAGAAGTAAAAGTAGTCATCAAAATAACTACTTGAGTAAGAGTTCAGAAATTACTTGAGCAATGAGTAACTTTGTGAGTAACTCAAGAAGAAAAAAAAATAAAGTATTTTATTTTATGTGGATGTGACTAGAATTATTTCAGATGGTCTTCCTCTGGTAGGGTAAAGAAGTGAACATACACTTGTATTTATTTGTGATGAAACGACAAGTCGTCATCTCCTGATTAGATAACCTGCCACATTTACACCAGAACAATATTCCCACTCTGTATCCATCAAGTGTAATTACAAAAATTACTACATTAATATAGTAGTCTGTTGGAGTAGTAGTACTCCAATAAGTAAAAATTGTTTAAAAATAATTATTATTTTCTTGTTGTCTCTGATATCAAATTCTGATTTGGCAAACAAATCAAATTATGAGATAATGCTGTGATGTTTCAGAATTTATTTCCTATTAAATACAGGTGTGTTCACTTCTTCACGTTCACCTGAGGAAGATCATCTGTAGTTAAAATATTACATCAGTCACATCCACATCAAATAAGAGTAGTTTGTCTTTTTTATGTGTGCATAATTTGGTCTGTCTTCATCGGGCTACACCAATGAGCATGACAATATTTGTTCTCTTGAGATCTCAAGATAATTATCCCGTTATCACAGGGGAAAAAATGGAGTCCATGGCTGCTTAGGGCTTCCATAACTAGCGCCATTTAAAAGCCATACTACTATGCTGTAGCTTTAGCCATCATTCTGCTCTAACAGAGTCATGTAGATGAGTGACTGCGGTAAATAAATAAATAAATAAGTAGCCAAGTAGCACGATGAACATCTTCAAATGTAGCTGAGTAAAAGTAATGATTTTTCTCTAAAAACCACTCAAGTAAGAGTAAAGGTGTGATGCAATAAAACTATTCTGACAAGTAGGCTACGATTTACTCAAAAAAGTACTTGAGTACATAACTCGTTACTACACAGTCTCTGTTTACCATAAAGACACCACTCTCAAAAGACTCTAAAGAAGATCTGAACATTATTATCTTCATGACAGTTGGATTTAATGCAGAGCTGTTGTATTAGTGTACTGCTTTAGTTTAAGCTAGTTGTACCCAATTAAAAGGTAATGTATAAAAACAGACTTAAGACTTAAAGAGCTTTTCTAAAAATCCATATGTGTATTTTTGTAGCGGATGTTTACATTTACATTTTAAAATTTAAAGGCCTTAAAACATGCATCTGTGCGTGTAAAAATGTCATGGGTGCTCCACAATAATAATGAACCTGTACTTTCTCCCCCTGGCCACATTCTTTTAGCTCCTTTGGGTTGTAGGAGACCACCACCCCTTGCAGATGGAGATATCAAGGACAGTGTTCGATTCCAGTACAGACATGAAGATAGGGTTGAATATGTTTGTCCGAACTTTTACATTATGCAGGGTGGACCTTACAAAACCTGCAAAAATGGTGAATGGGTTGGACAGATGAGATGCCTCAGTAAGTTACAATTTCCTTTTCCTACTTCATTCTGTAAGGATTTTGCATAATGTCAAACAGATTTTTGTTTCCGGTGTTTGCATGTAGCAGTTCAAATAATATTAGCATAATATAAACATAAAGATCCATTACACAAGGACTAAAGACTACTAAAGACTAAACAAAGACATAGTGTTTGGCGAAAATTTAGTTAAAACAGGAATCTGACTTTTTGGAATCTGTTTTATATTTTAAAAGAAAAATAAATTTCCATGAGATAACATGTAAAATCATCAAAGAGAGACAAACAACTAGTCAGCTAAAGATACATCAAGTCAAACCTAGATACAAAGATAGTCTTAGCTAAAGCTAAAGCTAAGGCTAAATTTACCTACTATTTTTCCCTAGATGTTATCTGTAATTGACAGAAAGGACACTCTTGTTAAAGGTAATTAGGTTTAGAGTTTAGATTATTGATTTCAATATACTTTCAATAAAAACACAGCTGACTATGGGTTGTAAATTATCACAATAACGTTTATATTCTTGAACAGTTTAAATGGACAATGAAATTTTCCATTTCCTCTTCCACAAAAGAGGCAATTTTCTCCAAGTCTGGGTGATTCTTTCTTCAGAATAGAGACAGTTTCTTGCATAGTCTTTTCAAAGTCCCGATACTCATTATCTCATTATTTGTGAAACCTATATTGAAGTATAACTTCACAAGATTCTCCATGTTCTTCCTTTTAAGGTATGGAGGCGGCAAGCTGCTCTTCTTATTAAAATATAACTTTATTTAAAAATACAACTTTATTCTACAGGGCATGTAGTAAAATAAATAAATAAATAGGCTAATGACGTTAGTCTCGTAATATTACGACTTTTTTTCTTTACATGTCAGAGAACCCATACGTGGGAGAGATTGAATCTGAATGTGCAGAAAGTTTTGAACATGAGCAGATAAGTTACAGTGTTTCCCATATGTTCATTAATTTAAAAAAAATTCAATCGATGATTAACGCTGACTGCCACGTATTGATTTTAGATTTTTTTACTAGGCCTATTTAAAATCGTATTTGATTGCAGAGCTGCAGGCAGCGCATATTCGCGCAGCACATCCTCTCGCTCGTCCCTCTCTCTCTCCCTCTCTCGCTCTCCGTCATGAACACAGCTGCACAAATCAATCCAACACAAGTCTGTCAATGTTGGAGACCCAGCTTTAAAAAAGTTAGTAGCAAGCATGTAAGGAGCAAATAGCCATCCTCTTTTTTGACAGGGGTCGGTAAGGGACCTGGATAATGGATAGGGGGGCGCTGGCCCAAAAAAGGTTGAGAACTACTGATGTTGAGTATCATAATAGAATATGTTATTAGACTGATGAATTACAATTATATATATATATAAAATTACATTTGGGACTGCATATTTAGTTTTCAAATACACAATGGGTTTTTTTTTATTCAAGACTAGAAATAATTATATATGGTGCATGCTGTACAGTCATTCCTGACATTAAAAAAATTATATTTATCTGTTATCTTTTTCAGAACCCTGCACTGTGGATAAAGAAGCCATGAGAAGTCACAATATTGTCTTCAGATATACAGCTGATGATAAGCTGTATTCAACACATAATGATGTAATCCAGTTTATGTGTATCAGAGGAAGAAGACATGATGAAGTACTGGAGATGCGCCAGAAGTGTGTTGACGGTGTGATGAACCTGCCCACCTGCCAGTAAATGTTTATTAATCAACTGAATATAATATGATAAACATGAGCTGGTTGAACAAACATGTAAAAGATTAATCAAAGTAAAGAGTTAGACCAGTATCTATACTTCCTGTGTGTTGTAATTTTAATAAAGCACAGCTTTTCACTTTGTATGTTTTCAGCCTCCAGAATCATAAGCATGTAGCCGATTAAATATGTTATGGTAGGAACGTCTTGTTGGCATATGATGTTAAAAACACTACACCACCATTTATATATTTAATTTGATTTCCCAACATCCGATCCTGGCAATAAAAGCATAATTAACATGTTTATGGTTATGTAAAGGGACTTAAAGCACTTGGACATGGTTACAAAAATATGCTGGTCTTGGTTAACGAATGAAGCTGGTGTTATTCTATATTTTCAACAAATTCCATGAAAAGATCAAAAACGACCATGAGTGGACTGGCCATCGGGAATTTTGAGAACAATCCCGAACGACTGGTCCATTTCAGGCAGTTTCTTATGTTCAATTGGGCCAAACCAATACTTTCAATATTGAAGGGGGACACGGGCGGCCCCTCCCAGCTTGGACCAATCCTCATTTTTGCTCAGATCTAATTGGCTCAATGGTGCCGATGTGACAAGCACAACAGAGAAGGTAAACATGTCGAAAAGAAAGAAAGAGGTCAAATAAATGTGTGGTACCGAAAAATTAAGAATTTAGAAGAAAGAAATGTTGGTATGAGAGGCAGCTAAAGGCGCCTAATTAACCGACCTCTTAAGGTCTTTTCACACGCAAAGTGACACTCCGCCTTTAAAGTCGGAGTCGCTCTGGGCTTCTCATGTGAAAAGACACCGAGACAAGCGCTCCGCCAGTAAACGGAAGGCGCTCTATAGATAGTAACCACGGCAAAGGCTTCTGTGCGCAACTGTAGCCTATTCCTTCATAACCTAGCTTAAACTATAACTATAATATAAACGTTAGTTGATAGGCTATATTTTTATATTATATATATTATTCATATTCATATAGCTGACAAATCTAGTCATGCAAATGCCCTCCTGTTAATGTCCCGATAACTGTTCAGGGAACAGTTATATATTTCAGGGAAGTCACAGACGGCGAAAATCTGTCTCTCATCCATCATCTTTTTGCTCGCACCTCCCTTCCTACACGCTCGCCTCTCATTGAAAATGAATTAGGCTACGAGGCGCGTAAATCGCTTCCCATGTGGAAAGGCCTTTAGTTGGTGGAATGGTGCTACAGCAGGCACAGATGAGGCAGTCCCCGGCACAAGCACTGATAAGTAATGCATTTATGTATAGACATATATGCTATATTATATATTTATATATATTATTAACAGTTTGAGTTGGAGGAAGAAGGAAGAGGAGGAGGAACAGGAGGAGATGTAGGAGAAGGACGATGAAGAGAAGCAGCAGTAGGACAATGGAACTAGAAACAGTGACAGGTACAGGGGCCTGTGCAGGGCTGGCTAGGCCATCCATAGAAAGAATAAGAAAATGGATTATTGTTAGTTATATTTATTACTGATGTTCTTAACATTCATATGTAGCTGCATAATCAGTACAAGTAGAGTCAGAGTACAGCACAGGGGGGCTGAGCCAGGGAGAGGCCTACTAAGAGATGAAGCTGAGGGATTCCCTCACCCTTCTCTATTTTATGGGACTGCATTGTGGTTTTTGAGTATATACGTATAAAGGCCCTCTGTCTCAAAGTCCCGGGCTGAATTTTATTCCCAGTACATCCCTGAAAACAACAATGTTTTAGTCCATTATTGAATTTTTTTCTTTCTTTTTCTTTCTGACTTTCGGACCCTGTCCCAAAACTAATAATAGTTCAAAATATGAGTCAGGCAAATACTTGTCAGGACCATTTTCCTACCCTCAGACAGTTCAATGTGATGGGGTGGTGATGGCACAGAGGATAAGATGTATGCCTTTAGTGTGAGTCAATTCCCCACTGTAACACATCCAACAATGTGTCCCTGAGCAAGACACTTAAGCCCTAGTTGCTCAAGAAGCGTGCGACCTCTGACATTTATAGCAATTGTAAGTCGCTTTGGATGAAAGCATCAGTTACATGTAAATGATGTTGTTACTTCTTCAGTGGTAGAAAGCCCATTTATTAAATAACTGTACAGTACTTACAATTAGGTAATTGTTTAATGCTTTTCCTATTGTCACCAAATCCCATAAAAAGACCAAACCTATTTTTTACCACAGAAGCCCTAAGCAGCCATCGATAGAATTTTTTTTTTTTTACTCCATATCCAGTGATAACGGGATAATTATCTCGAGATCTCAAGGTAACAAATGTTGTTTTCCCATGATAATGGGGTAATTTTCTTGAGACCTCAAGATAACAAAACAGTATTTTAACACTGGAGTCAGCAGGAATGTTTCTTAATGATAATTTCAAAATAGATTTAAGTGTCATTGATCAGCTCAGTCGGTAGAACACAGGATTCAATGCTCACTTAAGACCTTGTTTTTCTTTTGTTTCTTATTCATAAGCCTGTTTAACAAAGTTCTTATGAAGATACTGTTTTACATTCAATTCAATTCAATTTTCAATTCAATTTTATTTATATAGTACCAAATCACAACAAGTTATCTCACAGCGCTTTTCATAAAAGAGCAGGTCTAGACCGTACTCTATGATGTTAATTACAGAAGCCCAACAATTCCCACCAAGTGCAAGCACTAGGCAGCAGAGGCAAGGAAAAACTTCCTTTAAGAGGCAGAAACCTCGAGCAGAACCATAGCTCAGGGTGGGCGGCCATCTGCCTCCACCGGTTGGGGGTGAAGGAGAGAGAGAGAGAGAGAGAGAGAGAGAGAGGGATGGAAGGAGAGAGAGAGGGGAGGGAGGCAGCCTACACAATATACACAATATACACACACAGAGGTACAGACAGGAAAGGTGATGTTGCTATAGACTGAATGAAATTGGTACAGATATTTATAGCAGTGTTAATGATAATAATCATAATGTTAATGATTATAATAACAATAATAATAATAGGACTAGTAGCAATAGTCGTTGCAGCAGAGGGTGTCGAGCAGGAACACGGGGGCAGCAGGTGACCCGCAGCCACAGATCCAGACTCCACAGCTACAGAGCCAGAAAACCTGCAGGAAGTGATAGGAGGAGAGAGGAGAGGGACGAGAAAGCACAAGACTACCGGAAAGGGGAGAAGTTGTGTTAGTAACATGTAATAATGGGATGAAGTTGCATACAGAGGGAGAGAAAGTAGAGGAGAGAGGAGCTCAGTGCATCATAGGAAATCCCCCGGCAGTCTAGGCCTATAGCAACATAACTAAGGGATGGTTCAGGACTCACCTGAGCCAGCCCTAACTATAAGCTTTATCAAAGAGGAAAGTCTTAAGCCTACTCTTAAATGTGGAGATGGTGTCTGCCTCCTGAACCCAAACTGGAACCTGGTTCCACAGGAGAGGAGCTTGATAGCTGAATGCTCTGGCTCCAAGTCTACTTTTGGAGACTCTAGGAACCACAAGTAACCCTGCATTCT
>NC_060154.1:4559758-4583138 GCF_021292245.1 Micropterus dolomieu
TTATATATATATATATATATATATATATATATATATATATATATATATATATATATATATATATATATATATAAATTAGTTTTGTGCGTAGATAGATTGGAGGAGTTGCTGTCTCCACTATCAGTACTTACATAATATATATATTTACTTCGGTAGTTATCATCTTTTGCCACACAGGTGAAGATTGACCACATCATTTTTAGATAACATTTTAAATTCTGCCATGTCTGATGTATTTATCACTTTGCGTTTATTATGTCACTTTTAATAAAAGCCTGTTAACTGAATAAAAAATAAAATGTAAAAGACATAATTCATGCACACAGAAATAGAACAGCAATCTATCTATTGTTGCGACTTTGCAAAATGCTTTTGGATGTGCGTACCTGTACAGTTAAATTTCTTCGTCTCCCATTTCCCGTCTATGCATCGAATCGTATCCTCCCCCTCCATTGTATACTTCTTATGACACTTATAAGTTACTTCAGAGTTAGACAAGAAATTCTTCTGATATGAAGTCACAACAACTGCATTCTGAACTTTAGGTGGGGGATTGCAAGGACTGGCATAAGCTGCAAGAGAACACAGGTAAAACATATAGTATTAGGTTACACCATGTAATCTTTTTATACTTAAATCTGATCATATAATACTAAAGATGACTCACGTGCACAGATTGTTTCGAGTGGTTGTTTTGAATGCCAAATTCCATTGTGACAAGTTAAGAAATCCTGAGCATGGTATCCTTCCTTACATTTAATCTGGAAGTGTTTGCCATCTCGGTAATCATTGTCTTGAAGTGGCACTTCACTATTAGGAATAACAGGAATTTCTCCACAATTTTTTTCATCTAGAGTGGATACAATTAGAAACAGTTAGGATTGGATATTGCTGCAAATACATATGATATTAGCAAAAAGTACCAAAACCAGCCTGCATCAGGGATGTTACCTTTTTCCTAAATATCTAGTTTTAATGAATTCAAACTAACACGTAATTTGTTCATATAGCCTATTGTAAAATATGCTGTGATTGCGGTCATACTGAGTTTTGCTTCCCATGAGGAATAATGGCATTCACTGCCAATTTATAGTGTGGAAGTGGGTGGGATTGACATCTATTTCAGAAAATACTGATTATACTGACTATACTTCAAAACCACATTTCATTTTCTAGTTAAAATGATGTACAGGTTTAAGTTGTCTGTCAGCTTGAAGTTAATTTTCTACATCTACAAGCCTCTGTGGCCAGTTTGCTTCATGCTGGTTATAACCAGACATTTAAGACATTAAAGATGAATTACCAATGCATCGTTGAAATCCAGACCAAAAACCGTCAATACATGTGGCTTCACTCCACCAGCCTTTGGTGAAAAGCTTATAACCTTCATCACAGGAGTAGTACACCGTGTCATTAAATGGGCCAAGTACAAATCCATGTTCAACATTAGCCTTTTCGCATTCTGTGGTATCAATGAAAAACAGAGAAAGAAGTTATATTTAGACGGCAATAATCAACAGATTGCAGAGAACTAGGAGGTTGGTCTGTCTGTTGGCCCACCACTTTGGTCCAGGCTGAAATATTAAAAACCTTGTTGGATAGATTGCCAAGGAATTTGATATTTGTGTTGCCTATACAAAAAGACAGTTGTATATCTTCACGGCTGCCTCATGAGCTTCATTTATCATTTTCAACCAGACCGTCTTGATTGTAGGTACAGAGACTGTTCAACAACACATATGTGGTTCTATGTTTCTACATTTTCTGAGAATATTCATAAGAAACATTTAACAAAACTCTCAAAATATAACCTTTAAAAATGTAAAATGTGAAGTTATTTTTTTCAAGACAGGTAGGAAAGATGGAAATGAGGCATGGAGCTGCTGTCCTCACCAATCCATCAAGTCATCAAGGTTAAAGAGTGTCTACTTAAGCATTTAAAACAGATTAATATCAGTTTTAAATTTGTATCAATGTGATATTCTGAAATAGTGGGCAAGCCTGTTAAAATATCTTTAATTGTTGTGTTAGTGTGAAAAATAACAATTTACAAAGGGATGGAAGAGACAACATTTGTCCTTGTAACTGTATTGTGTACTGTATTTTCTTACTTGCACACTCTGGAGACCCGGT
This sequence comes from Micropterus dolomieu, assembly GCF_021292245.1. Lineage (NCBI taxonomy): Eukaryota > Metazoa > Chordata > Actinopteri > Centrarchiformes > Centrarchidae > Micropterus > Micropterus dolomieu. The sequence goes on from NC_060154.1 coordinate 4,561,892, forward strand.
CCAGCCATTTTCCGAACAGGTTAGAGTAAAACGTCCCTTTAAACCATTCTTGCAGATATATTCGACCTGGTCATTGTACCTGTATTTGGTCTTAACATTTCCCTCAATGTCTGCAGTCAGGTAAGTTTTTCTATCGCATGTTATTGCTGAAAAAAAAAGACAAAGAAATACAGTTACTCTGTACACTGATTGGCAGTTGGAAACAGTATTTAGTTTTCACATCAGAGCTGGTAAAGGATCCATCCATCGTCAAATGCTTATCCTGCATACAGGGTCGCGGAGGGCTGGAGCCAATCCCAGCTGGGGCAAAAGGCGGGGTACACCCTGGACAGGTCACCAGTCCATCTCAGGACCACACATAGACAAACAACCAGTCACGCTCACACCTAAGGACAATTTAGGGTCACCAATTAACCTAGCCTGCATGTCTTTGGACAGTGGGAGGAAGCACCCGGAGACAGTCCCGCATTCCAATTTTGACTTATGCTGTGTAAAAATAAGATTAGCAAGATGTTTCAAAATATCAAAAGTATTCACTGGTTAGAATAGTCCCTTTGTGGTTATTTATGTACAGATGGGTGACAATTTGAAGGACAAACTCAACATGAAGTGTCTTAGTATGGAATCAGCCCACTACGAGTAGTTTATATGTATAAAGAAAATTTGATTTTGTTCAACATGATCTTTCTACCTTCAAAACTGTATTCTATACACAGAGAACAAATGATTGCATCTTACACTTGATTAGATATAAGAAAATACAGCTGCGGTTATTACATATTGTTTATACATGCATTAGCATCGAAATGATTCATACATCTTGATATTGTGTCTAATGGACACAGAGGGAGAATTATAGCCTATTGTTTCAGTGTATCTATGATTTAATCAAAGTAGCAATAAAGGTTTAGCGTCATGGCTTTGAGCTTTGGCAAAGAATGTTTTTCACATTACAGTCTGATCACATCATACAGTCTGAACTGCATTTTAAATGTTGTTCTTTACTTCCTTACCTGTACATTTTGAATCACCTGTCCAACCATTTTCCCGACAGGTTCGAGTTGGACTTCCCCGATAACCTTTCTCGCAGAAATAATTGACCTTTTCATAGTTTTTGTATATCTGCCTGTCATCGTTGAGAATTGCATTTGCGATCTCCAGTCGGCTGCATGTTATTTCTGAAAAACAAAATGCAATTATACACTACTCTAAGCATTTATTTCCCACTAGTTAGTACCACAGTCTAAGGTTGGTACATACAAGCACAGGCATAAGTTGATGATATGGAGGATATGAACTTGTAAGCAAAGACATCAAGAGACTCAAAGCATGTGACTGAGAGCGGTGGTAGTAGAATTACTACAAGGTAGACACGGAGAATAAAATGGCTAAAATAGCCACACACCTGCTGAATAAATCTGCTCACTAGTTTGTTTCATTTCACTTGTGCTCCAATTGTCTCGTTTTATCTCGCTCCTTTTGGATTATTAGTCTACTACATGTGGTCAACTTTAAATTTTTTAGACATCAATAATTTAAATTTAAAGTTTTTAAGTTCCTTAAAAGATTACTTTGTTGCCTGGAGAACATCCTGCAGTGATAAAAAGGCCATTAAATGTTTGATATTTATGGCAGCTGATGTGGCTGATTTTTGAATGTGATCACTATGATGTATTTATGTCATTAGGTACGAGTGTTTATGGGAGTGAATGTGACATAGCTTTGTAGTTCAGGGGAGTGGAATATCAGGCAATGTGAAATATTGGTATTATTTGCAGACACTGCAGCATAACTTGATATTAGCAAATGCAATGCTCAATAAATAAATAAACATCCCATTAAATGCCCCAAAATACAGTAAATAAATAAATGTATGCATTAATTAAAGTATACGAAGCAAATGTATCTCTTTTAATTAACTTTTTTATTTATTCACCTTTGTATTAATTACCTTATTTATTTATTGTCCTTTGTAATCTCCAATTTTATTTATTAATTTCTTTTTTAAAATGTATTTTTTTATGTGTGGTTTTTAATATTTTTGTCTGTTTTATTCTTCCTTTGCATTTTCTACCCTATTTATTTCCTAAATGGTATTTATTTCTGTCTCCCCTTTTAACATTTCTCTATGCATTTCTATGTTATTATGCAAATTAAGGGGAACCGTGTCTCAAGGGGTCAACTTCTAGCATATTAATGGACCAGTCAGACGGCAGAGGTCGACTCCACATGCACACATCAACAAGCTTGAGCCTGACATAGTCACAGGAGATGGCTTCCTTTAGTGGACTGAGGTGTTTAGCAGCTCTCATTGAGGACAATACTACCAGCCATGTGTTCCTTCTTTTTCGTGTGGACCCTCTGACCTCCAGTGTTTTCAGTTAGCGACACATACGAACACAACTGCGGGAAAGTGAGCTGTTGTTTATGAGAACCTCATGGTCAGCTAGCCGCAGTTAAATCTGGACTGCACTCGTATTTGATTATTTTTACGATAAATGCTCGGACACGGAGCCACTTGTTGCTTAGCTATTATTAGCGGCTCTGTTTCAACAAAACGTCCATTCAGGCTGAAAATTTACCCATGGTCTTGTGTCAGGAGATGCAGTGACATAATCAGCAGTGAGTGTAAGGGTGTACTCACACTAGGCGATCCATACTGTGCCCAAGCACTTTTAACCCCAAAAGTCCAGTTCGTTTGACCAGTGTGATCGCTGCGTGCCGGTATGCTTAACTGTGCCCGGGCGGAGGTAACAGAATGACAGTTGATATTGACTTCCAGCTATGTACAGTGTGCTTAGCTCAACAACCTAGCTGTGATCTAACGTTAACATAGCTCTCCTTATTAGCTAGGCTCTTGCATGCTTGCTAATAACTTTTTTTAAGGTGGGTTTCCAACACTGATCCAACTTGGATAGTTGTGTAGATATTTTTAATACAACCCACACCCCTAATATTATGATGTAACTACAGGATAAGAAGTGGAAACATTCAAGATTATGTACAACTGTCTGTCTAGTATGCCTACTACTTTAACATTTAAGATTAGCTTTTCCGGTCGCGGAGAGTTGAAAAATGTTCAACTTTGGGGAAAACGCTGCGCTCGTCAGCTGTCCAATCACAGTAGAGGAGGGGCGGGACAAATACCACACCGTAGCAACGGTTACTTTCCTGGAACCGGGCTTCATCCAACCTCAGGTCTTGGGCCAAACTACTCTGTGTTGACATTTTTACATCCAATAAAGTTAGATGGAAGTACTTGCAACATCACTTCCTCAGGTTTTAAGTATCATAGCAACCAAAACAGCTGGAAAAAACGCTGTGCCTCAAAAAAATGCCCGGTAGCACTTCAACTTGGGTTTTCAGAACAGCAGCTGGCGTTGTCAGTCGTTTAGTCAATCAGTGTTGTGTCATTCAAAGAACGTTTTGTTCATTTGACCTAATCTTGTATGTCACAGCATCAGCACAGGAAACAGTATTGATTTGTTCACCACTCTCAACTGTGGTTCACCACTCTTATGGATCCTCGTCTTCACTCGGCAGGCTGACTTACTGCCAGCACCTGGGAATGAGAGGCAAGTCGGTTGTCAGGTAACAGTCACTGGACTGGCATATATCTATTTTGATAATTTTGTGACGTTTAACAAAGCATAACATTATTACAGCGCAGTGATGTTGTGCCATAGTTTTAACACAGCCGTACCGTAACTTTAGTCCTGCTAGTGTTTACAGCCAACAGAGTTATTTTGGGTCCGCTCCACTTCAGAGCCCTAACAGGGTTCTACCGGGAGCTGAGTTACCACAGAGGTCGTCTCCTCTCCAAAACAAACGGACCCAGTCATTAAAACATTAAAACACAGCCACATAGCAACGTTAGCGTTGTAGCCTTGTGGTTTTACCAACAGAGCTGGGCTTTTGTTTCACCGCTCATGACTGAAGAACAACCTGTAGTGTTTGAGATTATTATTAAATTTGTTAAATTTAAATAAGAGTGTGTTTTATTCATCTAGTGTGTCAAGCTCTTTTTTTTTTAAATTTTCCACTAGAGGGTTGCAGCACCGCAATAACCAGCCTAGTTAAAATGAACGAAATGACACAAAAAAACATTAGCTCATTTTAATGAACAAGATTTGGTGACTCGACACTGTCAAAAGAGTGACTTTTCCTATCACTAGTTGTCAGCTGGTAAAAAACGCTTTGGTGGACAGGGGCCCTAAAGGGAGGACAAAATCATTTGTTTTTATTTAAATTAGTATATAATTTTTGTGACACATCACAATTAAGAATAGCATGATCATGAATTCAAAAGCTGCCAGAGAATGCCATTGTTCATTGTCAACTGTTCAGCTCTGTTTACCAGCACTTTAACTTATAGGTACCCAGCATTTTAAGTTTAATACATATGGCAAACCAGAAGGAGAGAACATGAGCAAAAAGTTGTATTTGTTGAAATGTAAATTGTTTTATTAATTGCACATTATCAGCCCCTGTGCCACTGCTCTTTATTCTGAATTTGCTGTACCTAAAAAAAATTGGTAACCCATCTGTTGATGATCACTGTGGAATGTTAATTTATTTAAGCCTATGACAATGAACTCCAGGATGTAGCTATTCACAAATACTGTACAGTATGTAGCCTAAGGAACGATATTTGTCTTATAGCGGAATTTTAATTTTCTATGTAGTCAGATTTATATTGAACTCAAATGTGTTGTCATTGTCAGGAATTATTTATTTAATGTTTTTCCAGTAAACCAAAATTAAAGACATTTATTGTTTTACTTTTAATGGACACATGTAACATGTTTTATACTTCCTGTAAATATCACTCCAGTTAATCTTATTTTCATACTCTATATGTTGTGTTAACGTTAATGTTGTATCGCATACAATTAACACTTGATAGCCTCTCTTAAGATAAGACTCTCAGACTGCACATGTCTTTGTAAAGAGAGAAAATCACGGAATAATTCTGTAACCCTGCCTGTCAGCTCGCTATGCTAAAACTGCTTAAACTGCATCAATCATAAAAGGTCCAATACGTGTGCACTCCAAATTTAGCTACTTCTAGCTGACTCTGTGCATCCCATAAACGATGGCTCCATTTACTGCAGTTCTGTGTCTGTGCATGCCGCAAACTTTCACTTTCACAAACGCTTTCTTGTCAGAGCGTCCACATGAAAAGGAAGGAAGACATGGCTGGTAGTATTGTCTTCAAATAGATTTGCTTAACACTTTAATTCACTTATCACTGTAGGAAGCCAAGTAGCAATGCTTCTTGACCTCTGGTGTTTGACTGGTCCACCAATAGGCGAGAAGTTGACCCCTTGATAAACAGCCCCCCTCATTTGCATAATGAAGCATAGAGAAATGTAAAAAGAGGAGACAAAAATAAATACCATTGGGGAAATAAATAGGATAGAAAATGCAAAGGAAGAATAATACAGACAAAAACATTAAAATGCAAACATAAATACATACATTTAAAGACGTAATTGATAAATAAAGTTTAAGATTATAAAAGACAATAAATAAATAAGGTAATTAATACAAAGGTGAATAAATAACGAAGCTAATTAAAAGAGATATATAAATGTATGTCTCATAATTTAATTACTGCCTAAATTAATTTATTTACTGTATTTTTAGGAGAGGTTTAATTATTTATTGAGCATTTATTTATTTCTGTATTTATTTCAGATTCTGTCAGAATCCATCCTCCATAGCCTGGGACCAGGACAGATTAATAGTAATGAAACAAGGGACTTTTAGTTCCTGAGTTGAACAGCTTTTCCTAGGACTTTTTAGTGGAACACAGACATTAAAGTATAAAATATCCTTCCTCACTTTCACAAATATGGATACAAAATTAATATTAATGTCATAAACACAACATTAACTTCACTGTACCTTGACAAAGTGGATTTGGTCTCCACCCCTCTCTGGTGCATGTTGCCCGTGTGGCGCCATCTGTACTCCTGTAGCCTGACCTACACGTATAACGTACAGTCTCATCCAATTTTGTTGGTTGCCTCCAATTGTCTTCCCAGTAATACACAAGGTTATCTCGTGGATTGCTGCATATAACCTCTGAAATAAGAGAAAGTCTTGTGAATGTAAAGTAAATTGAGATAATATTAATAATCATCATCACAGATTAATGAACCACACACACAGTAACAACAACAATCGCATAATCTTTCTCTGGCCCTGAATCATGTAGTTTTATACCTAGGCATATTGGTCTGAGAGTCCATTCTCCATCATCATCGCATGTAGTTACTGCTGAGGTGTCTCGTTGCTTAGTAATCCCATACTTCTCTCCACAAATGACTCTTACATTGTCACCAGGTGAAAACACATTTCTGTAAGGAGGTTCATACCTGGTTCCTAGTGGCGTTGATGGCAATTTGCATCTTATTGCTGCATTTGTTGTGAAACAAAGCATGTTTTCTATTAGTTTGTTGTAACAAGGCACACTAGCACCATCACATCCATCCACAAAGCACCAGTTTTCACTAGTCGGTGTGATATAACCAACAAATTTGATTACTCAGTTTATACTTACGTTCACACAGAGGTGTGGGGCTCCACTCTGCTTTTGTTCCTAGTTTTATGCATTTTGAAGGTCTGCTTTCAGTGGCTTTAAATTTCTCATTGCACTCAAAACGCAGGATATCGTGTTCTTTGTACACTTGGATATTTCCAGACACATATCCATTTTCAATATTGGGCGATGAACATTGTATCGCTGTTGAAAAATACCCAAAAGCATCAATATAACTACAACATTTTTTTTCATGAAAAGGCAAATGAACAGTAAACACAAAAAATATTACAAGGAGAGAAAGAGATTATGCTCATTAGACCACTGGAAACATTTCAAGTAAAAACAAGGAAACATTGACAGCAAAAATTATTTTTTAATATCACAAACTCAGGAAAACAGGGTAATTTCAGTGAGAACATTTATTTTAATAAAATGTATTTGTCTGCTTGCTGTTTCCTCTTGTTTCCTGTGTTTGTGCTAAGCTAAGCTAACCGCCTGTTGGCTGTAATGCCATATTCATTGGACAGTTATGAGAGTGATATTTATCTGTTCATCTACTCCAGAAAAGTGGGATGGCTATTTCCCAAAATGCTGAACTAGTCCATTAAGATGTTACATCTCCAAGTCCGTGAAGATCATTCAGTTATCAAGTTTCAGCTTGAGATAAATTTTAGTTTGAGCTACTGATCTTTGTTTTCCATGCTTTTACTTCAGAACTGTGTTTGGACCACATTCCCATACCTGTTGAAAGGGACCATTTGAGTGTGGTAGAAACCCCTGATTATCTGCTACAGTATTATTATAAGTTCATCAAGCTATGGTGTAAATGCAAGGTAGGTCTTGGTGGGAAATTAATTCTGTTGGTTAATGGGTGTTAAGTGGTGACTATTCAATGGCTATGTGTTCTTGTTACTACTTAGTTGCTGGCTGATTAAAAGTGGTCTCCTTTTTTTAGCACATAATTACATGTTTCTGTCTTCCCCTTTCTTTTCTAAAAGAAAGACCTTTCTGTGAATCCTGTTTTCATTTTAGACATCCTGCTTTACCTTTGCATTTTGGAGCTTTGTCGCTCCAATCTCCATTTTCATCACAATAGATCTCAGTTGCACCAGACAGGATTTCAGTATTGGACTTGCAGCTAAATCGAACTACATTGCCAAAGGTTGCTTCCTCAGGGTCTCCATTCACCTGGACATTATTGTCCACATGAATCAATGGGCATTGTTGCGCTGGAAGAAAAAAAAGTATGATGAATTTTAATGGATTGAATGATCAAAAAAACTTTCAAATGCGTCAACCTATAAGCAGGTAAGAAAAAAGTGTTTCAAAAGAGGTGACACAGAGAAATAAAAACAGTGATATTTCTCCTTGTGTGTCAGGCACCGATGACAGTGATTCTTACTTTCAGGTCTTACCTTCACAAACAGGAACAACCCCATCCCAGCCTTCAGCCATGCAAAGCATGTAGTTTGTGCGACTGACCATTTGGTAACTGAAACAGGTATAAAATAGAAAATGGAAAATGGAAATATCTCATTAAGGGCCAAATTTAAAGTGCACTCCTTGTTATGTAGGGTATACTACATGGATAAAGTATAATACTATAATACAAAGCCCAAAAAACACACCAAACAACAGTATACATTTGTGATCATAAAGACTTGCATACCCTTTGTGGCAGGTGTATACAACTTTTGACCCAAAGACAAAGTCTTCTCCCTTTTCTAGATGAAAATCTGCAAACTGGGCATCGCCGGGATGACCACATGATTTTGCTACATAAGAATGAGAGAGAGTATGAGTAAATATATTGTTAAGGTCTAAATTGCAGTGATGAGGCAAGCGGTTCTTCCATTCAATAATGATTAGCCATATTTTCTATAACCTAAAATGCACACTATAAACAATAATCATATAATAAAGTTTAGCCTGCTTTGGCATTGTGCACTGACTCAAACCATTACACTATGTCCATTTAACAGAATGAAAACTGATCCAGCATTACATGTTGCATATTATGTACAAGTGTTTACCACTCATAATGGCAGAATAAATATTTTTTTTGCAAATAGTAAAAGATTGTATCTTACGTTGACATTTATTGCCTCTAGGCTGCCATTTTCCCTCGACACAGATCAGTCGGAAAAAACCACTGTAGCCGACACTGCAGCTCACTCTGACTTGTTTTCCACCAGGGTAGGTGGCCGCCAGATCAGATATGTCAAAATTTGAATCATATAGGGGACCATCTAAAAATGATTGAAGGGTACAATCTGTGGGATAGAAAAATACCAAAATTACATTTAAAATTTTTTGCGTGTTTATCACCACAAAAAGTTAATTAAATGGAAAGTAAAAATGCATACAAATAACTGAAAGTACTTGGTCTTACCTTGACTTTTCACAAAAGTCAGTGTATGCATCCACAAAAATAGGACACAGCTTCGGGTTATTATGTGCATTTTATCTTCATTACCCTGAACTACCAAGCAGGAGTAGAATCTGGAGACTGAAACACTATTATAGACAGAAAGAGCTGTGGATTTCACAGGCAAAAACAGATTGCTCAATGATTTACGCAAGTCTGCTCCAGCCTCCTACTGCAATCTCAGGCTCACAGGAAACAGGAAAAAGAGGAAGTGACAACACACACAGCCCATTATATGACACATTCTTAACAAAACCTTAAAAACACCAGGATGGCTCTCTCATATTAGTAGGCTATATGTATGATTAAGATTTATCTGGAAGAATAAGCTCAATCAATCATGAAAATGATAAAAAAGCAAAATAACAAAATCCCTCAGATGTTCTATTTCCTTAAAAAAAAAGTTAATGCCAGCAAAAATGTTAATGCAATGCAATTACTGTCTCAGTGGTTTCATGCCCCTGTGTAGTCAAGCTTTGCCCATGTTTATTATTCATTTACAAAGAAAAGAGTATTCCTGTAAGGGTTTATTTGTTTTTTTCCTTGTTAGTAATCATTTGCAGAAATCAATTGAGCAAACAAAATTTGTTGCGTTTCAGCAAGTCTACTCAGGCTCTTCTCATCTAGTGTAAATATAAAATAAGACTTAAGCAGAGCAAAGCAGTCACTTCAAACTAGTTCAAAAGTATTAAAATTATTTAAAAAAATATGAAACTATGTTACTTTTAGTGTGTATAAATGTCACATAAGGACACAGTTTATGCAAATGTTTATTTGTTGGTGGCCTTGTGAAGGTGGAAAAAGCTGCCAAAAGGCTGGGAAACAAATAATGCATGAGTCTGACCTCAGTTTGGAAACGATTAAAACAAAATGTAGCCATTAAGCAATGTAGGGTTTGTCTATATTTCTCAATATAGTTTTCTGTTATTCATAGTACTTGTTGTAAACAGTGTGTGTCTGGGTCACAGAAAACACTTGTATAGCCTATTGCACAAACTCATTCTTCAGAATATTTGTTACCAATTTGTGATAAGAAACTGAGGCAGCCGATATACTGTATATTCACTCCTGCATTTACATGTTACATGAATCTTATGAATGCACAAAAAATATTAATAATTAACTTTTTAAAAATGATTGGTTGACTAATCTAAAGTTTACATTGAAGTTTACAGTGTTGCCCAGTCTCTCCCCTTGAAAAGAATTGTGAAAAAGCCCATGGTACACATGTGCTGTGTACCATATCGAACACTTTTTCTTTTTACTGTTAGTAAATACTGCAGCCGCCCTTACAAAGTGCTTACTGTTGTATGCAGCTTGCATACAAATGGGACATACTACTTAGTCATAACATTGTGCCTAGAACTTACTTACTAATATTTCTGTTGCTGTCCGTACATCAACATTCAGAAAATAAAACACTTGAATGTGCTGCCATCTGTCCATAACCAATCCATATTCAGAGACAGAATTAGTGTTAAGTCCTTCAAAAGTTCTTAGTAACTGATAGCAAGTTTAAAACTAGTGGTTTGAGTCTTTTGTAATATATAAATCGTTTGCTTGAAAACATTTGTAGTGCTGTCCAATCGAAAGCAATCAACTCAGTTAACAGAAAATCACTGTAGCATCACAAGCTGCAACATAACTAACCAAAAATAACAGTTTCATGAGTCATATATTAAACTTTACTGCCAATTCTTTTCAAATGTAGGTACAGCTATGACTATTTTATTTCTATATCTATACATGAAGAAATGTAGTTGAATGTTTGTTGTGTTTTTGCAGTTTAAAATGTTTGGGAAATATCACATTATTCTAACCTAAGCAACAGTTAGTCTGTAGGTATACTATATGTTTTTTTTGTGAAATGTAATTTAAATCTTACTGGTGTTACGACCCGGCTCGTCTTGGAGAGCATTAATATACAATAGGGATTGGAACTGAGGTGGATTGCGACAACTGGAAGGTTCTGGTTACAGTCAGTTGTTTAACCAAAGAGGGCGCTTACACAAGGAAGTACAGAAAGTAACAGAAAGAGGCTATACAGGTGCTGACAAACAACCAATACACAAAATGAAACAAAAGAGGGTTACTTAGCTCTTGGCTCAAAAGTACACTAAAGAACGAAAAGAGGTCGACACCCATAAGCTTACAAAAATACAATGGTCAAAAACAAACTAGCAGTTATTCTGCAACTTTGAGGTCTCAAACAAAGAGTGTCCAACTCTTACAACATTTTGATCACCAATAACTGGGCTAATTTGAATTTACAGAGAACTTGTCCAACCGGTGTGCTGATGTAAATTCATGTATATGTATCTAATACTTGTTCCCCCTCTTAATTTGTGTAATTAATGCAACTGAAAGTTGTGTTGACTAAAATGATTACAAGAAAATACTAGTTTATTTTACTCTGTTCGTTAGATTGTGAGTAACCTTGAGGAGACAAAGGGATTAGGTAGAGGATTTTGGGTTTTTGGATATTACAAAAAACACAAGGAGTAAGATTTACTTTATACAATATTCATGGTGTCTAATTTGTTTAGGAAAGGAACAACACCTTATATATCTATATACATTTAACTGGTTTTAAATGTGTACATATAGAGATGTATGCTGCATGTGTATGCATGTTCATGCCTTTGTTTCTTACCCTGTCCAACCATAGCACATGAAATGTTTCCATGTCTATCCTTCCCCTGGTACATCAATCAATAAAAACATGGTTACCAAAAACAACACTGACTGGTCAGTATCTAATATTTAACTTATCATTACCACATACTTCACAGAAGGACACAGCTGTTCCAGGAATTGCTCAACAGTGACCCCCTGAGGCTGCTTAACAGAGAGAAACCACTGACAGAAATGAGAAGACATTACCGCAGGTGCCAAAGCATAGTCACAGGTGCTGTTTGCAGTAATGTAATAAAACATTTTTATATTAGCAGGTTAAACTCACGTTTAGCACTTTTTTTGTTTTTGCCATATGTACTTACATAACAGCATCAACACTGATGGATAAATAATTCCTCTTTAGATTAAACAAATGTTCCTTGAATCAGACTCAAGTCACTCACTGGGGCAGAGGGACAGACAGGCGGATATACAGAGCGGCGGTTAAAACAGATGGTACTGAATATTCAAATTATATGCAATTGCAGACAAGCAGAATGCAACAAATATAAACTAAGATGTGGTTAGGTCTTCCACTAGAAACTGTCCATCTGCTGGGTGTTCATTTGAACGGAGTATAGAAATCTTACTAAAGATATAATGAAAGAACACAAAATCATCAGGATAAACCTAGCTAGCATACTAAATTCATACAGTATGTAGTACACACTAATTATTATACTATATGGTTTTAACAATTACTATAAAAGTCAACATATGTTACCATTTTAACCAACAGGAAATCAAACTGAAACTTTTAAGTTATCAACACAGTCACATGTCTACAGTCTCACCACAACCATTTTGGCCATTTACCACCCACAATATATTTTCTCCAGCTGTGAGCAGCTCCTCCATTTCTTTTATGCAATGTCCTTTGACTGCACACTCAAAATTCATTATTACATAATGTGATTTCACTTTTGTTGTCTTTAATTAAAAGACAAGATATGTCTTTGTTGTCTGCTTTCTGGAAATAATTAGCAACAAATAGAAACAATATTTAGTCAATTAATGAATAGGTGAATTAAATAATCTATCAAACAAAAAAAGTTGTTTCAAATGTGAGGACGTGGTGCTATTATCTGCTTTCTATCTTTGTAAATGACATAAATGTAATATCTTGGGATTTGAGTCTGTTGACTAGACTAGACAAGCAACATGAAAACATCACCTTTGGGCTCTGAGAACTTGTGATGGGCCTTCCCCCTAAAAAAAACTTTTTATAGATTAAACAATCTATTGGATTAGACAACAACTCTTGAGTACATATTTACTCAAATACTGTGTTGTTTTACAAGGGTTCATATTCCAAACTGCATGGGCAACACTTTACAGTTTGGTTACATTAGCTGAAACAGTGAAAAGCATTATATCAGTATGTTTAATATATTTAAACTATTCTTTAAAAGCAATAACATTTCCATTTTAATAAACAGTCATATCTTTGTTAGTATTTGTTTAGATTCTTGTTAATTCTGTCACAGTGCCGATTCAACCCTGATACTTTTTAAAGCTTTTGTTTGTTTGTAGCATGTAAATTAAGTGGATAAAATACCAGGAATAATCTTGAGGTTTACATGGTTTCAACTTTATAGTGAGCTAATACAAATTTTAAAAAAACAATTGATAACTATAATGTTTTGTGGGTCAGTCTTGTTCAGACCACCTCTTAGAGGCAACTGTGATGGCATATTTAAATCCCACTGGGCAACCCACAATATATTCCATTCCCATAAGGGCTCACCATGCTAGACGTATGGATGCTTCATGCCTATAGTGATGGTGCATTACCTAAAAATATTCACCCACACCATATATGAATTACTAGAGGGTCATAGAGGACATGGGTACAGTCACCAAAATTTTCAAAAGCGGTAGCTATTCTACATTTGGATACAAATAAATTTAGAATATTAATCTGTCTAAAATATATGAATGTGTTAAGGGGCTGAGGGGGGTTCATTTCAAGAACTTATCATGTAGGTCATCAAAGCCATTATTTTCACATCCTGGCAGGCTCCTGATAAACAGTATTTTTTTGGACCCTTTCCATATTTCTCCACTAGAGGACAGAAGCGATCCACAAGGATGCTGGAACAGCGAACAGAGGGGGAAATGTGGATAAAATAGAACTAAATTAATAATAAAAATGCAAGAATCAATTCGAATATTGTAAATTACAGATTTTGTATTAATAAGGTATGCTTGGGCATAAACAAAAATGTAGACCAGTTGGTTTTATTACTTCCAGTAACCCTATAATTGACCTTTATTGAGCTTTTCTGCTTAGCCTGTTGGTTTTGCTTGTACGTTAAGAAAAAGGACATAAAAGAAAAGCATTGTTTGTTATCTGACCTTTACACTGTTTATGTATTTGAGGGAGCACATTTTCTACGCTCTGTTTTCAGCAGCTTTTCACACTCATTCAGCTGCACATGTCCACACAGAGGGGATATATGGAGTACTGAAGAAGAATCCTGATTATTTAGGCTATTTCTAACTGCTGTTGTGCCTTTTATCACATGAAACAATAATAGAGCAAAATACATAACTGAAAAAGATCTCCTCCTTTTTAATGTTCTCTTCCAAATTAGACACTTGAATTAGGAAAAACTCCCCCCAAAAGCCTTTTAACAGGGGGAAAAAATGGTAGAAACCTCAGGGGGAGCAACAGAGAAGAGATCCCTCTCCCAGGATGGACAGACAGCAGTAGTTGTCAGTTGGTCATGCATCATTCTCATCAGCAATAAAGGAAGAATTTCTAATATATCTAATTTGGGCAAACTTTAAATTTCATTATTTAGTATATTTAAAATATACATGATGTTGAAATGTGATATAAATAATGTATCTGACTGACATTTCCCAAAAATTTGTCCCATAAATAATTCAGCTACTTAATTAATTTCTTAATTTGTGGGGGTTTAAATGACTGAATGAACAGAAAGCACATGTCTTTAGGTATCTTCCATCTAGAGCAAATATTGTAATGCTCCTGTTGAGCAGTACTGCTCAGTGGATCTGTTTGTGATTGTGGCTGGAGCAGCTAGCATGTTGTCTTTGGCTCCTAGGATAATCCAAGCCTGTTTATTCAACAGGATGAGCATGAATGTTTAAGCCCACAGCAAACAAACAGCCAAGCCCTCCCTAAGGATTTCAGCTTAATGCTAATGATATACAGTAAGCAGTAACAATTTCTTTTTTCACAGGTTAATGAACTGGGTGTTTTTCAGCCGACCAAGAGATTTACTTTTTTAACGCTGGAGTGTGAAAATGACAGATTGTCACGATAAGATTAGCTGTTGTTGGTTTTCTACAGAGTTTACACTCATTTATGTTCCAGTGCTTTTCCTATTTTGATCCTCATGTTTCTTACAGCTGACTGTTAAGTAGAGAGGCCTTGTTAAAACACATGGCTGACCGAATCAAATCCAATCCATTTCCTCTACGCAGCTGAGCCTCGTGCAGCTCTCAGCTCACAAAGGAATAATGAATGATTCAGAAAGATGAAACGGGAGGTCACTGCAGAGTTCAGCCCCTTGTTTCAAAAAGCCCAACTGTGGCCCATCAACGCACCGTTAACATTACTTGAAATGAAATGAAAACCTGTAGACAGACAAAGCAGTGTATTCCACAACACATCGACTAGGCAATGAGACAGATATCAATAAAGAAAGAGGATAGGTGGGATCACTCAGAATTTTGCCACACGGCAAAGCAATGTTTATTCAATGCCAATACATTTGTGCTAGGCTTACATTTATATTGCTGATAAACTGGCAAAGATATTGATTGCTCTTTTATTAATTAATTATTAGTAATTTATTGACCAGTGAGTGTTGTCCATGTCTGCTATCATACACTTCTTTAAAGTGGCTGTAATTGATAATTTTCCAATAACAACATATCATCAAATGACACTATGAAAACATTGCGACAGTGTGAAAGAGGTTGTTTGTAAGGATGAACCTCCAGAGAATCATCACTTAAAATAAAGTAAATTATATGTGTCCATTTACTTTTAATGTACACATGTAATATGTTTTATACTTTCTGTGAATATAATCCAATTACTCTTATTTCTATACTGTATAGACACCTTATGTTAAAAACCCGACGTTGCTAGGAGACAATTCCGCGGCGTCTTTCTCGGATACTTTAAAATGTTTCCACACTGCCGACATGTCAAAACATAATTGTTCTTTATTTTGACTTGTTAGGCTGAACACCGAAAGTGCAATTTTTGGTGGCCGAACATTCGGTGCATCCCTATCTAAAAACCCACTGTACGGTACTTGCAAAGCACCAAACAGCAGACAGACAAAGTTAGAGACTAGCTGGTCGACATAGTGGAAGATTTAGCAGCCAAAGAGACAGATATTTTTCTCAGGATTTGGTGCAGACAGAGCTAAAATATATTGGATGTACATTCACCAAGTGGCCAGAAACACGACTCCAAATTAATAATAATGGTGCTTTGTAACTGCTGGATGTGTGTAAATAAGCAACTGTTTGCTAACAAGTTCACTCTATCAACTTAAAGGTTAAGTGTGTAAGTTTTGGTGACCTCTAGTGGTGAGGGTTGCGAATTGCAACAAACTGCAACAAACTGCCATAGACCGTATATTACTGGACGAAGCCACCACGCTGATTTGAATGGAGAGCAGTGAAGCATGGATCCCTCCATGCAGGCTTTGGTCGGCTTTACTGTCCGCTCTCTGGCTTACTCCCTTGCAAACTGCTCACTCACCCACCCTCTTCTAAGCACGTAGGATAGCTACCATGGCTGACATAGGACAAAAGATGTTCTGAGACAGCAGAGAGTAGCCAGTGTAGAAATTAGATGTTTTTAGATAGATATATTAAGAAACTTTGTTCAATTAGATAAGCAATCTGCAACTCGACCAAAACATGTTTTTGAAATACAATACAAACACAAACTAGTTCTAATAGCCATCATTTTAGCATGTAGTAAAATGGTGCAACATTTCTAATGGACATTTACCCAGTTAATTATTAAATTACACATTTGTGCGCACAGTAGTGAAGCAATCATAACGCTGTTAGCTGTAAAAATAAATACATTTTTTCCACCAGGGCAGTAAAATGTGAAGTTTAGCGGGCTGATCTAAGCTTCCATGCCCTATCGTTTTATTGCCAATAATATTCATCAGCCGATTGTCTCATAAACTACACATTTCTGTCCACGAAGCAAAGCCAAGAGCGCTAGAGAATAACGGTACATGAAATTACAATCCATCTAGGCTACATATTTTACAACACTGACAAGGGAAATAAGTTACTTCTCTCTGTGATTATGCTCATCTTCTTGCTAAAGCTATCAAACAACAGTTTTCATTTGCGTAGCTAAAACTGAAATTAAAACTTAATTACCTGTCCAGCAGAAAACAGGCAACTTCGGCGCCACTTTGAAAACATCTTTCCCGCCTCAGCGCCTTCCATCTGGAAAAATGCATACTGATGTTTGTATCCTTGATTTCTGCCATCATCTGTCTGCATCTGTCCCTACTTGTCTGGTATAGAAGCATAGTGTTGTCACTTTCACGCTCTGTTGGCTGTGCTAAATAATACGTGTAGTCCTCCATTAGTCCAGATTTCACTTTACTTCTTCCTTCTAATAAACCACACGATTGTTTATATTATTATTTCCTCTTCTTCTTCGTACGCATTCAACACAGTGTCAAGTGTCTACACTGCCGGAATTATACAAGAAGAAGAAGGACAAAGTAGTGACAAAACGCATTCTGTAGAGCATTTTGTCCATTTTTGGCTACTGTAGAAACATGGCGATGCAACATGGCGACCTAAATGTAAGGGGACTCACGGTGTATGTAGATATAAATGGCTCATTCTAAGGTAATAAAAACATAACGGTTCATTGCGTAAGGTCTTTATACACAACTGAAAACATCGTTATGGATCTTTTATTGCATTTCTGTCAATAAATCCTAGGAAATATACTAATGTAAATATATACTGAACCTTTAAAAGGTGATAAAAGTGAATGGTGTGTTAAAGTCTTGAAAACATACAATCACATTTAAAATAATTTGATAATCTCAGTTACACCTTACCCAAGATATGTTCAGCCACAAAATATATGTGAAGGATTATTGTGAACAAAATGCAGTAAAATAGACTTTTACTACCAGGGTAGAATTTTCAGTGTGGTCTGCAGGGTGTTTCACTGGGTTACCCTGACAAGAATAAAACTGCTGGAAAAACAGAATGTTTTGAAAGGTCAAAATGTTAAGATCTTGAATGTAGTCTAAAAATACTGGAAATGTCTTCAAAATCCCATATCAGTCCAAACTGAGTCTGTATCTTTCTCTCTCTTTCTGCTCTGTCAGCAGTGAAGGAACTAAGAAGTTTGCTAAGCTCACTGCTCTCACAGTTTTCAGTCTCAAGAAATAATTCTACAATGCAGCATGGGAAGCTGATGTAACCAAATGAACTTTGAATTTGAATTTCCTGAAGGCAAATGCTTTGACAGACAGGAACTCTGTGTCATTTTAAAACCGAAAAGAATGCATTCTGCTGTGTCATATAGACAGTTTGCAAAAATCTCAGCTTAAACATTATCTTTATCAACCTTGAAAATGCTAAATTGATCATGGCCTACTGTAATATATAGGCTCTAAAATCAAAGCTTGTCTTTTTGTTATAAATAGTAACTATGACTCTGAAGACCTGAAAATAAAATACAATTATGGTAGCCTTGTGGCTGGAGTAGCAGAACGGAAAGCTTGCAGACATGATGCTTGCCTTTTGCTTGCTTAATGCCACTGGGCTAAAAGAATAAGCTAAGCAAAAGCCATCTTGATGTCCATTGATTCCTGGAGAAAACAACTGACCTGGAAGGCCTGGCTGTCAACCTATTGTCCTCAAACAAGTTATGTAGAAACCATTCAGGATTTGACAGGGTTGGCACCATATTTAAACACCAAACATATGTGTCTTGTATATGACAATCTTTTTAGCTGCATTACAAACATTACAAATGACTGAAAATAACAAAACAGGAGTTGCTGTTTTTAGATACCTGTAAATTTCACACAGCATCTTGCACCCAGCAAAAAGCAGCGCAAAGCAGAGCAAAGCGCAGCACAAGTGTCATTGCTAGTTTTCAACCGAAACAGCTGTCATTTTCACGCCAACACCCACGTTGTTTAAATAGCAAATGAAATTACGCCCATCTGTGCGCCTAGGGGAGTGTTGGTTCTAAAATATTGTATGGTCAGGCAAATTGTTGGCATTTCTATCTTGAGGCAGACGAAAGCATTTGTGCCATTACAACAACAAAAAAAACAGGTCTAAACTCAACGGCGCAGTAATTCACTGTTTTTGTTATTTTAGAGGCGCATTACTCAGATGGTTAGACAGACGCTGTGCGCATTTACGCATGAGGTACAGCAGCAAATCGTTATTAAACATTAAAATCTCCCGACACACCGACAGGATCAGTCAGGATCTAATGTTAATTCATGATCTGTGTACTTCAACACATCCAAAAGGTCTAAGACACAGTCCAGGTTCATACAGTGAAACTGTTTTGAGTAAAGCAGCTGTCCTACTGATCAATCATGAGCTCTATTAGAGCGTCTAAATTATTTCAGAAGCTAAAAGTAGAATTCTTTTTCCTCTGTCATGTCATTTCAAGTTTATAACTACAGTTTAACAGACATAGTGTCCTCTATTCATTTTTGCCAATCAGTTAAAGCTGCATTAATACATTTTGCAGCCACTAGGGGGCAACAAAAACAAGCTGTCAATCTCTCAGCTCAGACATATCCTTATAAAGTTATTAAATTATTATCAGTTATAGTAGGGATAGCAGTTTTATCCCAAAAAACATTTGCCAAACTCACTGGTTGGTCCTCATTCTTGAAACTCTTTATACAGTTAAAGTTAAACAGATTGTTTAAAAGTCAGTCAGTGGAGTAACAAAGACTATCAGCTTGCCATCTTTTAACATAACATGACACAGCATTATATGGCCACTGGACAGTTACTTTGTCCAATCAAATTCTGCGGCACTCAGTTTAACTAGCTTGAAACGTATTTCCTAGGTGGCAAAATATGTACAGAAGTCCAAAGTTTACTGGGCACATTTGGGGTTGAGTAACTCGACAAGACACTCTGTTGGTCACTGAAACTCACTATCCTATTAATTTC
The DNA here is from genome assembly GCF_021292245.1 of Micropterus dolomieu. Classification (NCBI taxonomy): domain Eukaryota; kingdom Metazoa; phylum Chordata; class Actinopteri; order Centrarchiformes; family Centrarchidae; genus Micropterus; species Micropterus dolomieu. The sequence goes on from NC_060154.1 coordinate 4,581,745, forward strand.
AGTCTTCAAACTGCAACAGTCTCTTAAAGTAACTGGCTTTAATAACTTCTACTTCCTCAATTAAAAGATAACATTTGATCTTCTCAGTATCTGAATGTCTAGTCCTTGAATATTAAGTTTACAGTTTTTTATAAATCTAAAAAAGTAATTCAAAATATCTAAATCTTTTTGTACTGTCTATATATTTCTACTTTCTGTAATAATGAAACCAATCTATTAGTTCAAACCAATCTATTAGTTCTTTCAGTGATTTTAAGGACATCCATCCATCCATCCATTGTCAACCGCTTATCCTGCATACAGGGTCACGGGGGGGCTGGAGCCAATCCCAGCTGACATAGGGCGCAAGGCGGGGTACACCCTGGACAGGTCGCCAGTATTTTAAGGACATCATTTAATTTAATTTAATTATAAGGACAGAGCACATTCATCAACATTTCTGTAAATGTGCCAATGTTAGCCAGCTGGCAAATTTTCAAATGCAATCCTATGGCAAGATGTTTTGAAACCACTGAGGATGGTGATATTTATAAATAAAACTGACTTGACTACTATCCTTGTGCTATTTGTTGTAAAGCTGTATTTACAATATTTAGCATTAAGTATGAGCTCTCTATTAATGATTTTAATTGCTATTAGTGTATTAATAATACCAAAAATTTAGATTGATATAAATACAGGAAACAGCTTTTGCGTTTCATATGTTTCATGACCAGTTGTTTACCTATAGTCTAAATGCCTCGTATCTAGCTTGTTGGCTTTCTTTTTAGTCAAACATATTTCAAATTTAGCTATTATTACTTTTCAGTTACACTTAATTAAATGTCTATGAAGATTCTCAGTCATCCAGGTCATAGTTATCCAACGAAGGTTAAAATGAAGGGCAACTGGACTTGGTTAAAGATACTGGAAGACGTTTCGTCCCTCATCCAAAGGACTTCTTCAGTTCTGACTGACTGGCAGGGAAACTCAGCTATTTAACCTCAGTGGGGTCGTTGGCCCGGGTCATCGATACCGCTGGTTCGTTAGTGTTCCTTGTTGCTGTGACGACAGTCGTTACAGTCGTTGAGACTACCTGTGGCCAAGACTGAACGACCATCGTTGGTATCTTCACCTGAGGCCAATAGGTTACGTTTGTTGAGTTTCCTGGGAAGTGATGAAAGGACAGCATTGTAAGTGGGGGATAAGTGGTGGCGTAGACCCCCTCCCCTGTTCAATGACGGCTTCTCCACCCTGGTGTAGATGCTTCCTTGACACCTCTTTCAAACCATCCATCTTCTCTGTCTAAAATGTGCACCTGGTGGTCCTCAAACGAGTGTCCTCTGTCCTTCAGATGTAAGTAGACTGCAGAGTCTTGACCTGAGGAGTTGGCCCTTCTGTGTTGAGCCATGCGT
>NC_060154.1:4583238-4642978 GCF_021292245.1 Micropterus dolomieu
TGGTTCGTTAGTGTTCCTTGTTGCTGTGACGACAGTCGTTACAGTCGTTGAGACTACCTGTGGCCAAGACTGAACGACCATCGTTGGTATCTTCACCTGAGGCCAATAGGTTACGTTTGTTGAGTTTCCTGGGAAGTGATGAAAGGACAGCATTGTAAGTGGGGGATAAGTGGTGGCGTAGACCCCCTCCCCTGTTCAATGACGGCTTCTCCACCCTGGTGTAGATGCTTCCTTGACACCTCTTTCAAACCATCCATCTTCTCTGTCTAAAATGTGCACCTGGTGGTCCTCAAACGAGTGTCCTCTGTCCTTCAGATGTAAGTAGACTGCAGAGTCTTGACCTGAGGAGTTGGCCCTTCTGTGTTGAGCCATGCGTTTGTGTAGTGGTTGTTTAGTCTCCCCAATATACAGGTCTGTGCATTCCTCACTGCATTGGACCGCATACACTTAGGATTGCTTACTTAATTAAATCCAAAAGTCTGCTTTGGTTGGGGTTAATTTTTAGTCCTGTTTTAGGTTTTTACACAAGTGACATAGACTGTTATGGATCTATGCACTCTATGCACTATTTTAGACAGAAAATCCTATATACTCGTTATGGATTAGGTTGGTTTGTATCAGTCATACAAAGAAAAACACTGCTGTAAATCTGTGATTTTGAAGTTATCCAGTTTTCCTGATTTAAAAATATACGTATTGTGCTGCTCTCTTCCAGCAGACTGTAAGTATGTTTTAATTCAGCAGTCTTATCAGTCGGAGAGCAGTTGGCAGCATGACTCTGGGGCATAAAACACCAAGCTGGAATGAGTTATTGATTATTACAGTCTGAGTGTAAGTGTTGAATTATCATCCATAGGAAAAGGTTTGGAATAAGAAAGTCAGGAATTTTGTGGTATAAGCTCACTTTGAGATGAATGGTACTACTGAAAAAAACAACAAGGTGTAGCTGCATAAATATAGAGGACAGTGATGTTATATGGTTTGAAAGTAATACTTCAATTTGAGGATGTGGGATGATTTTGCAACTCAGACAGCAGACTGATTTTGTTCTGGCCTACCCCTTACCCCGACGGTACAGTCAATTAACTTAATTCCTCAGCGAGAGAGACGGCGACAGGGTTTTCCTGTGGTCGACTAACCTCAGTAATAACTCTTCATTAGTTCAGAGAGGGCTGAAAGGGAATGAAAGGATTGCTGTGTGTGATTCTCCCGCTGAGCTTAACAACGTTGTTCCTGATTCGTGTGATGAATGCCTCATATATGTCCGTAAGAAATACTTGTTAGTTACCTTAGGATGGCAGCTTTGTCACTGAGTTGGGAAATTGCGCTCACTGGATTTATGTGCACAATAAATTGTGTTAAATGACTGTGGAGTCACATGTGAGTAATATGTGGCTTGTACGTTAGTTTTCCCGACAATTGCTTTGTAATTAGTTGGAGAAAAAGCAAAGTAAAATGTAATTATGCCATTATATTGCCACTTTGATGGACCATTCATGGATAAGATTGATCTGCGAAAATCATTTTCAAGAGGCAGAGATGTATTTAAAGCAGAAAAAAATGTATTAGTTAAGTTTTTTTTAAGAGTACAATAACTTAGTTAAAGTAGCAACTTTGAATGAAAAAAAAAAACTAGAGCCAAATAATGCTGCTTTTGCAGTCTGTTTTTTGGATTTTTGCCTGTTGTGTAGCTATATGACATTAGCCACATAAATACACAATGATTTTGAACTTACTAATATTTTTTCCTTCTTCTCTAATTAAGAAACATTTATATGACTAAAACTTGGATGTACTTAAGTTACAAGTTGATATTTCAACATTCACAAACACAAGCGGACCTGTTCCTTATTTGTTTGGCAACACAAAATGTCCCTGTCCATACCCCAGAAAGCTATGGACAGGGACAGCAATCTACCTACCTGGATAATCTGCTTTTCCCCACTTCATTCATCCTGACATCTTTCCATGTCATGGGTATTTCTAATTAATCACTAGCAGCCAACTTAATTTTCAGTCAACATGGAAGCTGGAATAATAGTTGCAAGGTGCAGTTAACACAATTTTTCACAACCATAAAGAAAAATGTAATTATAAGAGTTGCAGCTTACTGCAGCCTGTACAGCTACATCTTCCTTGCCTACGCTTGTCGACATTTTATAGATGCGGATGTAATGTAAATTTAGCAACTAGGTAGCTAGCTATGAAGGAAGACAACACCACCATTCTTTACCCCACCTACAAAGCTAGTCAGTTGTTGCTTCAGCTGGGGAGGAAGAAATGGGCAGTGATTCAGAAGTCTGGAACCAGGCTACTGTAATCAGTAACTGAAAGGTTTTGGTCTTCATTTTAAACAAGTTCTTAATGCAGCTATAGTCCATATTTTTAAATTATCAATGGATCACATGAATAGTCTATAAAAATATAATAATAACAATAATAATAATAATAATAATAATAATAATAATAATCTATGAAAGGGGTCACTGGTAGTGATTAATGCACAGACGCTACAGCATATAGCATGTTTGAGCTAATTATTTTGGTTTTACAACCCGCAGCCTTCCTGTTTTGGTTCAATCCCACTGCTCTCATTAGCATCACTTTTAGAAGTAGCAGGCAGCTGTTTTCAGCCACTGCACTCGGGCTCAGCATCAGACAGCTAACAAGCAAAGTTAGCACTGAGCTGGTGAACATAGTGGAGCATTTAGCAGCTAAGGAACAAGATATTCCCCTCATGAGTTGGTGGAGATGAGAGACTGGACTAGCATTAATCAGGTGGCATCAGACAGGTGCATCAGAAACACGACTCCAAATGCAATTTTGACACTTGCCTGAAAAGCAGTGTTTCATAAACTCTAGCTGAAAGTTTCAAAGCTGTGTACTGATCACACCCTTAAGTATAAATCAAAACTGTAGTTGCAAAATAAGATGTTAAAACCTGGAGGTGTTGCTCTTCAACAACAGCTTGTTTGTGAGTATGATTGTGAGTATATTATTTGACAACATTAGCAGCGATACCAATTATCCAACAATGTAGCACTTTGCTTTTGATAAGGGAACACAGCAGTATAACTTCACAGTACTGTCTGCATGGAATTCCTGTAGGCTTACTGTCGCTAATCCAATACTATACAGTGTTATTGAAATCCCTACACTGGCCAGGAAACTGTGTGTGCCTTTTTTGCCCTTGCATGAGTGAGAAGTATTGCTCTCTCTTCCGTCAGCAACTATGTAATTTCTTAATACCCTTAAGAAAGGCACATAACCTGCCAGCTGCTCCGGAAGCAGGAGAATTTGTTTGAACCTCTTTTTGCATGTAGCTACAGTATCCAGTGAAACAGTGCAAGTGAGTATCTCAGTGCTGCCACAATGTGTGTTTGTGCTGTTTACATGTTTGCATTCATCCTTCGATTAGTAAAAAAAGGGTCCAGCAGGCTTCCAAGGGGAGGCGGGTAAAAGGGGGTGAGAATGCAGATGTATGTCCTATAGCCTTTACACTTTTGGCTGCACGTGTAGTGAACTACAAAAGATGTATCAGACAGCACTTTCTTTAACATACTATAATTTTTATAAATACAGCACATACTGTATACCTGATGTCAGTTTCAGTGGCCCCCCGGAGACTTGATCTAAAATCAGTCACTCTGCAGGGTCAGAACAAAATGGAGCCAACTCACTGCTGCACTATTATTTATAGATAGCCCTGTGATCATGCTCAGCTGCAGCAACTGCAGCATCACACAAAACAGGGTCACTGAATATGTATACTGTATGTTCATGCATCCTTACAGACATTGTCGTTAATGAGCTCAGACAGGGTAATATGCACTCAAGTCATCACCAGTGCTGCTGTGTGATGTTCTGGGATATAATAAGGACAAGTGAAGACTGATGCAGTATAGGTGCATTTGAGGTGATGACATATAGATCTGATAGATCTTGTTGATTATGATCTCAATGAATCCTTATTACTTTGGGGATCCCCTGACTTTTCTTCTAGCCCCACCATGAGGTTCATATTTGTCTCAATAACGTTGATGTACTGCCATGAAACACGGCACACACATTCAAGTCCCCCTCAGGATGAACTGTAATAACTTTGATGATCCCCTGAGTTTGCATCTAGGGCCATCATCAGGTCACCCATTTCAATTTCTCCAAAACTTTGGTGACCAAATACCTGCTAAACTAATGACATCATGGTCAGCTGCCCATGAGTTTTGTGCTCATTGTCAAATGTAAAAATGTTACCTGCTAAACTAAGATGGTGAACAAGGTAAACATTATACTTCCTTAGCTTCAGCATGCTAGCACTGTTATTGCAAGCATGTTAACATGCTGATGTTAGTATTTAGCTCAAAGCATTGCTGTGCCTCAGTACAGCCTCACAGAGCAGCTAGCGTGACAGTAAACTCCTGTTTTTGTCTTTTTAAAAATCAGATATTGTTTATGTATTAATTTAAATATCAAGGGGAATATATAAAACACCATATTATATATTATAAAGGTAAATTATTTAGGTTAGGTCTTGTCATGCAAAATAGTGGTTTTATAGCAGTTATGTGTCCAGTAAATGTTGCTCACTGGTAGGTGAGCAGTTAAGATGTGTGCAAGCACCCAACAGTTGTTAGAGCTAGAATGTATTGATGTTGAAAATGAGACCAGGAACTCTGCCTCTCTTGTAGAGAAGCTTTAACAAGGGGTATTTTCCCCAGGAATGCAGAGGTGAAAAGATTTTTAAAATATTCTACTCAAGCAGATATAGCAGTCAAGTCAGCTGAATTCTTCCTAAAGCATATAAAAGAGTTTTTCTACTTTGCCAAGGTCAAGTTATCGTAAGTTATTTGTGTTTCAAAGTACAATAACAAGCTTCTCTTTATGATGTTCAGATTTAATAAGAAAAGAACCACAAACTAAAACAGATCATTACAGATCTTGATATAATGTTGGCAAATATTGGGCAGTGTTTGAGTCTCCTTGTCTAAATCTATATTCTGTTTGATTCTAGTGTCTGAATTTAGCTCAGATAGTTTGAAACTGTGGCTTATGTTTGACTTTAAGTATGTCTCCATGTATGTGTATTTTCTTCTGTTTATGAATAATTGATCTGATGTTCTTTAGAGACACTATCTGTTAGGTTTACATTTGGTGCCTGGGTTTGGAGAAGCCCCCCACAGCTAACACTGGTATTTTATCTTCTGACCTTTGATGTGGTTTTTAATGTTCTTTCTCTTGAAACTTAAAAAGAAAACTGCCCCAAGTCTTTGTTGCTGTCACCTAAATCCAACCCATGTTATCTTGGTGACTGTGTTGTCACTTCTTATCTGCTTTTTCACTGCTGGTGATCAACAGAGTTGGGTCGAGCCATTCGTGCCAGCCCCTATCTCCTGGATGCCACGACTGTATTGTCATGAGAGTGTGCATCAACAGCAGCTCAAATACACAGCCCTGAAGGTGTGGTTTGTGTAATATCAAAGTTGCAGGTGTTGCACCGAAGTCAAACGGAAAATAGAAAATGGGCACAAAACAATGACCTTTCTTTTACATTTCAAACATTTTTACATATCAACATAAGAAGTGGCGTGGCCTATCAGCCATCAGTTTGTCTACCATTTTGGTCTGGACTAAAATATCTTGAAAACTGTTTGACGGATTGCCATTTTCCTTTTAGCATCTAAAACAGGTCAAACATTGTATTAACCCAGTGCAATATCTCAGCATCTACAAGATGGATTGCAATTACATTTTGTATAGACAGTCATTGTCCCATTTTTAATGACTTTTCCTCTAGGTTCACATTTGTGCTTTTAAGGGAAATGTCTCGACAACTATTGGATGGATTGCCATGACACAAGGTACAGACATTCATATTCCCATTATGCTGGCATTACACTAGAGGATAATTGGGCAGATTTTGGGTCCGATTTGCCCCTCCCAACAATGGCAGAGGTATTCTTGATTCAAGGCTGGTCTGAACAGATTATCTACCCGAATGATCCTGTAGTGTGAGGGGTTTACAGACATAATCTTGATGTGACTGAATGGATCGGAGTCCTCCTTAGTTTTCAAATCGTAATGTCTAACATGTTTGATATTATTCAAAATCCTGTACTGTCAAAGGAACAGCGATGGAATAATGAGCAGGATCCTGCAATAGCCAATGAGAGAGAAAACATTAAAATAATTAAAATCGGTTAAATCTGTCATGTCTGTTTATAAAATCTGTTTAGATTTCAAAATCCTCTAGTGTACAACAGGCTTTAGGATGGATTGTAATAACTTTGGTGATCGTCTGACTTTTTTATCCAGCATCATCATCAGTCCCAAATTTTAATTTGTCCTATAGGCCTACTTTGGTTCATGACCAAAATACCTGGTATACTATTTACAGGTTCCCATAAGCCACAGCTATACTCTGTGTTTAGCTCTAATTACAAAATGGTAGCATGCTAACAGTACACTCCGATGTTGAAAATGGTAAACATTATACCATTATAACATTAAACAGCATGTTAGCAATGTCAGTGTGAGCATGTCAGCATGCTAAAGTAAGCATTTAGCATGGCTGTAGACTCTCCTGTCTTGTTACATTTTAATGTTCGGCAACAACTTTTCTGACTAATCCTGCTCAACAATGCACAATATTCTATAGTATTGCAAGATAGTAGTATATAGTTTAGAAATGTATCTAACATGACAAATGAAGCAGGACTAATCAGTGAGGGGGACTCAACTTTGAGACTTACAGATTTGGCTTGGACTCGAGGTGCAGGACTCGTGAACAATGTTTATTTTTAGGAAACATCTGATGAGCTTGCTGTTACTCCCCTCCCTGCATTACCTATAACCTGCCTACGTAACACGTACTACTGATCTGCTGCGTGCGGCTGCACGTAAGAGAGGACAACAAACACCGGCAGCTGCTGTGCCATTCATCATAAAATTTGGCTTTAAAACTTCATACAACAAGACCCAAACAAAGAAGCGCTGAACGCAAAATAGCTTAGTAACCTGAGGTTAGTAAACATGATTAGCTGAGCATTGGCCATCTAATGTTAGCTTGCTTCTTGCTTTAGCTACAACTTACCGGAGGTTAACTCAGGCAATGTTATGAAAAGATGAATGAGCATTTGTTTACTTGCCAAACTTGTGGTGGTCGATTAACGTAATATTTAGGTCCCCTTGGCTCCCATCACGTTAATTGTTAACACTGGCTGCAAACAGGTTACAGGTTTATTGTTGATCATGTAACGTCACAGTTTTATTTAGTTAGTTTGTTTGCAAGTCTGGGGGTGTATTGACTTACAGTAGTTTATAAGCTGTGATTAATTGTAGACACTTTTTACATTAGGTTACATAGTTGTGCTCTGTAAGTGAAAAACAGGATACAGGTTTATTTTTGATCATGTAACCTTACAGTTTTATTTAGTTAACGTTACACTGGGTTTGAGAGTCTGGGGAATGTGACTTATAGTAGTTTATAAGCTGTCATTGATTGCATTGCACATTACATATTTGTGCTCTGTGAAAAACAGGTTACAGGTTTATTGTTGATCATGTAATGTTACAGTTTTATTTAGTCAACGTCACACTGGGTTTGAGAACCTGCATTTGGTGCTGACTTACAGTAGTTAATAAGCTGTCATTAATTGCATTGCACATTACATGGTTTTTCTCTGTAAATGAAAAACAGGTTACAGTTACAGAATCCCTTATAGTGAAGCAGTTTTATAAACAGCCTGGTTTGAACGCAGCAGGTGATGCAACATTCATTGTAACCACATTAGACTTGAGAATTGACTTGGACTCTAGGTCACAGAGTTAAGACTTGACTTGGGCTCTTGCTCAGAGACCTGAGACTTGACTTGGACTCAAAGACTAATACAAAAATGTATGCAAACACACAAATGTCAGTACAAGAAAACGAAGGAAAGAAAAAATTATTCTCCAGATCCCAATAAGATTTTATGCTTTAAAAAAAACTTGCTTCTCACATCATTGTCGGATGACAGGCCTATAAAAATGGAGATTATGGGTTGCCAGTGGGAGCAGAAATGATCTCCTCTGAATCTAAATTTAATTTAGTCAAATTTCAAGAATGACAAGAATTCACACAGCCAGTAATTACATGAAGGGGGAGCCATTGTTTTACGCTGAAGTATTTTTAAAGTGTTTTAAAAGAATAAACATACCTGCTGCAGTGCTGCAGCTGTCCTGAATGTTAATGTTAATAAAATTCAGATGGAAAGAAAATGGAAACAAACCACATTTTGTCACATATTGTGTCTAACTATACAGATAATTCAGTCAGCCAACTCACATGGAACATCATGTGAATGTAAATTATGTATTATTTAGTGTTTAGGCCACCTACCTCATCACTCCCCCCTAGTCAGAGGGATGGGCTAGAGTTGACTGCCTGAACTAGCTTGCAGGCTTCGCATTTTCGGTATTTGTTGAGATTTTGAGGTCTCAGCATCTGAAAATCTGCCACCCTAATATAATGGATATAAAAATAATGCTGTTTTGCTGCTGTTGCTCAAAGCATTAAAAAGTGAATGTTTGGCTGTAAAATGGCAATGTTGGTTGATTGGTCTATCCACCACATTGGTTCAGTCAGAAATAATAATTTTAAACTGTTGGTGGATTGCTATTAAAGTTTGTTCACTTTTCATCTAGCACCATTAGCAGGTGTGTGTGTGTGTGTATATATATATATATATATATATAACATAATAATAATATAAAAATTGTTAATTGAAGGAATGTAAGAATTAAAGGGGTGGGAGTACATAATTTTTACTTCTTCCTCCTCCTTTTCGCACATGTGATAGAAGTATGTTAACACAAGAAAGAAAGGTACTTTTGCTGCTCATCTGTTATTTTTTTTCTCTTTCCTTCTTCTCTTCTTTCTCTTTTAAAACATTGTTTTGAACATTGTTCAATTAAAAAAAAAATAAAAATCAGGTCAAAACTTCACTTTGTCCAATAGTTTAGTTTATGTATATTACCATATGCGGTACTAGCAAAACTAATAACATTGGCTTGGCTGTACTTTGTGATTAGTGCTTAGCAAATATTAGCATGCTAACTTGCTAAACTAAGACAGTTCACATGGTAGATGTAAGCTACTGTATATGTGCTAAACATCAGCATATAAGCATTGTCATTATGAGCATGTTAGCATGCTAGTGTTAGCTTTTAGCTCATATCGCTGCTCTACTTAATTGCAGCCTCTTAGTACAAGACTCTTGTAATTTTCAGGGGTTAGACTACAGTGAGCAAAATGTATTTCAATCCAACCTATGGTGGTTTAGTAGCATATATTTTAGACTCTGGTCATCTCAAAACTTTGGCACATAAAGCCAAACAATCAACATGGCTAGAAAGCAAACAGGTATGTATTTTTGTAATTTGGGTGAACTGACCCTTGGACACAGTTTTTGATATTAAAGAAACAGAATGTGTTGCATTGGCTTTAACTTCCCAAGTGCACACTGCCTTTGTCAAACTAGTGTAATTCTTCTTACAGCAGCCCCCGCTGTGGGATCCGATGGGACCTGTCAACAATATCATGTGATTAGCTGTGTTGCCTTGTGGGAAAACATGTCCACCTCTCTTTCTGGTTCAGTGCTTCTGTTTACATCTACCTACTAACATCCTGTGGTCAGCACATCACACCTCTGCCAGAGAACATCAGCAAAAGAAAAATACAATGCAACAAAGAGCTTGATACATCTGTATGCAGCAACACATCTGACTGGACCATACAGTTAAAATCACCCACTATAAGAGAGAGAGTGACAGAGAGAGAGAGAGAGAGAGAGAGAGAGAGAGAGAGCATACATGAAAAGCTGGTGAGTCTCATCCATCCTCTCCAGCCTGAACATATACAGAGCTTTCTATTCCCTTAGCTCAATGCCTCTGCTTTTGATCCTGGCAGCTCTGCACGGCTCTCTCGGACGGGTCACCGGATGAGAGCTTTGGGTCTGGCTCCTCCACAGGGAAGAAACCTGGACCTCAAAGAGAGGTCAGAAAGAAAAATTCAAACCCCAGGTCCTTGGGGAGAGGAGACAGACTGCTTATCAGAGGCTTATCAAGCCGTGGAGGGTTATATGCACAGTCAGGCCTCTGAGAATTGGTATTAATACTGAAGAGGTAAGAGGGAGAAAGAAATGGAAGAGGAGATGAAGGATGGGAGGAAGAGGGAGTGATGGGTCAGTGAGGGGTCCCCGAGGGAGAGAATAAAGGAGATTAGTTTTAGATGAGATGAGCTTCATTGTCATCAAGTAAGCCTTTTCTTTGTCTCTTTAATCAGCTTCTTCCACACTTTCTCAAAACACAGAGACAGAACAAGAGAGAATTGTTGGGATAAATTGTTATTCTTTTTCAGGGCTATAAACACTTGAGGGGCTATTTAATTTTCAGAGGGACTCACCCTGGCACCTCTGGACTGTGTGGAGTTTGTATAGTTCCCTGTCTTCCGTTACCTTTCAGGTCCCAAACACATGTAACGTCCAAAATAATCTCTTGACTCATGGACCAACTTTGAAATACCATTGATAAAAAGAGGTCGACCTATACACACGTTTGCAATGACACAGATGTGGCTTATGTGGAATTTTTTTCTTAAAAGAAAACATTTTTTAAAACATCTGTTACAGTAGTTATTACAGTTGTTTTGAAAAGTGTATTCACATATTTATTTTATGTGCCCAAAAAATACGTAGCCAGTGTGTGGGTGAATAATCCCCCCCAAAAAATTCTAGATAAAAGTGGTGAATTTACAAGAACAAAACTTGGAAATTCCCTGAAATTAAAGTCACAAAAATCCAAATCACTCTGGTGTTTTCATCTGAATATGTATATAAATATACAAACAATATACAATCTCTGATTGCCTACACTGGTGTTAAACGGTGCTATGGCGGTCAATAAAATGTTGGGACTTTATAGAATTTTAGACACATAAAATAAATATGTGAAAACATTTAGGATAATTCAGTTAGCCTATAATATTGGCTACATTTCAAGAAATACCTTCGGTAAAAGCTATCCACCTTTAATAGTACGAGTTAATTGGGAAGTTACACCTCACGTTGCAAAGGTGCTCCTGAAGTTACCTGAATAAACTATCTAGCTTTGTAGTACAGGCCACAGATACCAGAAAATAAAATACAAACGCAAAAACCATGAACTGTTTACTAACCTGTTGCAGCTGATTGGGTAACATCTCTGACACGCCCACCAAATGGGAGAAAACATACCTCGAAGCCCATTGCGCAATGTTGCACACCGTTTTGAGGAAACATGTCTTTCATTCAGAAAATGTTGCAAACTGGTGCAAAATGTTTTGAGATTGAACAGACCCCAGGTGAGCAGGTGGGCAGGGAAGTCCACGGGCATGTTCGATCTCAAAACATTTTGCACCACTTTGCTATGGTTTCCTCAAAATGGTGTGCAATGGGCTTTAAGTATGTTTTCTCCATTTGGTGGGTGTGTCAGAAGTATTACCCAGTCAGCAGCGATGTAAATACAGCGTTAAAGAAAGGCAGTGAAGTGCCTTGTACTTGCATATAACAGGGTGGTAGGCAGGAGGGAGTGGCTGGTTATGGGAGTGAGATGACTGAGACAGGAGAAAAAGTCAGAGGGCTGACGGGATGAGAATGGCAAAGAATTTTTAAGAATTGTAAATGTGACTGAAAAGGGACTAAAGAGAAAACTGTGATAAGGGCATCCTGTATGTAGCCTGAGGGGGGAAACTTAGTGCAAAATTCTTATCGCTGCACATAATCTTAATAGCGACACAAACATAGGAACTCTCACTGGATCAAGAGAATCAAAAATATTGCGATGACTATTGATGGTAGCTTGGGTTTTTAAAAATGGTGGGTTTGTGCCAGAGGTGGGGGACTCGACTCCTATGACTTGACCTGAGTCAGACTCAAGTCGTAAATTTGAAGACCTGAGACTTGCTTGACATAAACATATAAAAGATTTGACTTGACTTTGACTTGGTATTAATGAACTGAGACTTGGCTTAGACTTGAGACAGGCTAGTGACTGGAAACATAGACTTGAAATGACTTGATTTTTGACTTGCATTTGCTCATTCCAACATTTGCGGCATTATCCTGCAACCATGTATGCTTCACATAACGTTAGCGGTCCAGATCTCTGTAACAGCAGCGTAGAATCAGAATCAGAATTTGGTTTATTGCCAGGTACATTTCACATACGAGGAATTTGCCTTGGTATAAACTGGTGCTTACAGTACACATGAAAAAGACCGTTACATGTTGTACAACACAGACATTCAAGGATTATGTTGTCGATGACGACAGGAAGAAAAGAACAGCGGTGTGCAAGGTCTGCAGCTCAAAATTCAGTAACACAACCACCACAACATCCAACTTCATCCATCAATACAGAACCCATAAAGAAAGGTACATTTCGTGACTGCGGCTTTTTAGCTAACTTACAGGCTGGTCGAACGCATAGAAAGCTAGCGTTAACTTTAAGCTACACCCAGTTGTTTGGCTGCAGTTTGGCGCTGTTGTAACTTAATGTGAAAACCTCTTAACATTCCTGTTGGTAACAGGTCCTGATGATAGCTCTCGTTATGTGCCCACAACTGTTATGTTAAGTTCATACTCATAAAATCCTTGTAATTCGACCAGTGCAAATCATTTCAATTACAATCACAACAGCGGGTACAATCAGCACCTCTGTCAGACCAACCGGTACATTCAAAATTGACACGACTCACCATTCTTTGGCATTTCCTTCGAGTTAAGTCTGTTATTATTCCTGGCAATTTTACTGTATGAGTATTGTCTTGTTGTTGTATTTAACCTGTGAAGCACCTTGGCCAACCTTGGTTGTTTTAAGTGTGCTATATAAATAAAATTGATATTGATATTGATATATTGAAACCTCATAGTAACTTAATCCACCGATCGATTATTTTCCAACAAAAATGGTTTTGTTACGTTGTCAAAGGTCTAGATGATCCAATCCAGTAAAAAAATTTAGTCCAAATCCCCAGGGACTGCTGCTGCATCGTTTCATATTTGCCGGCAAACGGGGCTCATATGTCAATATAACCGTAATAACTCAGATTTTGATGTAAACAAATGGCATATCTTGTATTCAAATTAGCCGCTGAGCTCTGACTTTTCGAATGACACCTAATTCGACCCAATAGGAGCTCACGTGCCTTTCACCGCCTACAATAGCCAACGAGATCTCCCGCTGTAAGGAAGGGCCAGCCCCTTTTATTTCACACCTGAATGTCCTCTCCAAGGTCCGAACTAAAGTTTATGTTTTGATACATTCGGTTAGTTTTGGTTTGGTTTCACACTGCATTTATGCGAACGCACTAAAAGACGAGAAATGCACCAAACACGAGAAATGCACCAAACCATGGTTCAGTTTGATCCGGACCGAGACTACCACTTTTCGTCGGACCAAATTTTCTCTGTTCGGACTGTGGTCCAGGGGAGGTTTCACACCCACAATTTTGGTTTGGATGAAACTGAAAAGTCCAAAAGTCTGCACCAAACGAGGAAGGTGTGACAGCCCCCTTACTATCGCCTCTGGGTTTGTCCGATGTCACGCAAGTGATAATTTGAGTCATGATTCTCCTTTACCATCAGACCCACTTCTGAAATCGTGACACAATCACAACAGCAGGTGAATGTTATGCAGAAATTAATTTAATGTACCGTGGGCACAAACAATTTATATACATGTATACAGCACAGCTCATCTCCTCTTGTGAATTTTCTAATGGTCACGAATGTTTGCATTAAGAGGTCTATATGTTTATTCCTATGTATGATTTAATGTTCTGGATTCTAAATTAAAATATTTGGAAAACAGTGGTTGGTGGCTTTGGTGGTTGAGCTCTGATCAGTTTTACCAACTAAATAACTCAAAGCGTTTATAAATTCACACTCCGTTTAAATGACTTTTTACTGAGTTCAAGAAGTCTTTAAAACTGGAAGTGCAGCCATGGAAATAGCAATAAATGCCTGGTCAATCCAGCTCTTCATTTTGTTCCCATTTCTTTGCCTTTCCTTATTTGACGTTCAGGCAGCTAACAGCTGAATTAACTTTCTCAGCTGTCGGCTGCCTGCACGACTGTGTGTTTGTCCTCCAGTGAACTGGAAAGATTTCCAGGATGTTTGCTTGGCCTGTAGATAGACTTTAGACTGCAATGAAAAGATGAAATACAGCAGTACATTATAGGTAATGGATATACAGAGATAAAATATTAAGGGTGTAATATTCTTAATGATGGGGCATACAAACTGCATATTTTTTGCTGTAATACAGTTTTTTATGTCACAACTATATATTTTTTTTTTCATAAAAACTTTAGCATGTCTGAATGGATGGCAATGTCAGTCTCTCGGTCAGTCATCCACTGTCGATGAGAATGAAATATAAATTTTTAATTATTATCAATTACTTGATGGATTACGATGAATGTTGTTATTCATGGTCCCCTGATGATGAATCCTAATGACTTTAATGATCCCCTGACTTTTTCTCTAATTGCAGCATCAGGTTGAACTCATTTTAAGTAACTTTTTTTTTAAGTTTTCTCTAGCTGAGTAAAATATCTCAATATCTTCTTCATGGATTGGCACAAAATTTCTTACAGTAAATTATCCTTCCCAGACTATGTACCATAAAAACTTTGATCATCCTCTAACTTTTCCTCTAATACCATCAGGTCAAAATAATTTTAATTTCAGGGCTTAAAGTTCTCCAGCACAGTGCCAGAATTCTGGCATGGGGCATTTTTATATTCGACAATATATAATTATATAGACTTTTTAACAGTTATGTGGTATGTGTGTGAAGCGCCAGTCCTCAGCACAATCTCTGTCGGTGTATGCACAAAAGAAGGGGACAGGCACTTCCTGACTATGTGGACACCCATTGCCCATTATTGAATTTTCTATTGGGTCAATTAAGGTGTCACTCAAAAGGTCAAGGTGCACCGGCTTTTTTGTTTACATGCTAACTGTAGTTAAACCATGTAACAGAAGTCCGTGTGTATTTATTGATATAAAAATGCGTTTTGCACTAAATATTTTACTGGATTGGATCGTCTGGACCTTTGCCAACATAACAAAGCCAGTTTTGTCAGAATGTAATCCATCAACAGGCTACAGCTTTTCTGGTAAATGACGTCAATTTTGATTTTTAGCAGTGCTTAAAGTGGGTCACTGGTACTAATACTTCTAAATTTTACTCTTTGGCGTAGTGGGACTTTACCGGTGTCCTCTCCATATCAGGTTCTCTGGGCACTATGTGCCGCTCACCTGTTCCTGTTCTCGCCAGCCTCCTAATCTCTCGGTAGAAACAGAGGAGAAAGAAGCTTGGGTGCCTTTCATGCAGTCGTGTGCGTAAAGTTCCTCATCAACGTAGCTTTACGTGAACCGACTAATCACAGCCTGGAGGTTACGAAACACTCAAAAAAGTTTGATGCGTTACAGCGTTAGAACTTGTTGTTCTACATGAATGACGAGTAGTACTTAGTATTAACTAATTAGAAACTGACCACCATGTAGATAATTTTTTTTACACGAATTTAATGAATGAAAACAACACACACAAATGAAACTGCTGTCCAACTGGAACTAACATTATACTAGTGGTGAGATACATAGTAGGCTATCTGAAATTGTAATGAATACACTAACATTAGCCCTAATACCGGCCGATAAACAAGGCGACATGTAATATGGGGAGTACCAGCAGGGCTGGGCAATAAAACAATAATAATTATCTCAATATAATTTTCCTCAATAACAATATAACAAATGTTCAATAAATGTTTAATTAAATTCATTTGAATCCTGGATTAGAGTCTCCAAGTGGGATATAGTGGGAAATGGGGAATCAAAAGAGTAAAATAAGCAAAGGTGAGAGATCTATTTAACTCTTTTAAAACTTTTTCATATTTCCCTATTGTTGCTTTTATGTTTTATGTAAAGCACTTTGAATGATCTTGTTGTTGAAATGTGCTATACAAATAAACTTGCCTTGCCTTGCCACCCCTGCTGGCCACCATACAATCTGAATATGAATTCATCAAAACCAAACTTAACCTGTAAACCTCAGCAAACTCTTCCTCTTGTTTCTTCTCCTTGCTAGTGGTTAATAACACTTCTGACTTAAACAATGCGTATGTGTGTGGGTAAGCTTCTGCAATGCTGTGTTACACTTCATGGTGAGATAGACTCTTTATCCTCTGAAAGAGCAGCTTGTACTGAGAAACACGACACACAGAAAGCTCTCTGTTAGCCTGCACTAATGATGCCTGATTGGCTATAGCAAAAGATACAACCGTAACTGTATGCGGGCCAATTATATCATCTTTCCAGCAGGAAAACTAAAGTATATATTGTGCTTGAAGAAACCAGCCAGAGAAAAAAAATGCCTTTCAGATACACAGATGTGAACATCAAATTGCATCAATATCAAGGCTGGAAGAGTGGAGGCCTCTGAGTCCTGCGGGGATTCAAAGAGACTGTTTTAGTAGCAAAAGGAAAACAAACATTCTCCTTGCGAGCAGTGCACCAAGAGCTCAAAATAGAGACATCATTCCATATCCCCTCTGTTTCGCACACACTAAAAGATGCATTTAGGGCTCTGCAGTGTTTCTGCTAACTGATGTAAGTTTAAAATGTTTTGATGAAGCAGGAATTCAAAGTTGAAAGAAGTGTACAGAAGCTGTCTTTCTCAGTTACAATAGCTTATCCCAGTGTGTTTCCGTCTATTGGCTGCAGGGTTTGGGGTCTTACAGAGCTCACTGTGCTTAATCCAACATGCTAACAGAGGCAGTCACACCAGAAAATCCTGTAACTACACGCCTATGCTGCTACCTAAATGCATTCAAACCCTTTCTATTTTCTACTAAAAAACTCTATTTTGAGTATTATATGTCTAGTGTTTTATATTAATATTTATTGGAGTTTTATGGTTTATCATAATAAGTAATAAGATGTCAGACATCTCTTGTGAGTGATCCTATTAAAGTGTAAAAGGAAACTGTTCATACCATCTACAAGTACCTAGCTCAGTATTTTCTAGTTGTCATAATTATTTGCATGAAGTATTTGCATGAGATATTTTAATAGCACAAAATAGCTGTAGAGTTTTGTATCTGGCCACCTGATGAATGGAAGTCCAATATTCACTCTCTATTTCTTCTGTTTTTGGTCTCTAATTCCTGATGAAAATGATCTGGCTCTTTAGGTGCTAAATAACTTTGTTCACTAGTAGTTTCTAACTGTGCCTGTCTGTTTACGATGATGCTGATTGGTGCTGAGCAGGTAGTGTACAGTGGGTTTACCAGAACCTTTTCCCTGAAAGCTGCAATTAGTAATTGCAATCTAATTTTTCTTTTTAGGATCATGGCTAGGATTGACTACTATTACATTTTCAATTTGTTTTGGCATTGCTTTACTCTGTTATTATTGTTAGTATTATAAATGCAGGTCTGAAACACATGCACATGCACAAACAGGACCCATAGCAACAACACACATGGAGAGATGTCAGAGTGAGGGGGCTGCCACTCAGTGCGGCGCCCTGAGCAGTTAGGCGTTCAGGGGCTTGCTCAAGGCCACCTTCGGCAGTGCCCAGGAGGAGAACTGGCACCTCTCCAGCTACCAGTTCACACTCCAGAATTCTGGTCTGAGCTGGACTTGAACCGGAGACCCTCCGGTTCCCATCCTAAACATTGTCATTATTAAAATATCACTTCTAGTCGCTTTAGGAAATAAGTATTTTTTAAACATAACCTGTAACCTCACTGTTATGGAAATTCTATGAAACAGAAGAAGATCACAGGAAAAATGAAATCTTACATAGTATTGTTTATTGAAGCTCGGCTGGGGAGAATGGCAACAGCAATACAGAGTTGAATACAGCGTAGTACCAATACCAAATCTAAAGATTGCCTCTTGGTCCACAATATGTATCCCTTGCTATACCATTCAAGGCTTTTTTTCCTGGCCTTAATATGTCCAGCCCAATTACTGGAAGCTACACTCAAATGCATTAAGTCATGCCGGGATCTTAGGTCACATGCATTGCATTCTAAGCGGAGACTGTCAATCTGTAAACATCTTAAGAATGAAGGCTTACCCCAAACATCTCATATCTTGGCCTTGCTTTGACTACTAGGTAACAGCCATTGCTATCAGCTTAGATGTCTGGTTAACTGATAGAGAGAGAGAGAGACAGTATCAAGCACAACTGCTAGGGAGACAGAGTTCATCCGACTTTGAGATCCGACAGTGATCCAGAGTGTGACATGTATATGACCCATTCCTCACCTTTACTCACATTGAGTCCCCTAAGCAAAATTCCCTCATCCTCACAAAATCTTGTCTTCGCTAATAATATGTCCCTTGCCTTTGGTGAAAGGTTAGGTTTCTACTTCATAGTAGGTTACATTGGTTAGCCAGACATGCTAACTTTTGCGGTTTATATTAAAGCATACAAGCAGACAGTCTAACTTACACTTTCTTCTTATGGTTTTGGAAAAGCTAAAAAGGATACAAGCCTTCATACTCTTTAAATGTTGAATGTCTTTTATTTGAGTCCAAGGCACACTGCTTTAACATAAAGAGATATCCAGTTGCTGTTTGGACAATGGGTTTAGAAAACAGTAAATTCTTCATGAAATTCCCCTGCCCTCATAGAGAGCTTAGGATTGTATTGTATTTGAAACTGCCTGTTTTGAAAGTATAGATAGATATAGGTGAGGTTCTGTTACATGTGACCAAAAAATGCAATGTGACTGAGAGAAAGCACAAACACAACATTTGACAGAGATAGTCTTTAAGCAAATTATTTGAATGAGTAATTGCAATGCACCATTTAGGTAAATCATAGGCACTCACCTGGACTTAATTCCATAACAACTGTTATCGGGGGTAATTGACACCTGCTGCAAATGTAATCAGCCTGAACAGAATGAAGCTCTAATTGTGAGATGCTACGAAGAGTACAAAGAAAAAAAACAAAAACAAAACAAACAACAACAACAACAACAACAAAACACCCAGAGAGCACAGACTTGAATCCTTATATTAAATATTTTACCTCATTCCACCCTTCAGGGCTTATAACCTTGACTAATTCCAGTCCAAATTCCAGACTGTTGTACAATGTTAAACGTTAATTTCAATTTTAAGGCCAAAGAGCTGGCTTTACCTTTGAAAACATAGTCTGTGGTAGATATTCACAGATATTTTAGAGGTTGACAGCAAAGCAATGCGATAAACCCCCAGTACTGCAGATAAGACTCCAGAAAGTTAACATTTGCCTCTGTCTGCTAATATTACACTGGCAGTACAAGTAGATATGGCTGGAATAAAGATTTAAATTATTTACACAAAGTAAAACATCAAAACACTTTGCCAATTAGAGAACCAACAGGTGCAGAAGGGCGGTAAAGGTCATTTTCAATGTGATTATGTCTTAACATTCACGTTCCCATCATCAAAAAGCCTCTGTCCCTCAATCAGTATTCCATCTGGCAGCGGCACAGCAAATCAACCAATCACAATTAGCAAACGAGTCGTTAGGCTCATGAAAGTGCGTGTTTCATCATGTTCCTCTGTCGCTGTTAATATGAAACCTCCTGTTGTAAAGCGGTAACTTTTGCTAAAGGTGTGACTGAGCAGGATGTTAATAATCACAAAATGGTTTGCCTTCTTGTAGCTGTTGTAAAAGCATCAGGCCCATGCACTCAGTCTATCTTCCAACACCTCGACTCTTTTTCTATGAGAGATGGCAGATCTAATGGGACCCAATATGGGCCAATGGTTAATGCATGAGAGACGGTACTTTAGACTAATGGCAGCTGCAAAGTGCAAAATCAGGACATATTTGAGGAGAAAGAGCAGTAAGAGGCAAAAAAGTGAGGGTGAGGGAAAGAAACGACAGTCAAAGTGATTGATAAAGAATGGTAGACACATTGGAAAAAGAGTGAGCAGGGATGATGGGCAGGGGCAGTCTTAGAAACTTTTGAATGAATTATTAATGGTTACATTGTTTTTTCAATTGAATAACGAATACAAAATAAAACACTTTAAATATTTGAATATGAAATATTATATACAATTTTATCACAACAATAATCACCTTGTGACTCTGGGGGGGGGGGGTGATTGGCTGTGTGTAGGGTGAAGAGAAAGAGAGATGGGTAGAGAGAGATGTTAGTGATGTGATGTCATTCCACTTCAATCTCTCGGGTCTGCCCATACGCAAAGGTTTCAGGTTGCTCTGGGGTGAAATGGTGCTGCTGGACACATCTACAGAGGTAACAGATAACAATAAGGATTGGGTGTCTGACAGATGACCTGCATTAGAAACCGTGTTGCAGTCGTGTTGCCAGAAAAAGACCGTGTGTTGGGTGTGGCGGGGGTTGAGCGGGGGTGCAGGAAATATTCATGAATCACAAACTAAATGACTTTAAGGAAACCTTTTTACACAGCAGCATTCATCAAGTGTTAATGAACAGCTGAAAGGGTACAAATGCAAATGCAGGCACTGGGAATGGGAAATGAGAGAGACAGATGGAGAGAGTGAGATAGAGGGGGAAAAGAGAGAAAGAAAACTATCATCGCTGTGATGAATGAGGGTGGTGGCAGAAGCCCTCAGGCGATCACTCAGTCACTGAGACAGGCTTCTGTGGCCCTAACTTCATTATCATGACACAGTCACATCAACACACTCCTTCAGATAAGAGCACGGCAGAACTCGGCTATAGAAAGGATCAGTTAAACTGGTCGGGGTTCAGTGGCTTGTCACAGATAGAGAGAGGATGGCTCGGTTCTACTCTGGCTTTAGAAGCCTGTCAGCTTCCGGTTTGCTCTTTGGAAATTTTGATGCTGCGTGCCAGGGTTACACTTAAAATGGCTTTTTAAAAGATGTAAGAAATGATGATCATGTCTTATAAATAATGAATAATTTTTCAGTATCAGAAAGGAATAAATAACTAAATGCTGTGCCTCATTAAGTGTCCCATATATTGTCAGGACAAGACAATTGTCTAGTGAGATGTCAGTGAAGATTCTCAGTCATCCTGGAAAGGATCCAAGGAAAGGTTACATCAAGGCCAACTGGACTTGATGGAAGATACTCGCAGATACTCTTATGCAAGAGGCTTCATCCGTTCTGTAGAACTGTAATTAAAAACTCTTGATTTGTGAATGTCAGGTGCTGAAACATGTCTGCCAATAAATAATGAAACAAACTGATTTGTTTCTGATTTTTAAGAGTGTTTTCCTGTACAGCCTGCAGTATCATACTACCTTCTGGGTCTTGCAAGGTGCTCTAAAAATCAGAGCTGGGATCTAGTTTACAAGGTGAACACCTAGTTTTTATTTCTTATTGGCCAGGAGACCACTCTTCCATATCAACCCATGCAGAACAGTTCCACTTGGCGTCCTTAAAAGAATCCACTGCCAACAAACAAGGCCTTGTGCCTTGAGCCATGGTATTTATCATAATTGGAATTCATATCCAATATTGTACCAGTTGTTTCATCTTTGTCAATTTTGTCCCTGGGTTAATTTTGCTTCACATTGATTCCCATCCTCCTGGGAGATTTGCAGCAATCTGTGTCTGATTGCTCCCAGTTTGACTGATGAGGTGCTGTGTTATCCTGCACCTTTGGTCTTACAGTGAAACCGACTCAGGTGGCGGTATGGGAAGAAGATCCCTCCGCTCAAAAAACTCAAACCGCCTCCTACTCCCCAGAACTAAGCTCAGCACCATGGGTGATTGTGCCTTCTGTTCTGCCACTCCTCGGACTTGGAACGCCCTCCCTGACCATCTGAGGGCACCACAGACTATTGAGACTTTTTAAAAAGGACTAAAAACATTTCTTTATAGCTTAACTTTTATTTAACCGTGCACAACAATGTCGTTGCACTATTTATCTATATTTTACACTTATGTTTTACCATGCTCTTATGATCTTACCTGTAGCACTTTGAGGTTTGTCTTAAATGTAAAGTGCATTACAAATAAAATGTATTATTATTATTATCATTATTATTATTATTATTATTAGATATGAAGACACCTAACGACATATAAAGCTTTGACCACTTCAGATTCATTAGAAATCAACTGTCTGTTCATGGCCTGTGAAATGTGCTTTATGTGGTCAACAGGGATGACTTGAAGAGGTTTTTAAAGGTTAATCAATGGGAAATGCAATCTTACCAATGCTTTGTGTTGCCTGTTTTTATGGTAGCATAACAAACTTAAAGGTAATGAGGGGAACAGTTTCCATGGTGGCTCGCAAAGCTGTAAACTGGGAGCCCAAAGATACATTTTGCAGCTAATTGAAATGTGGGAGGTGGGAATAAAAAAGGTCCATATCAAATATTTATGCTGAGAATTAGCCTCTTTTCAAATGTGAATGAGAACATTGCATAAAATATGCATGAGAGGATAGGTCATTAGAAAGCAACTTACACCATTTTTAGCTCACTGGGAAAAGACAGTGAAAGGAAACAGAGCAAAACAAGATATTAGAGAAAACTAATAGTATTACACAGTACATAAAGGCGCACTGTACAATCACATACATAGTGTTGAGGACCTACAGAGAATTAAGTTTCTTAATGTACATTGTATTTTAACAATAGTCATTTAACCACCAAACCAGAGGTGGTGATGAGCGGAGATCAGAGGTCATATTATGCTCATTTTCAGGTTCAGAATCTTATTCAGGTGTTGTACCAGAACAAGTTTACATGGTTTCATTTTCAAAAAACACCATATTTTTGTAATGCTGCACATTTCTGCAGCTCCTCTTTTCACACTGTGTGGAAGGCTTTGTTTTAGTTGTGATCTTTGTTGGGAGTTGCACATGCGCAGTTCTTAGTTAAAGACTACTAGCGAAGGGCAGGTCATGAGAAACCGGTAAACACGGCTTTGGTTCAGATGTAAATGTTGCCGACCAGCTTGGCAACATAGACTGGAGTTTCAGAGTGGTGAGTTATTAATCTGTAACAAAAGTATCTTTCATCCATAAATCTGAGCTCTGTCTCTACATCACAGGAACAACTTTCTGTCCATTGACTGGCTGGAGGGTAGCTAGTGTTTGGAAGGGAGAGAAGAGGTGTGCTGCAGCTCAGTGTTTTTCCACCGGTGTTTTTGATGGCGTGTCTGACTAGATGCCTGGTGAGCATTATGACGCGCATTTTGCTTTCATCCATGTGTCGTCACAGGGATGAAAGGGAAAAGGCTGGACTACACACGAAATGTCTTCAGGCTGTTCAGAGCAGTGTTTTCTGTGGGAGATGGGAACTCCCTTTGGGGTGGACATTGGGCTTTTTCACTTTGCAAACCTATTACATGCACAAAAAAGATATATAACTCATTAAAGGACAGGGGAAAAGCCAAAATGCATAATATGACCTCTTTAATTTACACACATCTGTCATTGATTTCTGAGGATGCTACTTGAGGATACCAAAGGGGCCCTGACTAATAACACAAAACTGCCCCCCAAATTACTGACATCTGTGGAAAGAAAGAAAAGGTTATCTCAGAAAATGTAATCATCATAAAGCCAATGAGCCGTTCAGACCACACAGCTCACTGGCTGGAGAGCCAGGTCTAAATGTATTGCCAGCATTTAGAGCAGGTGTTGTTTGTAAATGCTTAGAAAAATAAAGCACTTTAAGTAATGCAGGGACTTAAATGGGTACTGTGTGTGCAGTAAAAAGGACTGCAATTGTGCTCTTTATGGTCTAATTTTGAAAGATCTACAGTTTAATTTTAGATTTGCCTGTTAAAACAAATGGAATAAAAAATGAAACAACAGTAATTCATGATCTAATTAGGCAATGTTTGCTACAAGTGGACCATATATCCTGCTCTTAAAAAGAAAACAAGACTAAGGGCCCTATTTTTGTGCTGGTGCAATCACAGATAAATTTGAATTTGACTTTGTAGCGTCTGATTTGAGAAATGCCACAAACGTACGTTCATTATATTATATGCAAATGACACCAGGCTGCTACAGAATAACCACACACACCTCTACACACTGGTCGGTTATAACTCTGTAGTCCATTGGAAAAGTCTGATTACCGTTCAGATCATTAATCCTATGTGTCACATTCTCCTTCCAATATTCTCTTTATCAAAAGTAGTGTTTCATGTTTTATTCTTGAAAAAACAATGCAAATTTTAATTTTATTTTGCACATTTTATGAATTTATGTCACCATTAATGATGTTGGATAAGATAGAATTAAAACTGAAACATTAGACAGATGTGGTCATTTAAATGGCTTCATTAATTTTTTTTTTGTATTTCTAACATCATTGTTCAAATGAAATAAAAGCCCACACCATATTGGCTGCAGATTTGGTGCTGTGTTTTCACTAACTGTGCAGTTCTTTACTATCCAAACAACAATATGATTCCTTGAATAATGGTCTTTCCATTTGCTGAGCGGTTGTCGTCAGATGTCACTGTGATTGATACAGCAGTTTCAGAGCGATGAGACCAGTGTTGTGACTGGTTGAGAGTGTGTTTATTAATGACCACAGCCTCCAATCTATATTCCATTCCATTCAGTCCTTGGTGTTGCCCACATAGTCCATGCGCCCAAGACTTACCACTTTGCACTTGTTGTGATTGCATGGTTAAAATAGGGCCCTCACACTCTACAACCACTCCAGGGGCACTCTGATGCAATATTTAGTGCAATATAGCAGTGCTTTTAGCTAAATGTTAATATATGCTAATATGCTCAAAATGACAATGCTATGACACAGCTCTGCCACTTAGCCTTTTTGCAAGTTTGTTTCAGTGGGCACTTGTGGTACTGCAAGTAAAATCCCTTGATCACCATTGTGAAAGAGATTTCTGTAAAAGTGCTGAAAGGACTTGTATGGCAATTTAGAGTGACCTATTACTCTTTGTATAATAAATGTATAATTTTAAATGTATTTTTTCATTTGTCATTAGTTTGCTGGTATTTGGTTATGAACTAATGAATAAACTAAAATGTTGACCCGATGATAGACATTTTGATTTGGTTTGTTCGGTTTCTTGTCAAGATTTAGATGAAAGGATTGATGCCACATTCATGTATGGTAAATATGTAGCTGGAAATAAATAACAATTAACTGTTTAAATGGCTATTTTGTTGCTTTGGTTTTAATATGGCTTAAGCCTGATGAGATATTAAATGAGATATAATGTGTTACAGGTATTAGTAAACTTTTAAGGTAAGCAAATTTTGTTACCTTCGTACAGTCAAGCTAGCTGTTTGCCCGTTTCCAGTCTTTATGGTACATTTACTGCATTTAGCCGACATGCTACATCGTTAGCTCGTCTGCTTTCAGTAACTATTTTTACTATCTGTGAATCTGTCACCGGAGGCTCAGCAATGTCAGCACAGCTACATGTACTGGATGATAATGAAACGGTTAGTGAGCTGGACTGAATATTATAACAAGACTGTGTCACACTTTATAACAGTTACATACAACTTTACTGTAACTAGTGTTAGTGGATGGCTCTTCCTTCCTCTGGGTGACCATTTTGTTGTAGTATTTTATGTTATGTGGGTCTCGTTAGTTACAACAACTGAGAGGTGGAGAAGTGATGTACCTGAGTATTGGTAAAACCACAATAAATATGAACTAAATGTTACGAAGAAAACAGCGGCACATTTGCTTTTTGCCGTTACATACTTTCTTGCAGGCTAAATCACCAGTGGTACACATGATAGTAACATGGGTGGTGTTAGTTGGTGAAGTAATGTGGAAAGCTAACCTTATATAACTTTGCACCGGATAAAAGTAGCAACTGCTCGGCGTTAGCCGGCAAGCTAACTTGACTTTCTCTGTGTTTCTCCAGCTTTACTAATACTCACTTTGTTCTTACTCGACATCATCTGTACCTGTTTGGTCTGATGGGCTTCAGCACATAAACCTTTATTGTTGTTTTGGATCCTTACGTGGAGCTTGTGTTTTGCTGTGAGCTGGTTGTTTTATGGTGTTAGTGGACTGCATGTCGTTAGCTGCCGTGTTGTCGCTGTAGTCAGAGAGAGGCTCGGGAGCGCACACAGGGCTGAATCGGACCCAGAGACCTCACATTAAAAGCAGAATAGTGGCTGATGCAAGCAACGGAGAAAACACGCGTGTGCTTCATCTCAGAGTGAGTTTTGAGCCCACTGACAATAAGGCAATGACAATTTGATTTATTAAAATAAAAAAACTTACATATAGCCCCTTTAAGCTAACCAGCTGTCAGCAGTGGCTGCATATTTACTGTACAGAAATGAGAGTGGTATCAATCTCTTCATCTACATCTCTGCAAGAAACAAATACATGTATTTCCCAAAATGTCGAAATATTCCTGCCAATAATCGGCAAAGTTATTACAATTCATTTTGAGGGAGATGTGAACATCTGAACCAAACATCATAGCAATCCACGTAATAGCTCTTGAGATATTTCAGTCTGGACCGAGGTTGTGGACTAGCGACCATTTGACATTGCCATCCCTAGATCACACTGCTAGCATGGCTAAATATAATGGATAGTGCTACACTGTGTCTTAAAATTGGAGGATAATCTCCACACAATTTTACTGTTCAAGACATGTGGCAATGGATAGCAATCCCAGGAGGTCCGAGGCAGTCTTGTGTGAGTTTAGAGTCTCTAATTAAAGCATCAGGGACCAATGTATTTTAGTTGCCCTTACAAACAGTCTCCTGAGTCCAAACAAAGTGGTTTCTCACGCTTTGATAAAAGGACTTCTAAGGTGCATCAGAGTGCCTCAGATCTCTTGGGATTGCTGACCAGGGTCATGAGCTAAATGTAAGCTGAGCAATCATTGGGTTATCTCCACAATCCTACACTTAGTTGCTCTTTTCTGGTTTATCCAACAGATGTACAAATGCCCTCAAAGGATTAAACATTGTAGTTGATTTCATATTCATATCACAGTCCTGTAGAAGTGCTGAAAATTAATGATCAAGGGTCTTTAAAGTCCAGACCAATCCTCTTTGGCTAGAGAGACTTCAAGAGATGTTATGTAATTGAGACTTGAATGTGATTTGACCTCACTGACAAGTGCCCCCTGGGTGTCATGACCTACAACCTTTAGGTTCTGAGGTTTAGGTTCTCAAAGTAAATTTCATGTATATTTGCAGATAAAAGTCTAGAGACTTTTCAATCAAAGCAATGTTCATTTTCTAAGAGCTTCTGCTTAAGGAGAAAATCCAATTTAAAACATTTTCAACTGTGGAAAAGCAGCTATTTTTTTATGTCTGGAGGTGTATGTGGTGGGTGGTGATAGAGCAGTGGAGAAGACACTTGCCTTTGGTGTGAGAGACCTGGGTTCAATCCCCACGGTGACACATCCAACAATGTGTCCTTGAGCAAGACACTTAACCCCTAGTTCCAGAGGCATATGACCTCTGACATATATAGCAGCTAAATGTAATGAATGTCTTGCAGTAGGAAAATGCAAATAATATTCAGCACAGCTAAAATGCAGTTTATTAAAATATCAGTTTTCAGAAATCACCATTAGAAAACATCAGGTTGTCCAGTCTCTGAGAATCAAAAATCAAAGGTTATTCTAAGGCTGCATTGATGTTTAGCAGTCATCCGAGATATCGTCATAGACAAGGAAGTCTGACTAATTTCTGTGCTGACTGTTGTCATCAGACCAGAATGGAATGTACCCACTAGGCATATTGTGGTATGGACTATTCAAAATTTCGAATACATTTCTAAATTTGGGAACTATGTATAAAATGGGTTATTATTTCTATAAAGCCATCTGATATTACCACATCCAAATTAAAGCTGAAAAGTGGCATTACATTCTAATGTAGACTACAGTGTGTGATTCCAGTGTGTGCCAAGTGTGGTACACACTGGAATCAACTGTCACGGTTCAACCGTCACTTTCAGTAGTTTCCCATCTGTTCGACCTTCCTTCTGTCTCTCTGTCTGCAAGTGGGCATGGCTGGCCACTCTCTGGCACCTGGCTCTCCTCCACACCTGATACAAATCACCTCATCAATTCTTCAGCTCAAATACTCCTGGGCCGGTATTTATCAAGCTTCTCTAAGTGCCATTTTAGTCTTGAAATGAAATGAAATTTATTCCTACTTTCACACTAAAAGCAAGTTATCAAATTTCTTAAAGCTAAGAATCACTTTTACTCTCCCAGTTATTTAAGACAGCTCAAGAGGTCTCTCAAGTGGTTAATCAAGCTTTGTTTGGACAGAGCAGTATGAGAGGCCGTTTAGGGTGAAAACATTGAAAAACAGACACACATGCACTGAAAATGGTCTCACACGTGCGCCCAGAAGCTGTTGTAGTGTATCAGGAAGGCTTATTCCTGTCCTTACTTTCAAAATAAAAGCATCACGACTGTGATAAAACATGGATTTGTGTGCGATTGATATTCCTTGTAGAGACAGATTGTGTATCTAGGCCGCTATATGCACAATTAATCATGTGCTTAGGAACAATATTTAGTTCAACATCCTTAAAACTACAGGGAGAGCTTTTTATTGCATGTCACATTTAATTTTTGCATTTCATCTTCAGATATTTCATACGTTTCATCTCTTTGTCTGCTTATTCACATTAAAACTACTTTGCTTTATGATCTACAATATGCAATGATTTTCTGACCTCAGAAATATAACAGACTTATTATACATCTTTTTAACCATGAATACTTAACTAGCAGTATCAGTGACTTTCTGTTACAATTAAACAACTTCCAGGCGCACAGAAATGTCTTCACATGCACAGACGCACATACACACACAAGTAGCCTGTATCCCGCTCTGTGTGAAGCTGTTGTGGTTTGAACTTTTTCAGTGTGTATGTGCACCCTGTTTTCACCCTAAACGGCCTCTAATAGAGCAGGCTCCATTTTTGTCAGCAATTTGGTGAGGGACGTTATCTCTCCACGGACTTTACGCAGCAATGCGTTTTCAGCTGAATTGAAGGTGGTGATGACACTTTGTTTTACTTGCCAGAAGAAAATTGCAGCAATGCAATGCTGATGATTTGGGGCCATCACAACCTTCAATAAGCCGAATTCTAATGGAAACAATTATGGCACTTACAGCTCCACACATTATTACACGTTTCATCGACTTCCCAACAACACCCCGTGTAATCCAGCAGAAGCAAACACAATTCATGCTAATAGCTGGCTTCCTAGGAGTGGTAGGCGCAATAGATGGCACTCATACAAAGATCATTGCTTCCAACGTAAATAAGAACGTTTCTGTGAACAGGAAGAGGTACCACTGCATCAACACACAAGTTGTGTTTGACATTTTGGATGTGGTACCCAAATGGCCTGGGTCTACCCATGATGTGCGGATATTGAATGAAAGTGGCCTGAAGCAGCTGTTTGAAAGGAACTTTGAGCCGCTGGGATGTCATCTAATATCCTAATAGGAGATAAAGGATACCCTTTATGCCAGTGACTGCTCACCCCTTTCTGTATATGCCACTGACAGAAACCCAAATCAACCACAACAGTTAGCCTATATTTTAAGCTATTTCTACACAATTGGTTTTATAGTTTAACAGAACACTATCTATAGGCTATAAATAAGGTTTTCACTGTTCTCACTGGGGGGCTCCCACCTGAGTTTGAGTGGTGCTAACTAGCAGAGTTTCAGGAGCGGGACCACAAATCAACCACGTCATCGCCAGCGTTTCCATAAATACCAACACATCCCAACTCCTCTTCTTTGCTCTTGTATTCTGCATCTCTCCCCCCATCCCTTTCTCTGTTTTGCCTCCTGATCTCCTTCTTCCTCTCCATAGGGTTATAGGGGGGTCGCAGCTTCACCACAACGCTTCGAATGTCTATTCATCAACTGCAAGCCTCGTACATCTTTCTGTTTCGATCATCAATAAATCATTTAATCGTACCTCTTGATTCTGTGGTCCTTGCTAGTGAAATATCAGTAATAATAAACACTACACGTAAATAAGGTAGAGCTAATTGCAAAGCGAATGTTGTACCATTTCTTCTCACAGTCAGATGGTGTGCAAGTTCATGAGATTTATGAAGCATTTAAATGCCTGGAGATGTCCTCCCATGCCTTTTTCTTGTCTGCGCTGGTTAATGTTGGGCTGAACTTTCCTCTGTTCGACAAATTCAGCAAGCATTGATGCTTATTCTTCCCTCCAGTTTGTTTTTATTTTGGAATCCATGCTGGCTATGATTACATCATAAAATCTAGGCTATAAATAGGCAATTCAGTTAAACAGCAAACTGGTTTAAAAATTGTAATTAAGAAATGGAGGATAACGTGATGGAAACTTTTTTTTATATATAATGTATTCTCTTGAAAATTCTTTATTGTCATTTTTGTGTTGAATGTGAAATCCTCTTAGGAATTACACCATTCAATTTGAATGTATTTGAGAATATTCTTAAATAAGGAAATCTTTTCAGTGATTGGTCCTTGCCTATGTCGTCATACAAAATCCTGTTAGCGGCACAGCTAAGCGTCAATGAATCAGAGACTGACACTTAAGATTTAGTCCTACACTTCACTCAAATTAGGACTATGATGCTTGATAACTAAGCACAGCTTTGAGCCAAGAATTATTTTACTCTTAAGTCAATACTTAACAGTGTTCTTATGAGTAATTCTGAGAAGCTTCATAAATAAGGGCCCAGGCCTCTTGCCATTCATCACCAGATCGTTTATTTTATTTTTTTTTTGCCTACTCATTATAATGAACTCTTGCCCCAGAAGACTAGTCATGTCTTTTCGTACTCTCAAGTACTTTTTGAATTGCTGTTTGCTCATCTGGCTTTTTGTCTCTGTGCTTCAGAGCCTCGCCTCCAGTGTCTCCTGTGTTATTCTCCACTCTGTGCCATACTCTGCCTGACTGCCTTCTGCCATTGTCAGCCATGCTCCCCCCTGCACCTCACCAACCTCTTTTGTGTTGTTCATTAAAAAAGCATTTTATTTTACCAATTACCAACGGGTCTGTTCTTGGGTCTGCTAAACTCAAACCTAACACTAACCGTATCACTGACCGGTACATTATCTTCCAATCAAGACAAAAAAAAGCAGTACAGACATAGACCTTGGTCTCCTATCCATCATTCCTTCACCCAACACAAGGTGGGTAGCGGTTGTTATAAGAGCCAGTGTCAGTGGTGCCTGGCTGAGCTAAATTCATCATACATCATATTACATACTTACTGTTTCATTGTAAATTTAAACCAATTCACCCCAACATTCACTATCAAAGACTATTGCCTTTATGTCTTCATATTAGTTTATTGAAATGCCTGGTAAGATGGGGTAGAGAGGTGAATAAGAGTAGGGGATGGAAGGTTAATTGAAATGGGATTGACTATGAGAGGATTAACAGAAGATCAAATGGAGATTGATGATGGACCACCAGGTGTGAGAATCAGTACTGGGGCAGGATTTGATGACGCTTCATGGCATTTCCTTATAGGAAGGAAAAGGTAAAAAAAAAAAACAAGTCTTGAACAGCAGGGAAGACAAATTCTTAAGTAAACCCTTCAAATGTTTGATGAAACAAAACAAATCCCTTAGGCATTTAAAGCTGTGTTTCATTTTACTTCTGAAGGTTTTGCAATGATGTGATGCATGACATCTCAGACTGGGAAGTCACACACACACACACACACACACACACACACACACACACACACACACACTTGTTTTTCTTTTTGCCCGTTTAAACATCACCCTCTTCTATCTCATTTTCATGAAGTATTCCTCTGAGCATTTCACATTCATTCATTCATTCATTCATTTCACATAGCTTCCTATCACCTTATCTGTGATGAGACAAACTTGGATAAAGGTTAATCATCTATTGTTTATTTGTATGAATGTTTCTTCACACGTGGGAAAGAGGATGTAGAGATGGAGGGAGACTAAGTGCCCTTCCTGTTAATGAGGAATATGCAGGACAGTTTAAGTAATACTGAGAGTAGAAGAAGGGAGTACAGAATGATTGTATTGTGTTTTGTCAATTTCACAAAGTGGATAAAAGACTATAAAAGTGTTACTTCATCTTAAATACTGTCTGACTCTGGTACA
Organism: Micropterus dolomieu; assembly: GCF_021292245.1. Lineage (NCBI taxonomy): Eukaryota > Metazoa > Chordata > Actinopteri > Centrarchiformes > Centrarchidae > Micropterus > Micropterus dolomieu. Next base: position 4,615,409 of record NC_060154.1, read on the forward strand.
TGAATGAATATGATGAGCCCTGGTGGTCTCATAACCATTTTCGGGCGGGAAATGTGTAGGAAGTGATGAGGACATCGAGGAGCTGGTGTCAGCAGCAGGCGACTTGAGTAGGTTGAATCGAGTATATGCTTGTGTAGCACTGAATGATCTCAGGAACAGGAGTATATAGCTACTGTAAGTGTAAAAACATACTTCATACTTGGCCTGATAATTTACGACACATCCATCTTGTGTTGGAGTGGTGCTTCGACAATCAAGGGAGGAAATTCTTTACTGAACTATAAACTCGTTCTAGGTAGTAGTAGGCAGCAGGTGACAATTAAAAATATAAAAATTGTATAGTATATAATGCAGTGAGGCTTTCAGAATTCTGTAGCTATTGCTTTTAAATAGCCAATATTTGTCCTGTAGATCAACATTTCTAATTTAATAAAATCCCTGCTGAGTCAGTCTTCCCTCCTCTCTTGTGTCTTTTGCATGGGGGTGTGCATGTGGCACCTATTCAATTCAATTCAATTTTATTTATATAGCGCCAAATCACAACAACAGTTATCTCACAGCGCTTTTCATAAAAGAGCAGGTCTAGACCGTACTCTGTGATGCTATTTACAGAAGCCCAACAATTCTCACCAAGAGCAAGCACTAGACGACAGAGGCAAGGAAAAACTTCCTTTTAAGAGGCAGAAACCTCGAGCAGAACCATGGCTCAGGGTGGGCGGCCATCTGCCTCGACCGGTTGGGGTGAAGGAGAGAGAGAGAGGGAGAGAGAGACCGAGAGAGAGACGACGAGAGAGAGAGAGAGAGAGAGAGGGAGAGGGCAAGAGAGGAACAGAGAGAAAAAGAGAGGGATGGAAGGAGAGAGAGGGGAAGGAGGCAGCCTACACAATATACACACAGAGATACAGACAGTAAAGGTGATGTTGCTATAGACTAAATGTTACAGATATGTACAGTAGTGTTAATGATAACAATCGTAATGTTAATGATTATAATAACAATAATAATAATAGGACTAGTAGCAATAGTCGTTGCAGCAGAGGGTGTCGAGCAGGAACACGGGGGCAGCAGGTGACCCGCAGCCACAGATCCAGACTCCACAGCTCCAGAGCCAGAAATACCTGCAGGAAGTGATAGGAGGAGAGAGGAGAGGGACGAGAAAGCACAAGACTACCGGAAAGGGGAGAAGTTGTGTTAGTAACATGCAATAATGGGATGAGGTTGCATACAGAGGGAGAGAAAGTAGAGGAGAGAGGAGCTCAGTGCATCATGGGAAATCCCCCGGCAGTCTAGGCCTGTAGCAGCATAACTAAGGGATGGTTCAGGACTAACCTGAGCCAGCACTAACTATAAGCTTTATCAAAGAGGAAAGTCTTAAGCCTACTCTTAAATGTGGAGATGGTGTCTGCCTCCTGAACCCAAACTGGAACCTGGTTCCACGGGAGAGGATCTTGATAGCAGAACGCTCTGGCTCCTAGTCTAGATCTGTTTTCCTGGTTCCTGTCAGAACACGTGCTGCAGCATTCTGGATCAGCTGAAGAGTCTTAATGGTCTTTTTCAAGCAGCCTGATAATAAGGAATTGCAGTAATCCAGCCTAGAAGTAACAAATGCATGGACTAGTTTTTCTGCATCATTTTTAGACAGGATGTTCCTGATTTTCTCAATATTACGTAGGTGAAAAAAGGCGGTCCTTGAAATTTGCTTAATGTGAGACTTAAACGACATGTCCTGATCAAAGATAACTCCAAGATTCCTCACAGTGGTGCTGGAGGCCAGGGCGATGCCATCAAGGGAAAATATATCTTTAGATAATGCGTCACGGAGGTGCTTAGGCCCAGAACAATAACTTCAGTTTTATCTGAGTTTAACATTACAAAATTACAGGTCTATTCACCTCAAATAATTTAATTTTAATTAAAGTTAAAAACTCCTGGACTTTAATAAATCCTGTGTTTTAGCAGGTTTTCTGCTCATGTTCAAAACTTTCTGCACATTCAGAATCTCTCCCACATCTGTGTTCTCTGACATGTCGAAAAAAAAGACGAAATATTAAGACTAACGTCATCATTTGATGAGAATTCATAAGATCTTCTAAGTCTACCCTCTGCTGTGCATTACTTATTGCTCCGCTGGAATTATCCCCTTTAGACAATTTGACCGACTGCATGTTGCATGTGAAACCGAAACCAACTGGAAAACACTCACCATAAATCCACACACACGTTAACTTCAGCAGCTCACAGTCCCAAACAGAGCAAGGCTGCGATTTTATGTTTAAATCGCAAGGCTCTACACAACGACGCGACTCGTCACAACTGTCTGGACTCATAGCACAAGCCGCGCGGTGCACTTAATTACTATCACGGCGTATGTTGGTGTCACAGCAGCTGCAGACACATGAATCTACCTTAAATCTTTAAAATTGCTTCAACCAAGGACCTGCATCCCTTCAGACTTTTCTTTATTCGTCTTAGTCGTACCTCCCACCAAAAAGTGGCTGTGCATCAGTCGATGGCTTTCTGACAGCTCAGATGAGGCACGTTTTCTGAATCAGGAGAAAAACCTTCCAATGAGACGAGATGAGCTGAGCCTCTAATCAGCGATTACTGCCAGGCTGAGGGACGGAGGGAAGAGAGGCTCCCCAGTGTGTCTCAGAGCTTCTCAAAGCATTCACAAAGGTGCACAGACACACATGTCATTCACAATGTTTGCTAAAGTGCACACAAAAACAGATTAACAGACCCTCATGGTCACTGAAAACCCTGTGACAACACGGCAACAATAAACACACCGCACCCCGATCAATGTTCTGTGCCAATCAGGAGCAAACATTTACTTACTTTTTCATCTGTAATTCAAAATCAAAATCTGTTCTGTCCTGAAAATCCGACATTGTGACAGATGATGAACAAATATAGAAGAGAATAATCCTTCCTGGTTTCATTCTGGGAGACACTATTTAGCTACAACTGTTTACTCAGTTCATTTTTATTTGATTTGTTTGATTGTGAAATTGCATTGTGCTCAAACAACAATTGATGCAATGTGTCACATAATTTTCAGTGTTTTGTTCTGGCAGCAAACATCACTTGTTATGACTGAAAACATTACTGCCAACATCTCCTTTTCTGACTTGATGGATCCTTTTTTTTAGAAAAAAACAACAACATTGTTTGGCATGCAAATGGTGATATACATGTACATGTGTAATACATTTTTTAAATAAAAACGTTTGATGTAGTTTGAAAGGTGTACGTCTGTTGGTGCCCTATATGGAGTTGGAGTTGTTAGCTGAATGTCAGCTAGCAATAGCAAACCGTTCAAACCAAACCCCTTTGAATTGTTTTCAGTTGTAAGTGATACAAGAAAAGCAGCAGACAGGGATAACAATTACATTAGCATTTGAGGCATTCATTGTATATTCATTCAACTGTAGTAAAATAAACATAGTCTAATTCATAGCAAGTACAGCGCCAAAAAGTCACTGCTCCTGATTGATATAAATTTCACACAAGTGGCTGCTGAGGCAGAACAGTCAAAGATCATCATCGCCATCCTATTGCAGTGGCCACCTCTGTAATGTGTCTTCAACTGATCCTCATTCTGCTGAAATGCAATGTCCCTGCTGAGGTTAGCAACCATGAAAGGACCCTTGAGTCAGACCCTGACCTGTTGGGTCCACAGCTGAATGATTACACATCCGTGAGACGTGTGATATGAATCCCGATCAGGCCGGGCTGCTGTGTGTCCTTTGGTGCCACCCTGAAGGGAAAGTAGCCGCTCAGTTAGTCACCCAACAGCCAACAGGACATATAAAGCCTTACTACAGGAACCTTTCCAGTAATCCAGGAGCCTTTTAGGAACTCAGAATCTTTACCTACATTCAAGCTTAGTGTACACATGTAGTACCTGGGCCAAAAAGCCCCCTTGTGTCGGGGTAGTACCTAGATAGATAGATTACAGTGCTGAATGTCTCTGAAGTATCAGCGTAAGAACCAGGAATCGGAACATTTTTTGATATATTTAACAGCAGTAACTTGAGTATTTGAATTTTATGGCACTTTATACTTATACTACTCAGAAAGAAATACTGTACTTTTTACTCTACACTATGTTTTTCATCCAAAACATATGAGCAAAAAAAAAGATGAAGATTAAACAACCAACAACCACATGATGTTGATAAAATAGGCTCTAAAATGCTGCATACATGTTAATGAATCAGTGATAATGATCCAAATATATAATACTGTAACACTCCTGTAAAAACTGTAAAGTTTTTCAGATTTTGTTTTTTGGCTGATGAGACTTTTACAAATATTTTGAATACAGGGCCTTTGCTTGGTAAGAGTATTTTTACATGGAGACAACATGTAATTAACAGTTCAAAAAACTTTCATAACATTGTTTTGTCACCTTGATACTTACTTTTTATGAAAATTGCAACATTTGGATTTGGAATTGATTAAACAGAAAAGGATGAGTTACTTCTGTTTGGAGTCTCAGAGGCCCTACCATTAAAACATTAAATATAATTGATTTTCACAGGCTTCAATTCATTCTAGTATGTAAGAAAACATATTGTATATATGTTGTGTGAAGTGAATTACTTTTTTGCAAAAAAGCAATATATACAAAAGTTTTAGGCAGGTGTGGGAAAATACTATAAAGAAAGAATGCTTTCAAAAATCGATATGTTAACAGGTTATATTTAACTGCTGCAGTTTCTTTGGCCGACCACTTTATTTAAGGTCCTCAACATTGCCCGTTTTTTTTGCTTAGTTTTGACACCACATCTGGAAACCCCTGTCTGCCTTGATATTCGTGCCTGGGAATGGTAAAATACTACTTTGTGTCTTGTTGTCCAGCCACACTACAGAGGAAACGCACTCAGTCATTCTTTCGGTCACTATCCACAGCTCATGACACTAGGTGAGGATTGGAACATAGATAGACTAGTAAACCGAAAAGCTTTGCCTTGACCCCAAACAATGAGGAAGAAAAAAAAATCTCAACAAAACTCAAGGGTTAAAGCTGAAGTAGAAAAATAACTAGAAAACACAAGGTACATCATTGGTACTTTGGAGGTGGGCATCTTTATTCCTGTCTACCACTCCATAATTCTTTTCCAATGTCAATTCAAAAATCAGTGTAATGGTAAATGTCAAAGAGCAAATGTTTTCATCTCATGTGCAAAAATATGATCTCAAACAAATCTTTAGGATTTATATATACTGAACAAAATTATAAACGCAACACTTTTGTTTTTGCCCCCAGTCATCATGAGCTGAACTCAAAGATCTAAGACTTTCTCTATGTATACAAAAGGCCTATTTCTCTCAAATATTGTTCACAAATATGTCAAAATGTGTGTTAGTGAGCACTTCTCTTTTGCCAAGATAATCCATCCACATCACATCACATCAGGTGTGGCATCTCAAGATGCTGATCAGACAGCATGGGTAAACATCTTAATAGGCAGCGAGACTGCTGGAGAATAAGCAGCCAAAACAGACTGGCAGCTAAATCATCAGCCAGTGTCATCTCAGGTAAGTAGGAGTCCATTTAAAAAAAAAACGAGAGACAGCATCCTCTGCTGTTGTTTTCACAGTGAATTGAAGAGTGGGCTCATGCTCCATCAGAGGGCTGCCAACCAAAAAACGAAAGGGCCCTGGAGAAAGTCTAAGTGATAAAGCACTGGAATGGATACAGAAGCCTCAGTCTGTAGCACATAAAAGTGCAGAGCGAGGAGGGTCAACTGTTTTCACTGGCTGAGCACCCACATTTACGAGAACTCCAAACCATATTGTAGTGAGCTACAACAGTTTTGAATAGGGGATTTACTTTGAATGTGTGGCTGTTCACAGGTATTATTATCTTGTCATTTCTAAAAGCTGAGGCATATTCAAATAATACAAAAGATGTCTGTCTTTTAAGCATCTCAACCATTTCGTAGTCCTGCAAGTCTCAGGTCTAAGCTAATTTTCATGAGCTCCAATAATCATTTGGTGCAAAACTTAGAAACCAATTGTGTTCAGTAAACATGTAGGGAATGTCTGAAAATGAATTTAAATCAAAGATTCCCTATTGAAAAGTGTATTTTGTGATATAGCTAAATAAAAATACAATATATTAAAATAAATTGTGTTTATTAATAAAAACATGTTGTACACACTAATGCTCTGATGAACTTAATTAGGATCGTATGGTAATCCCTTACTCAAGGGCACTTCCAGTTGCTATTACAGTGACATGACACAGATTTGAATAACTTGAGCATGAATTTCTAACATAGGTCAATAGTTGAAGGGTTTAAAACGACCAAATTTTACGTTATGAGGGGCCTCTTGTAGCCATGTAACGGAGTGCATGTGGAAAAACACCAGGTGTAGGATATAAATAACCACAAAAAATCCTATTTTGGAGGTGGTGGATGGTTAGATAATTAGGCAACCTTCACTCAGGAGACCGGAGTTTGGTTCCCGTGTGAAACAGAAAACCAATATCAGAGTTTGTTTTTTGTAGTATTGTTACTGTTAGCAATACTTTTGGTGTTTTTTTTTTGCATTTTTTAGTGTTTATTTTTAGCCTTCTAGGTAAGCTCTGTATGATGACAAGTACAGTTCATGAGTTACTATGACTGACATAATGGATTCATCTGTAACTTGTACATTAATAAGTCAAATAAATGCAATCAGCATCAATGTACACAGAAATCACACCTATTTTCACCATGAAACTCTTCTCTAGTTTGTGGTGTTCTGAACTGGTGTTCTGTACAACTGTTGGTGGGTCAGACTTTTCTTTTGCAGACCTACCAGGCTGTCAAATAGAAATCTGATGTACATGTTTGCTCTTCTAAACTTTGGCCAAAACTGACCTCATCATAACTGTTAATTAGTGGCATTCAAAAGGTCCCAGAAGCTTCTTAATTGGTACTCCAGGGTAAAGAACTAACAACAAATAAACCTTCAAGTTGATTTCTCATGAAGTGATAGCTCATTAACAAACAGCAGCGGGCATCATAATCTAATTCCCCTTGATGTGTTCCACTTTGGCATGTGTGATCGGGTCATAAAAAGTGAATTGATGAGAAGTCCTGAAGGATAGGAGGAATTTTGGAGGTTCTCTTTCATAACTGGGCCGGCAAACTTTGAAGTCAGACTTTTAACAAAATGTCCTGAGGCTTATACTTGTTCATTAATGGTAAGGGACATCTATTTTTAATGTTACCAGAACTCTGTCAACAAGAATCCTTTTGATGCACATTAAACAACCAGGTTTTGATTCCCCAGATAAAAAAGGGGTGAAAAAAGGCTGCCTTTAGTATATATTACACATGAAAAAGCAGTTTTATTTAGCTATGTATGTGGTCAGTTTCAGAAATTCATCCCCTGACAGTTTTTACTGTTTTCAAATGAATGATGTTAACATGAATCCTATTTACCATGGATTATCTTCAATACATCAGGTAGGAATGACATGTTTTGCTAAAGGACATCCTAACTGTAATAACTGAGTAAGCAGACGTCAGGCTTTATGAACATTTTCTTAATCCTATCCTAAACCTTTCTAACTTTAAAGCCACACAATAGCGACTTTGCTTGAGGAATGTCATTGTTGGTTGGTAGGTCACCACTTTGGTTCAGACTGAAGTAACTCAACAAAAGCTGGATGGACCTCTATGAAAATTGGTACAGGCATTTGTGGTCCCCAGAGGACAAATCATAATGATGTTGGTGATCCCTTGACTTTTCCTCTAACTCTTGAGGTTTAAGTGAAATGTTTCAAAAACTACATGGAATTTGGCACAAACATCACAGCCTCACAGAGCTGCGACTGTGTCTGTCAGATGGTCTGAAGAGGGTTATCAGCAGAGCAAAAACGTAGGCTAAAGCACAGCACAGTAGGTACGTAGACTTTTAAAAACGGCGTCCTCTATGAAGAACCTGGAGGGGTTGGAGACGTCTCCCCTTTCAACATCACTAAAATATTAAAACAAATTGGCCAAGTAAACTGTTGTTGATAAGATAGTTGTCCTTTTGTTGTCTAAGCTAATCCCCCTCAGAGCTATCAGGCCTGAGGAATCTCAGACAGCAGAGCTTCAGTTGATAGGAAAATACTTTGACTAAGGTCAGAAGTAAATTAACTGATGCTGTTCTGCTTCACACACAGTACTATTAACTTTACTTGCTAAGATAAGTTGAATAAGATAATCCAGTAATTATATTTAGTAGTTTAATCAATGTTAGTCTGTTTACAATGATGAACTTAATGATATTTTTCTAAGTACTGTATTGAAGTTAGAAATTCCTGTATAGTGACATCACTAGTCCTCAGGTTGCCAAGTCTGTTGATCAAGCATACTTATTCATCACTGACCATGATTATTGACTTGGCTTTTCATCTATACATGTTTTAAAATTGTGAGTTTGGCTGCTGAACTAATTCCTGAGGATTGAAGCATAATGACCCCTGCAGTGGGGCACTGTGTACAAACTTGTTTTAAATTGATCATTTGAATTTCATTGCCACTTGTTTATTAGGAAGTGCATATTTACTAAATTACTATGTAAGGATACCTGTTTTGCTCCATTAGTTGGCAAGTTTCATTCACAAATATGTCACCCTGCTGACGTAAAAAAGCAGATAAAAATATTATATATTTAGCAATGTTTGTAGTTTTTTAGGGGGCCTGAAAATCAGAAAATAACGACCTGTCATGGCAGAGGATTACAGAGCTGGCCGTTTTGTCCTATTCATTAAACCTGCAATACAAATTGGGGGATTCAAACTTATGTACTTTGCCACAACTTGAAGAACTGAAATAAAAGTTGGAGCTCTTCAGATCACTTCTGCAGTGATCATACTTTTCAAAGTTTCCACAATTCTGTATTAGATATTTTGCTGAAATATTTCTGAATTGCACATCCAAAAGACTCTGTGATGGACAAAGAAAAGAAGCACTGTATTCACAGTGCAGGGCAAGAGCAAGGATATTCTTTTGTGTCTGCCTTTATTACAGGGAAGATGAGCCTAAGTCTAGCAGACAGTGTGGAAGTGGCAAGGTTATAGAGAGGTTCCCTCGAAAAATGTTCACTCAGATACAATTTTAAAAGCCCCTCCTGTAACTAATCCATGAAATAGGCAGGATCCAGACAATCTCCTAACTGAGAGGCATGGGGAGGTTGGAGCTGATGTGTGTGTGTGTGTGTGTGTGTGTGCTTGTGTTGCGTGTGAGTGTATGTGAATGAGCAACTGTGAACATGACCCTGTGGTGGAAGAAAGAGGCCGGGCAGATTTTCACACATTCGACACATTTACTGGATGTTATCCAGGCTGAAGTTGCAACCGCAAACAAGTGGATTTGTGTGTTACTGATCCGATTGTTTTCCTCTCACAGACAAAATGAGGCAGCTTCACAGTCTTTCACAATTACATGACACCTTAAATCTGCTCCACTCCACTGTCGCTTTGGAGCCAACCTCCTTCCAAACCATACTGTTAATTGAGGAAAAACAAGATAATTTAATTTTCTTATTATTACACCAGTTTTTATTTTTTATTTTTTTTACACCAAACAACATGCAGCCATTAGCAAGAAGGTAATGTGTGCACACACACTTTACTTCTCTTGCCAAACTGAATTTTAAAATATGCTCAGTCCTTAACTCATATTTGTGGAACTCCTAGATCTGGCTAGTGTATGTTAATGAATTACAGGGTATAAGCCTTTGAAGAAATGTAAAAATCAAGAACAGTGTTTCATAGGGAAAAATGTATTCCTCTTCTGAGGAACATTTTTAAATTCTCATAATTTGTCTTATACGCCTTTAGGAGCTTTAATAACTCAATTAAGTATTTCAGACATTCATGACCCCCAGCATTGGCGATCCTCTGACTTTTCATTGAGGATCGTCATCCAGTGAAAATTTAATTTTGTTTATGACCAAGTAATTGCAAAACTAATGACATTCTCATCAGCCTCAGCTGTACTTTGTGATTAGTGCTCATTAGCAAATGTTAGCATGCTAACAAACCAAACCAAGATTGTGACCATGGTAAACATTACACCTGCTAAATACACTGAACAAAATTATGAATGCAACACTTTTGTTTTTGTCCCCATTCATCATGAGCAGAAGATCCAAGACTTTCTCTATGTACACAAAAGGCCTATTTCTCTCAAATATTGTTCACAAATATGTCAAAATATGTGTTCGTGAGCACTACTCCTTTGCTGAGATAATCTATCCACCTCACAGTTGTGGCATATCAAGATGCTGATCAGACAGCATGGGCATTGCCAGGTGTGCCTTAGCCTGGCCACAATAAAAGGCCACTCAAAAATGTAGTTTCAAGGTCAGTATCTGGTAGGACCACCATGCTGACATTTATCTCAAAAAACAGCCTCACAGAGCTCAATGTTTTTATATTCGCAATGGGTCAAATGCTATATATAAACCCACAGAGAATTATCACTTAAACCTGCAGTTCCCCTCAGCTCTATTGAGTATTGTGTCTTTCAGCTCATTATTTCAATATTATGAACTGCAACTTCACTGTTTTGGCTCAGGGTCTACACTGTCATCAACCTTATTTCCAGATGTAGTAGGCAGCTATCAAAGCTATGATTAACACTACCTGCCACCAAACCTGGCCACAGGTGGGGGCACTCTTGATTTTAGCAGTTCTTAAAATGTTCTTGGTGTCGCAACTGTTGAAGTTGTTGAAGGGATAGGTGCAGATAAATATACCCCAAGGAAGCAAATATTTCGTCCAATTGCTTTGCCACTGGTAGATTTACATGTTATGCTGAGATTGTTTATATTCTTTCTCGGGAAAGTATCAAAAAACAGGCAGTTAGCCTATGTAATAATTTTTTTACACTTTACAAATGATCTTATGAACCACTAACAACTCATATATAAATGGTTTGTCATTAAAATAATACTTCATTTATAAATAGTGAACCGATCATATATGAAGTACAATTAAGCACATTATAGAATAAAGAATACAACATGTATAACTATGTTAATAAATTAATTACTAATGTGTATTAATGTAAGAACAATGGTTTATAAATGATGAATTAAATGCACTAATACTTAACAACAGCTTCATAGTGTGTAGATAATAAAGAATAAATCATTTATAACTGTTTATGAATGACTTACTAATGTGTATTAATGTATGAACAATGCTTTTTAAATTATTAATTACTAAATTATAACTTACTAATACTTATTAATGCTTTATAGTGTGTAATTATTATCTAGACACTGATGGTGGTGGTGAAAAGATGGTTGAAGCTCTGTGATGGGGAGTGGACAGCAACACTATGGTTGGTTGATGGAGATTGTGGCAAAGTCTGGTTGGTTTTACTGAAAGAGTAAACACAATGTGCCGGGGACTCTCCAGACGATGAATCTCCGTGAGTGGGCAGGCAGGTGGAGACAGGGCGAAAAACCAAGCGAGGCAGACAAAACAGAACTCTCCCTCTCTGAGACAAAACGACCTGAGGCACAAGCAAGTCAAGTTAGTTTATTTATTTATTATTATCTTATAACACTTCTAACTCCTAACCTCTAACATGCACGTCCTGTGCTCTTCTTCTTCTATCCCCTACAATTATCTTGTATTGATTGCACTTTTTTGTTTTGATTGCACTTTTTAACTCTTACTTCCTTCCCTAGGTATTTACCCCATTGATGTGATATGTACTATGAGCTCTTGCTAGTACTTACTGCTGCTCTTGCTAGTATGAATTGTCAGTTGTAGATCTGTATTTGATGCTCTGTTGACGCTTATATGTTGTTCCTCAAATGTAAGTTGCTTTGGAGCGTCTGCCAAATGAGTAAATGTAAATTTATTTAAAACAACCAGTGTTGAACAATGTGCTATACATGCAGACCAATCTGATAAAAAATATAGCAATAATAAAACATAAAGAACAACAACAATAAATAGAAACAAAAAGCAACAGGACAGGTAAGCACAAGTGTCCTTAGACTGACTCGAATGCCAAAGAATAAGATTATGTTTTACAGGGTATATAGAGGAATCCTGAAGTAAAATTCAATACCTTTTTAAGACTCTTTTCAAGACCTTTTCATCATATTTTAACTGCCACGCCACTTTGAGCTATAACCGGTTACATCAGCAACACACCTTTAAAAGGGGAATTGAAAAAACGCTCCGAAGCCGTCGGTGACGTCTGGATAATCTCAACGCTGATAGGCTATCGCGACTCAGCGTCATGCGACTTTCTCGCTCGAGCTGAAAATTTTCAACAGGAAATTGCGGCTCTTGCATCTTAGCATTGACTTTGTATGTAAACGCACCACCCACAAAGCTCTCTTCGCTTTTGGTCTGAAAGCGCCATTACATAGGCTATGACGTTCAACATTATTTATTAATTATTTTGCAAGAAAAATGTTCTGCATGGTAGTTGGTCTTTTTAAGTAAGCTACTAACTCGTCAATAATCATAACTATTTATGCAGAACGATGAGTTCAACATTTGGAAAGTTTGCTGTAGCACATCAAACTTTTTTTTAATGTCCTGCTCCATTCAGGCTGTGATTGATCTGTTCACGAAAAGCGACATTGATGAGCGCATCGGCTTTATGACAAGTTGAATGAGTTTAAAAGGTACTGATTTAGCTAAATATAGCCAGCATTAGCCAAACCCAAACCTGCTGACAGTGCATCTCGCTCTTGTTTTTGAGTTAAAGGGGCTGTTCAAGCGGCCACAGAGCTTTGTCCAACTCTGTTTTGAACGATTAGCATTGGGGGTCTGGTATGGTGGAAGATTACCGGCGGTTGTACTCGTAAAATTAGTTTTCCGGTTCACACGGATCCATTTTTAGGGGAGTATGAGAGTGAAATGCTTGCACGGTGGAACCCTGCGCCTAACGTTACACAGAAGAACCACACAGTCGCTACGCCCTGCCAAACTAGTATTTTTGGCTATGCAATATAAATAAATACATTCACCCACACTTTTAACACACAAACTCTTTGGGCAAAAATGATTTCCACATTGACAAAATTTAACACCTTGCCACATGGAAAAGGCAAAATCAACCTTTGTCTTTATTCGAGAATGTGAAATGGCTAAAAAGAACTGGTTTGATGATCTAAGGGGCCTGGAAGAGTGATACAGTGTAAGGAGATCTAAAATATACGATGGAGTCAATCCATGCAATGCCGTAAAAACGATTAAGGAAGACAGTATGTCAGAAAATTCTGACAGGAAAACTCAAAACTAGATTAATTACAATGAAGCATCAACGTGTATACTACTGGAAGTAAAGAGACGATCTGGCGAAGAATGTGCAGGGGTTGATTATGGGATGACTCTCTGGTGTGTAGAACCGTGGCTGGTTTGGTGATTGGCGAGGAGAGTTCAGTGCCACACACACACACACACACACACACACACACACACACACACACACACACACACACACACACACAAAACATAGGTAGACAGGATAGAATGGCACAGCCAGATCATGACAACATTAGTGATTACTATAGATAGAGAGGTGAGCACACACCTCAGGACACATGTTTTGACACTCTGAAAAGTGAGTTTTCATGCAAATAAAATTTACTTGTTTTTGCATAAACATTTAAAATATTAGGATTGGTGTAAGGGCAGATGTAGAGTAAATCCTTGTCTCTGATTGGCTGTTCCTGCTCTGAGCATTCACTTAATTTACTTAATTAATCATGTGATCACTTCAGAGCTGCTGTTAAAGGTTACTTCTGCATATCAGGGGTGAGCCACTTTATTATTCTTCACTTTCAAGACTTTTATCCTCTCAAGTTCTAGTCAGTCTTAGTATGGGTGTCAAATAAAAAGAGCAAAATAAGCAAACAGCTGTTTGACTTATTTCAAACAGGCCAGTGTGGTGTTTACTGATGAAAGTGCTAATTATCAGATTTTCGTCTTGGAAAGCTTTGAAGAAAAAGAGAACATAGAGAACAAAGAGAAGTTGTGCAACGCCAGTAAAAAGTCCTTGAGCTCAGCTGGCGGAGCGTGGCCAGGAGAGTCCAGTGTAAAGAGGATGATGGACAGGCAGCACAGCTGACCTAAGAGTCCTGGACATTGTCAGGGTCTGAGTTTGAGGACACGCAACAATGGTGAGAGCAGCATTAATGCAGGCTGCACAGTATATCACCTTTGACTGCCTCCTCTGCTCTGTTTGTGGTTCACTGGCTGCGTCCAGGTCTGCACGTTTACATCCCTGTCGCCTTCTCCTGGGAAGCCATGTGTGGCGGACGCTGTCCAAGGTTCTGAACCTCCACCAGTGCATTGTGGGTACTGTATCCCGATAGTGAGCAGCTTTGTCCCCACAGTCACACTTTAAACAAAAATCAATCAAGATTTTTTTCTGGGTCATTGGTACCAGGTGCTCTACTTTAATTGTATTATTGGGTTGTTCTATTTCTTTCTATATTTTCTCTTTTCATGACAAAAGGTGTATTGTGTAAAGTTAATGTAATGTTACATTTCATTAATGTTCACTAAAATCCTGTGAGATTGTCTGGGATTCAGACACAGATTATAACACAAATCTATGATCAGACATTAACAAATAAGATGCTATTGTTATGTACAAATATAAAGTTTAATTCAACTTAATTTAAATTAAAAATAAAAACTTTGAGGAAAAGTCTGGCAATAATCTATATTTTGGTTATTGACAACGAATCCCACAAAGAGACCAAAACAAAAAATGTCTTAGTCCGTCACTCAGTACCTTCTGACTTCTCTCCCCTTTCTGTGGCTCTAAGCCTCAAGCCTACTAGTTTCTACTGAAAACTTAAATCTTTAAAAACAGGTCACAAATATATAGTTTTGTTTTTTTAAAAGGTTCAGTAATTTCCTAAAACAGCTAGGAACTGTAGTTTATAGCAAACACCACTGAAACAGTGCATTTGTTGGTGACTATTTTCAGCTCCAGATTAATACAAATTTGGTTCTCTATTTTCAGTTTCAGTTAATACTTCTAGTGAGAGTCTAGTAAGTAACTGGTCAAATTAAGTGATCTTTCTGAATTTTTGCAGATGTCCTCATAACTTTATAAATACCAGAACAGATACTGACACACCCGCCAAGTATATGTCAAACGGCTTTTGTTTACTCAAAATACGCAGAACACATCATTAATGGAGACTGATGTTCATTTTAATCAAATTACAGATGAGTACATTTTAATAACAGACTGAATTCAAACACAAGCCAGAGTTAAAGGCTCATATTCACGACAATGCAAGATGCCGTTAGAATATTCTTCCCGTATTATGAGAAAAATTATGAATATTTGACAGCAAACCCCAGTGGAGGGAAAGACGGGAGTCTCTCTGGTAGAACTCATTTTGAGTGGCATCTGTTGGCTTTCCAGAGAGAGCTCAACCA
The DNA here is from genome assembly GCF_021292245.1 of Micropterus dolomieu. Lineage (NCBI taxonomy): Eukaryota > Metazoa > Chordata > Actinopteri > Centrarchiformes > Centrarchidae > Micropterus > Micropterus dolomieu. The sequence continues at coordinate 4,630,842 of NC_060154.1, forward strand.
TATTGTGGAAGCTGTAATTTCGGGAAATAAATTCAACTCCTTCATCTCACACGGGGGGTTTCTGCAGTTCAAAAGGTCCTGATAATTTCCCCCTGCTTTGCAGAGAATTGTAGACCATCAGCACTCACACCACTGCAGAGACAGGAAAGAGCAAGGATGCCAACAAAGGCAACAGACAATCTCTGGAGAAGAGCACACAGCTGTTAATTACTAATGAAGGACACACAGGGATTTCAGACTCAAGGTCGACTAAATGAGAGAAAGAAATACAAACATGACAAAAAAAAATCCCAGTGGATATATTAGCATGCAATTAAACCAGACATATAGGTAATATTATTGATTTAATTAAGATAATGTTAAATTACTTACGGCCTATGAGCAGTAGAGTTCCATGTAAGGACACAATTTAAGAAAATAACTTTTGCTGCCCTTGCTGATACTCTCTCTGCTGTAATGAAACTGAATAATTGATAAAAATTACACGTCAACGCTAAATTGAAATGAAATGACTAAATACTTTATTGCTTAGTGCAAGTAGGTCCTTCATGCTCATGTGACCTAACATAACCCATTTAGTGGAGCCTTTCACAAGTATACATACAAAAATGTTTGATATAATAGTTATTGTATATTAAAATGTTTGTTAGCTTGCTTACTAATTTGACAGCTTTAACATGATCACAAATAAGCATTTTGGGTGACGCAAAAACCACAACAAAGAAGTAATAACTCAAGCAATCATAACAATAATTATTATGGAAGGTATTTTTCTAATAAGAATGAGAGCTTTGGTTATAGCTATAGTGGTGAACAAGATAGACAATGTACATTTTTACTCTTCGGTTCACTATGAATCCAAACTTATGTGCGGGATATGTAAAATCCTGGATTTAGCCATAGGGAAGAGTAGTTTTAATTGCATGGTTTTAATTTGCATTAAAAACAAAATAACTAACATTTAATTATATAAAAGCATCTGTCCTTTAGTAGGGCTATGGAGCAGTGTTTTTATGAATGAGTCTCTGTTTTGTTTGTCTCATGCACAATGATAGATTATTTTAGCCAACAGTTTATAAAGTAGTTAAAATGAGCCTCAGCTACATCATAAAATGCTGCATACATGTTCATGCATTCGTAATAGTGCCAAATCGTTTTTTTCATTCTTTCTTGTGTAAGTGTAGGTACCATGTTGTCATAGCAATGCAATATGGTCATTATGTGCTAGTGGGCAGTAAACAAAATACATTTCTAACGATATTCTGAGGATAAGGTCACACCTTATAAACAACCTAAAAGCAGTCTAAAGTCACAAAATAAATTAAAATTTAAAAAATAATGCCGACCAATCCAGATCCAAAAGAGCAATAATTTATATCCCCTGAAAGAGACCAGAAAGAGTGCAGGGAACAGCATCTATAAAAGCTCTTTTACCTATTCAGTGGCAGCCTTGGGGACACATAGATATTCACACATTTTTGGTGAATGTATTTACATATAAGGCAGCAGAAAACCACCTTTTTTGTGTAAATCAAGAATGGGTTTAGAAATAAGTGTATGCCAGTGCCTTAACCTATGGGAGGTTAAAGAGGGCCAACTGACCTGGGTATAAAATCACAAATGGGTAAGAGTCTTGCTATTTGTGACATAATCTCAATGCTCCATGATAGACAGTATTCAATGCATGTAGGCACTGGGAAGATGCATGGCAGGTATATGTATTAAATAACAGCAATCTCTCTTTAACCGAAAGGGAGCCAAGGAGAAAAACTTTAGGTAATTCCCAGATGTCTGATTATGGTTTCTATTAGTAGCTCATTGGTTCACTAGCTTCTTCATAAAATTTGTGAATAACACCAGTCTGTTTATTGTCAGCATGACAAACTTCAAGTTTAAAAGATTGTTGGGCATTGTTAAAAGCGAGTGAGGAGGAGGAGGCTGAATTTGAGTGGGATTTGATCAATAAATTACAGTATCAACAGCATAAGTGAATATTCGCATCAGGTACATTTTGATTAAAAATACAGAATAATAGCGATCCTAAGCCCCTTTCACACATAGAATACATAAATTAAGCTAAAGAATATGCCTTGTGTTTGGAGAACTGACTATTGTTGTTTACACACTTTTTACATAAGAATAATTATTCCCAATTATGCCCAATTAAAAACATGTACTTTCTCATGAAAACGAAGTACTTTGAAATAGGTCACCCACGCTCCAGTGAAACACTAAAATGCAATAATTAGGGATTTTTACAGGAATATTGAAGGAGATTGTAGATAAGATGGGTTGTAGCAAGACAGAGTTTTGTTTTCCTAGAAGTTGAAAAAATACTGATATTACTGCAAGTATTGGACGTATGTACTGTGTGGATGTGGATATATGGTGGACAGCAGTAGTGGGAATGATAATGATGATGGATATAAAATCAGATATCTGACCTTTTGACTGATGCACTAGGTGTCTAAATCATCATCAAGAGAGTTGTAATTTATTTTATCTTTCTTATTGAATACAACATACCTTTCACAGTGCCTTTCCAAGCGGTGCTTAAGGAGATCAGAGAGACAGTATAACAAGTGAAGAATTACTTAATTACTTAATAAAAAAACACAGATACATGCCTGATTTCTTACGGCCTTGCCTGTGGAGTGCTTATCTATCTATGCATATATTACTGAGGGGGGATATAAACTGGGGAACAGTGGGCTTTAAAGTCCATGTGTATTCATTCAGTCTTCATATGACCACTGATCCACTGAAGCACAGATGATTAGTATTCAAAATGACTTTTTTTATTGCACTACTGGGGAAACTTAAAGCCAGAACAGAGTTTCAAGGATTTTCTAAAGGGCTAGGTCATGTTTCTTCCCATCGAAAGAGACTACTCCCATTTTGCTTCTGAGTTTCATGCAGACTTTGCTTTCAAATCACTTCAAATTAATTTTCCACTGCCTTGTTTTCATTAGTTTTCCATGTGCAGTAGGATTGTATAATTTGATAGATTTAAATTCTTTCATACACCCCAACGGGAGGGGAAAAAACAGAAACAACAGTCATTAGAGTGACAGATAAACCGCAAATACTAGAGCAGTTGATAAAGGGCTTGCAGAAAGAAATTTAATTACCTAAAAAAAAGGGAAAAACAACAACTGCACTCCCAGGAAACAGATCACAATGCGCTGACTTTTTAAATAGCAACAGAATGCCGTAACGTAGGCCAGAGAAATAGAATGAGTGGTTGCAAAGCATTAATAAAACTGCCCAATTAGAATTTTCTCTGATTTTTTTGTGTCCTGACTTGGTAAAGTTATGAGTCTGCATGCTGAAATGGTACAAGGTCTGGGCGCTAATGAGGAATGATGAAAAACACAATCTAAGGGGTATTATCTGGCTTCTATTCGATTTGCACTCATTATTGTGCGACAGTCGTTCTCATCACAAGGGATGATCTGTAATCTCCTTCTTCTGATGGCGTCTGTCATTGATGTTTGTTGTATTATTTCTTCCCTGTAAAGGAACTCTCAGGGTCCCTCAACTTTCCCCCCTGCTAGATGTTGACTCACTTCATTTCAGTAATGGCTGTCACAGTAATGAGTGACCGACAGAAAGACATGATGCAGCCGAGGTTTGCATCATCCACGTACTAGAATATGCTCATTAAACTCAATTTTCTTCTGTTTGCTCTTTATTTGAAGTCTCTTTCTATGAATCAGAGACAGCACTGCTTACTTAAGCTGAGTCACACTTTAGAAAGCTTTTGAACCATTAAGGTAATAGTCCTTTGTCACCTTAAGTAAAAGTTACTGGTAACTTGGAAAGGAAATTCAAAGAAAATGTAAAAAATATTAATTTCCTGTGGGCTTGAAAGGTTGTGCTTTCTCAACCCTTTGTAGCTTGGTCCTTCATGGAGGAATGCAGCTTTTGTCATCTGGGATTTATAGCACTTACAGTACATGCCAATAGCAAAATAGTTAAAAATTTATTCTATTATTAGTAATGAGAATACTGATTAGTAATGACCAGATCATTTATTGATAAGTTTATTCCTTGAATAACTATCAAGGACTATTTAGTAGAAAATTAATAGAAAACAGCCTGCGAGAGAACTAATTTAAAAAACATAAAAGTTTACAAACAACTTCCTGGTTAAAATTTAAAATATGATTTTATAGCATACATAAGTATTTACAGCATGTTACATTTATGAAATTGGAACAACAATCATGCCATTTAAAGACAACAGAAAATTGTATAATGATGACATTATACAATATTCTGTTGTAATTATATCTACTACCCTCAAAATATAAAGGTTGTTTTATCCTACAGTTAAATTCATAGAATGACTTCCACACTGCACAGCAGCCGAAACAGAAGATTGCTTTTGATTCATTCACAGCCTCCCCTTTCACAACATCCTTTTTTTCTATTTCGGGATGATGTGGAGATTATATGAAAGCTGTCAGATGGAATCAGGTTAGTCACCAGTGAGCTTGCCGTTCAGAGCTGTGACTGTGTCGTGGTGACACATACTGTACCACAGAAGCCTATCTCATGCTGATCAGACCTGGCTCTTTTCACATGATCGCAACATATAGAAAATGAACAGAGGCAAATGCGTCAAATGCAAGATGGGGATGTGGAAGTACGTACTGCATGTGATAAATTTCACACATCCAGTCTGTAATCGCCACAAAAACTGGAATTTCAAATGCAGTGGTGGGCGATCGCTGTATAGTCATCCAGTATTACTGGTTTTACTCTAGGCAGAAGTTGGTAGTGTTGTTTACGTTTGTCTTGCCATTGGTGATTCAATATACTTTAAGAATTCCACTGCAATGACTGGTCAACAGGCTATTACAGCATTAATAAGGACCTTGGATGCACAAATATCAGTTGTTGGTTTTTTTTACACTGACTGAAAACCAAACTAAATGTGTCTTTGTGATGTGTTGGGCCAACGCAGGCCAACAGAAAAGCTTTAATGCACCTTGGCATTACAAACGTACATATACACACGTACAGTGTTCTCACTTTTAGTATTCCTCTTCTTATTTTTGTTTGACTCTTTATATGATATATTCTGGGACTGGCTATATTGAATTAGGTGTCTTGTAACCCCATGCCGGCTGGGTGTAATTATACACATGACACAATAAAAAAACTATGTATTGGCAAAGTGGGTCAGTAGTGACCCCACACCTGTACAGAGAGGTACAGAGAGGTACAGGTATCATGGTACACAATCTTTTGATTCAGTCCCCTTGCGCCCATCGGTGTTGTTCCAGCAGCAGCAAAGAGCCATTTTCATCAAAAAAGCTCTTTAAAAAACACAGTAGAGCATTTAGCAGATATAGTTCTCAGAGGTAGATTGAATATTAGATTTATATTCATCAACTGGACGCAAACATGACTCCAAATGAATGATAATATTGCTCTGTGTATGCTAACTCGTTTGCTCATGTACTCATGTAGTTACTTTTGGGGGCCTAGCTGTCAAATTAGTGGAAAAGAATCATTGCAAGAACAAAAACAATACACGAGATTTTTAAAAAAAAATAAACAAGTGTTTTTGGTTGATTTTCTAGAGAGGAAAGGGATATTGGCTAATGAGAAACCCTACATGGGTCTATACCACAGCGTGTTTTATGATTCAAATGAAGCATTCTTGCTATTCACGTCTTCGCTTTACATTTCAAGTCAAAATCTGACAAACTACGTTTCAAAGAGGCCTGACAACTTATGCATGTCTTGTCAGGACAAATCACAACAAACACTTGACTGGTTTCAAGTTTCCAAGTTTCACGTTTAAAACACACTCAAAAACTCTGATGAAATATCATTGGCAATGCATAGGGGAGACTTGCACAGTTGGGCTACCACATGATGCAGACAATGCTTTGCAATTAAATTCTCATACCGTGGTGCTGAGTCAACAATCATGACTAGGGCCATCCATCCAGTAATAATCCCTGGGTGCATAACAAATAAGTCCACATTAAACAGAGACTGTTGTGTTTGACACGTGGAGGAGTGGCTCACTGTTTCTCAGGACTAATTGTCTCTCATTAGTATGAAAAGCATGACATGATGCAGTTTATGCAGCAAGGCAGAGAGGCATGGGGGAGCTGTTTACCCATGTGGCGGCTGCTCTATCTTTTAATGTTGATAATATATGTATTAAAGAAGCTGAAAGAATAATCTGAGAAATGTGTGAATTAACCAAATCATAAACAGTTACAACCATTTTTTTTCTGTAAGTGTGACCTTCACATCAGAAGTCTCAAGCTTGCAACAAAGCAGTAACATCAGTATCAATCAGTAGGGTATGGAAATGAGGAGACAGACAGAAAGACAGAAGATACTGGTCTTTGCCTATGAGGGCAAGCATTCTCCTTACAGAAGTGCCGTTTAGCAAGCTACTGAATCTCTACCCCCTCCAGGGTTGCAGCTGAGCCTGACCTTTGACCTCCCTGTGGATATTATTGTGCTTGTTCTTTCTCTTGTTGTGAGGATCAACAGAATGTCAGGACAAAAATGCCTACATACAACACATGGAGTGTAGCTGAGGTTCATACACTAACAAAAAAATATATGTTACAAAATCAAATGTGACAGGCAGCAAGGAGTCAAAGAAGAGGACAACTAAGGAGGTCCTGACCAATCAGGAGACACAGTACAGTATCCCTGGAGATTATGTTTATACTGGACAAATCTAAAGCACATGATTTATGTCCAGGGCCTTTAGCTAAGTTGAAAACAAGGGTGACATTGTTGGGGTGGTAGATGAGCGTGTTGCACTTTGGAATTTCATGCGGGAGACTAGAGTTTACATCCCGTCAAATTCACAATCAAAAGCTCGATTTATGGTTGATTCAAGAGGTTAACGGTAGTCCCCCAGAAGATACCCATGCTGTAGGTTTTGATTTATAATTTGGCACTGGAGTTGTCAAGTTGATATGACCAAAGAAACACTAGATAAGTAGTTACCGTAGCTGCAGTGCAAAACCTGGCACCTACATTACCCACAATGCAACTCACAACCACTGACAATTAGTCAGAGATTCAGAACAGATTGGTTATACTAGTAGCAGCGAATGTAGGCTCGACTTGCCTCAAACTGAAATGAGGGGTGGGCTACAGAGGTCTGGTAAACTCTTTTTCATTATCAAACTTATTGTCTTAAGCCCCAACTATTTTCACATATGCAGTGGTACTCCCACTACTAAACAGACTTTAAAAATGTAAAAATGTTGGCAAATGATGTTAAAAAAACACTAAAATAGAACATAATCTAGAGTTTTATAACCTGGATTACAAATTCCTTTTCTGGCGATATGGTTGGGAGGGAAGTGGTGAGCATAATTGGAATAGCCACACATTTGGACATATCTGTGCATGCATGGGAAATTAATCAGCAGTTATTGATTTTAAATAGCAAACCCACCTCTGACCTGGTTTGCAGCTTTTATAACAATCTACTGGTCATATTGACTGAGCAGAGTTTGGTAATAGTTTCTCATTAATCCCAGTCCTTAGAAAGTGTTCTGTGTCTAAGCAAATCCGCTGTGGTCTGAATAGTTTTGACAATATTTAAATACAGGCAGCTAATACTTGAACTCTCTAAGTTTTTGTATTAACAATGGAACATTAAAATGCAATAAAATGCAACTACAACTGTGTGTGTCTTCTTCCACTCTGAAAGTCATGAGAATCTTTGTGGCTCATAAACATGAATGATTTTGAATAAATATGTATTAGCCCCTGGAGCACAGTTGCTGGAGTATATTCATTTGGCATAGTTGATTGCCTTTTTCATAACCTTCGCTACACTCATGTGCATGTTTTATGGCAAATAATTAAACTATGACAAATATGTAGCTCAAACTATGCAAAAACCATATATATCATCAGCACTGGCTCTCAAGAATCTTCTTCAAGATTTTACATCAAAGGCATGGAATTATATTTAATGTTGATCTGCTTTGCCTTTACCAACAATTTTTGACATCCTGTTAGACTTTTGTAGTTGCTAATGAAAGTAACAGCTAATGTGTTATGGAAAAATAATGAGACACATAATTTCAAGCTATTTACAGGCTCGTACCATTCGGTAAAATGCCCTCCACACTATCATGTCAGCCTCATTTTCAGTTCTGGGTTGTTTAACAGTATCTGATAGACCTCAAGACATTGTTAATAATCTTGTGTGAATGAAAAAATTACAACATGTAATCTTGTACTGTAAATAATTTTGATAGTATCTCACAATATCTTCCCTCCCATCACCAGCATTAAATCCTACTTTTATGTTCAAGCATGCACACAAATACACTCATATAAAAAAAAAAGAACTGAGCAACCCTGGTAAAAGAAGAGGAAAAGTTTTATGTAAGTGCACTGCCAATGAGCCTGACATGAATAAATGAACAGGTTTGAACTGAGTTCGTTTTGGACCCAGAGTTCCACAGCATCAATTTAACAGGCCCCAGTTGCAGCTTCAAACAGGGTCATGGCTAATTACTATTCACTTTGACTAGAACTAAATAATAAATAAGCTATAGGCTTATATAACCGAGAGCAGGGGGGCGATACCAAGCAGCTCCATCAATAACACGACTGAAAACAGACTCCTGCACTCTAAAGAAACATTAAAATTCTTAAAATATCCTACAAAATTGGAGAGTAATAATTAGTGTCAGCTCAGTAGGCTTACAAGAGGATGTAAAATAATAAAGTGTGTGCAGTTCAATGCAATTTCCCTTTCAAATGAAAGCTGTCGACCTGTGTGATGAAGTAAACTGTTTGAGGTTTTCACTCAGTAACTTAATACACAAATTATCCATCTACTTCTCCCCTTCTTACCTTGAACACACTGTTACAAACTCCCACCCACTGAAACACATTTGGTGTTTGGTGCCACTCTGTCTCGATAGGGTAATGCTGCAATCTGACCACCCACCACAGCAGAAAACACAGGCAGAATATCAATATGTACCACTTCTTTGTGTGCCTTTAGCAGGGCTAATTATGAGAAGTTTTGTCTGGTAGCACAGAAAATGTGCATTCTCCTCTGCATAATAAACTTCCCCTCTCCCAAAATGTGGCTTGAATCCATGAATTTTTCTTTCCCTTCTTTTACGACAACACGCATTAATTTTGTACACACCAAGCTAACCAATTAGGGACTTAATATGATATATCTGTTTTTTTATGCTAATGGTGGACAATACTGCACTTAAAAAAAAGTAAGTATGTTTCAGAGATAACAAGGTACAGGGAAACACTGACAATGCTTTAAAATGGAGACAGTATGTCTGGGCAGATAAGCAAGCAAAGAACCCATTCATTAATTTGCCTTCCTCACCTACATATTTATGAATTTGGAGACAAGTATCCCAGAATGCACTGAGTGAAAAGCATGTAAACATTCCAGGCACATAAAAATGAAGAAACATTTTTGTTTCATTATTTAAAGTCGACACACAACAGTATAGATATAATAAATATAGAATCTTGTTTGGCAGTTTCCTCCTGCTTTCAGTCTTTATACTAAGCTAAGCTAATTACCTGCTGGCTGTAGCTCCCTAATTACCACACAAACATTGGAGTGATATCAATCTTCTCATCTAACTCTCAGCAAGAACACGAATAAACATATTACCTAAAATGTTCAACTATTTCTGAAAACATCACTCTCCCCTTTCCACTTTTTTATTGACTTCTGCAAGCTATCAAGCTAACTTTTGGCTAGACATAACCTGTGTTTTCAATAAGAGCTGTGAAGAGTATACTGAAATGCTTTTAAAATAGTTACAAGGGGTGCGGAAGATACATTATCTGGACCATATTTATGACACTGTATACTATACTTAACTTGTAGTATATTTAACATAACCAGAGTTATTCCACTGTATATTTGTTTAAAGTACATTCAAACTGTATAATTATGCTGAAAAACTGTAAATAAAACTGTATATAATTGAAATGTACAGATCAGTTATGTTACTGATATGTCATAGCTGCATTCACTGGTACTTTTTGTATACATAATATATCACAGTTACTTCCGATACTATGCTATCCAATCAACTGTCAATTGCTTATGTGCTCTTTTTATGTGTGTATATGCACTTTGCTCTCATTTAATGCTAAACTGCATTTTGTTGTACTGATACATAATGTGTGCAATGACTAACATAATCTAAAGAATTTAAAAAAAAGAAATATAGTGATGAAGTTGAAATACACAAAGATGTTTGTGTTTGGCTCTTGGAAAAGAATTTAATGCTGTTTTTCACTGCATTTCCCAGACCACATCTGTCAGTTGTTGATGGCGCTGTCTTATTTGTTTTGTCCTTGATTCCACGCTACTTTGTCAAAGATTTCCTCGTTTCTGCTGAAGCATCAAATTTTCTGCACAAAGGACCTTTGAAACAGCAAATGTAAAAGCTCTCATTAACTGTGGGTTGAATCACACTTGTTATTTAAAGCAGCCATATAATTGGAGGTTTATTTATCAAAATATTTGCATTTATCACTCTGAAACACCAAGAGAGAGTGATTTTCTTTGCGATTCATAAAGAAGAAGGAAAGAAAGGATAACTCTTAAGTATTGTACAATGGATGCATACTATTGGTTATGATACTGTAATTGCTAGCATTGATTACTGATACAAACTCAGTCTTCCCTGCCATTCTTCTCATGCCTAATTCTGCATATGTCCTTCATAATCAGTATTTCATCTTAAGCTGGACTGCAGGGATCACAGCACCATGAGCCACAGACCTCTAAACCAGTCAAGTAATCTATTTTCCCAGGTTGTGGACATGCATGTGAGGTGCTATTCAGCAGCAGAGCAGTAAAATCTGAGATGGTATCTAACGATCATATCGACAACTACTCATAAATACATCTCCAAAGTCACCTTGCAGAGATGGTCAAGCTGGCTTTCCTGAATAAAATGCTGATCTGTGTCACTCTTTACCTGTGGCGATCCGGGCAACAAGAAGACACATTTGAAATTCACAGACACACTCCTACAAAGAAACACAATTTTAAAGTCATACACTATATGGCCAAAGGAATGTAAACACTCTAGCGTTACACATATGTATGATTGCTGAACAGCTTATTCCAAAATCAAAGATATTAATATGCCAATGGAACAGCCTCCACTCTTCTGGTTTCATGTTTTACAACATATTTGTGAACCTGGCTGCAAGGATTTGCTCCCATTCAGCCACAAACAATGTACAGAGGTCAGTCACTGATGTTAAAAATTAAAAGAGAAGTCTGGTGATATTCTACTCTTTTATTTTATACTGTCAGGAAATCCCATGAAAAGACCAAGAAAAACAATGTACAAATGTGTAGTTAAAGCCTGATACATCTTAATCATCTGTGCCAAATAGCTCTGTTGTTGAAACTGTTAAAAATACATAAATTAGCCAGATACAGTGGGGGAAAAAAGTATTTGACCCCTTGCTGATTTTGCAGGTTTGCCCACTTACAAAGAATGCAACAATCTACAATTTTAATCATATGTACATTCTAACAGTGAAAGACAGAATCCCAAAGAAAATTCCAGAAAATCACATCATATGAATTTATAAAAATTGATAACCATCTGATGAGGAAAAACAAGTATATGACCCCCTACCAAACAGCAAGTATTCTGGCTCCTACAAGCCAGTTAGTCTTTCTTTAAGACACAGCCCCAATCCCAACCAATTATCTACATCAAATACACCTGCCTCACCTCGTTACCTGTATAAAAGACACCTGTCAACACCCAAACAACCAGCATCCAACATCACCACCATGGGCAAGACCAAAGAGCTTTCTACGGACATCAGGGACAAGATTGTTGATCTGCACAAGGCTGAGATGGGCTACAAGAGAATCGGAAAGCAACTTGGAGAGAAAAGATCAACTGTCGGTGCAGTTATCAGGAAATGGAAGAAGCACCACACCACCGCCAACATCCCTCGGTCTGGGCCTCCACACAAGATCTCGCCTCGTGGGGTGTCCCTGATCATGCGAACGGTGAGGAATCATCCCAAAACCACAAGGGGGGAACTGATGAATCAACTGAAGGCAGCTGGGACCACAGTTACAAAAGAAACGG